>NW_006439568.1:27141511-27167289 GCF_000325575.1 Pteropus alecto | reverse complement strand
GCGTCTGAGTTTTTTTATTTTCCTTTTTGTTGTTGTTGTTGTTTGTTTTGTTTTTAGTTTCTCACTTTACCGTGTAGTAGTAAAGCATTAGAATATTCCTCTGCTTATCTGGCACAGCTAGTTGCAGGAGAAATGCCTATGACCCACAATTTACTGAAGATTTCATAGCTTCATAAAATTGTATTGAAAAGGAAAACATCTGTTATGGCAGTTTCCTCAGATAAGAATGTTTCCATGCCTATTCTTCGGGAGCTAAGTTGGTATGTGAACTCATTGATTCTGGGTATTATGTTTAAAAGAATGAAGATTTTAAAAACTTCTTTTAAGAAATGCTGGTTTCTCAGCTCATAAGACAAAGAATTCTTTGCAAAAGAGCTTTCTAATTTATCTGATTTATTTATTTTCTAATATATCTGTCTAGAACTTAAAAATATTAAAATTGTGTTTCTATATTATCAGGTTAGATATTAAATGAGAGAAAATTCATATAATTTCTAGAAAATATCTTTGTAAAAAATAAAATTATATTGTCTTTGAAATAGATTCCATGATTTTTCAAGCTTTCTAAATTCTATGGTCCAGGCATCAGAAGAGTCAGGTTGGATATCTGATATGGAATCAGGACACATGTGGCTAAAGGTGCCTACTGGACTTTATGTAATAAAATGTGGGTTTTAAGAAGAAACTATCATACAAACACACATTTTCAAAACAAGTTTTTCTACTTATTTTTTTTATATTCATTCTGTACAAATGCTTAAAAAGTTGTTTTCAATGAAAGGTTATTTATGTCAGAGTCTTCCTGGAGTTTTCATAATGGTATTTCCTCTTGTTTATGTTAACAAAAACTACCCAAACACCCATTGCCAAGAATAAAAGGTTTAAAGGAGTTACCACTAATTCTGGAAAGAAATGTAGTTTTTTTTCTACAATTATTACAACTCAGAAGAAATGTCACTCACTAGCAAGATGATATTTACTGAGATATAGTGAGATATCATCATGCAAATATTTGTTGCCTCAGTCCTTTGGAATGAGATGAATGTAACTCAGGCCACCTTAAAGCTAATATTTCTGATGCTGAGTTAACAATATTAAAATCTCAATTTCATCCTGTGTTATCAGGATGAAGTGTTCCTATTTGCGTAAATTGTCTGAAAAATTCAGGTAAGGCCTTAATTAAGCACTAAAATTACCTTCAGTATTTTTTTCTAAATTTTCTCAAAGTATTTCAAATATTCATAACTTTAATTTACCAGAAAACACTGAACAAAATTTATTTTTTTTTTCATGATCCTGGACCATTAATGTAACAACAGGTTGTGTGACCAAGAATATTCATTATCTAAAACAGTAGATTAGCTATGCCCCACGGCCAAATATGTCCCTCTGCTGTTTTTGTTAATAAAATTTTATTAGACCACAGTCAAGCTCATTATTTACATCTTGTCTATGACTACTTGCATTCTATTTCAGTAAGGTTGAATAGTTATGACACTGTGTGTCCCCTAAATCCATAGATATTTGTTATCTGGACTTTAATAGAGAAAGTCTGCAAGCCCTGACTGAAAACATGTTTTGTTTAGTTTGTTTATTTGTTTACTATTCTCTGGAATACTAGATAGTTCCTGGAAGTCACTTTTGGTAATCTCCTTTCCCACATCCCCATTTATAATTCAAATTTAAAAAAAAAAAGTCCTTCTAGATATTTCTTTTTTTTTTTTTAAATAAATATTTATCTACTAAATGTTTTTGGAATTTTTTTTCAATTCTCTCCGTTTTCACTGTTAGCAGTCCAATCAATCCACCATCATCTTCAACTATACTACTGTAATAGCCTTCTCAATGATTTTCCCACAATCCTTCCCCAAGTAAATCTATTTTTTATACTGCAGCCAGAGTGTTTTTAAAATACACATTTCATTATTTCACTCCTATTATGAAACTTTTTTGATAGCTTCTCTGTGCTTGTTAGAATTAAAGTACTATCCATAACATCTTGCATCTATTAGTTGCATATTGCAGCTTTAAGTTTTAAGTTCACCTCATCTTATTATTCTTTTTACAGAGGTCTTTTCTAATTTCCTCATCTTTCTCCTACTTTAGGGCCTTTACACAAGCTATATTCTCTGTATGAAAAATCTGTGTACCCTTCATCTCTACTCCATCTTCGAAAACATTAGTTACCTTCTACCTATTCTTCAAATCTCAGATAAAATTCTTTTTATTCAGGAATGCTTTTTAAATATATATTGTAAACAGTCAGACACTCCATAATTTTCTTTCTTACTACATATCACAATGTAAAAATATTTTTTGCATAATACATATTTACATTAGAATACGTCTGTTCCCCTAACCTATAAACTTCATAATGTTAAGGACCAAGTCTTTTTTTCTTACTGTTTTATTTCCAGCACTTAGCAGATAGTAGGGCATAATAAATAACCTGCTGACTGAATTCAGGTTTAAGTAATTCCCTCTGCAGTTGCTTCAGTGCCTTTGCCTCTCACAGCAGGTTCTTTTAATTTCTTACTCTCTTAGATTGTGCCTTCTTTGTTGCTGAGGCTTGGGCAAACTGACATTTAAATGTAATATATCAGTATCTAAAAGAAAAATAAATAAGGAAAGTTAATGATTACCTAAGAGGCACTTTTTTGAATAAAATCCATGATAATCAGTAGGTTTATCTGTGAATCCTTTAGAGGTTATTCACAAAACATTTTTACTTATAGGTTCTCTGGTGATTGCTGATTATTTTGGATAAGAAACATCCAGATAAATCATATGCTACTTTAATATTATGCCACACATCACCTTTGTCTCCTTAATCCAAAAGCAAATGTAGAGGTTTCACCTGTCATACTATTTCTGAAAGAGAAAAGCCCACTTATTTCCAAAGGCATGCATTTCTGAGTCAACATCTTAACTTTCATGGTTTTACACTAGTGTTTCTATAGCAAATGATGGAATCAGAACATGTGTGTTCATAGACCCTTGGTAACTAGAAGGACAAAGAACACATGTTTTCTGTTATGCTCTAATTTTATTGTGAGAACCAAAAAAAATAGAATAATAAATCTCAGAATCAAAAGAGGGCATTTAATCAATCTTTTTACTTTGAGGCATTTGTACTTAAATGAACAGTGAAAATAAATGAACAAGTAAAACAGAACATAGAGGACTATCAGGCTAAGGTAAAAAAAAAGTGAAACCGTACCCTGGGCAAAGAAAATATTTACTGAAAACTAAAACACTATCTTTTCATTATATCCATGTCTACTACATCTGTATGTATGTATGTACGTATATGTATTCACACACTATATCTTTACTTATTTTTGAATTTTTATTATTCAATTAGAGTTGAAGTTTTATATTATTTTATATTAGTTTCAGGTATATAGCATAGTGTTTAGGTATTTATATAATTTACAAAGTGATCCTCTGTCTCATGTAGTAACCATCTAGTTTTATACATAGTTATTATCATATTATTGGCAATATTCTTTATACTTTACTTAATATCCCAATGACTATTTTGTAACTACACATTTGTGCTTTTTAATCCCTTCAGTGTTTTCACCCAGCCCCGTAACCACTCCCATCTGACAATCACCAGTTTGTTCTCTGTATCTGAGTCTGTTTGTGTTTGTTTGTTTATTTATTTTGTTTATTAGAATCCACATATAAAGGAGATCATAAGGTATTTGTTTTTCTCTGTATGGCTTATTCACTTAGTATAATACACTCTAGGTCCATTCATGCTGTTGCAAATGGTAGATTTCTTTCTTTTTTCTTATGGCTAAGCAATATTCCATTCTATATATGCACCACAACTTCTTTATCTAATCATCTATTGGTGGGTACTTAGATTGCTTTGCTATCATGGCTATTACAAATAACACTGAAGTGAATATAGAGGTGCATATATCTTTTCAAATTAGTGTTTTAGTTTTGTTAGGGTAAATACCCAGAAGTACAATTGCTGGATCATAAGGTAGTTCTATTTTGAATTTTTTGAGGGACCTCCAAATTGTTTTCCATAATGGAAACATATTATTTGGAATTCCACCAACAGTGCACAAGTGTTCCATTTTCTTCACATTCTCCTCACTTGTTTTTTGATTTACTGATGATAGCCATGCTGACAGGTGTAAGGTAATATCTCACTGTGGTTTTAATTTGCATTTCTCTGATGGTTAGTGACCTTGAGCCTCTTCATATATCTGTTGGCCATCTGTTTGTCCTCTTTGGAGAAATCTCTATTAAGTCTTCTGCCCATTTTTTGAAATTGGATTTGTTGTTGTTGTTGTTGAATTATATGAGTTCTTTATAAATTAAGAATACTGACCTCTTAACTGATGTATCATTAGCAAATATCTCCCATTCAGTAGGTTGTCTTTACATTTTGTTGATGGTTTTCTTTACTGTGCAAAAACTTTTTGGTTTAATGTAGTTTTATTTGTTTATTTTTTCTTTTGTTTCCCTTGCCTGAAAAAATAGATCGAAAAAAATATTACTAAGAGCAATATCAGAGAGTTAGACTGCATATGTTTTCTTCTGGAAGTTTAATAGTTTTGGTCTTACATTTAAGTCTTTAAACCATTTTGAGCTTATTGTTGTATATGGTGTAAAAAAAGATGGTTCAGTTTCATTTTATTTTTTCATGTATCTTGCTCAGTTATCCCAAAGCCATTCATTGAATATATTGTCTTTGCCCCATGGTATATTCCTGCCTCCTTTGTTATACATTAAATAACTATGTAAGTGTGAATTTATTTCTGGGCTTTCTATTGTGTTCCATTGATCAATATGTCTGTTTTTAATCCAGTTACATGCTGTTTTGATTACTGTAGCCTTGTGGTATAGTTTGATATCACATATTGTGATATCTCTAACTTTGCTTTTCTTTTTCAAGATTTCCATGGCTATTCAAGGTCTCTCATGATCCATATAAATTTTAGGATTATTTGTTCTAGTTCTGCAAAAAATGCCATTGGTGTTTTGATAGGGATTTCATTGACTCTATAGATTACTTTGAATACTATGGACATTTTAACAATGTTTCTTTTTTTTCTAAACATAATAATGCATGCTTTCATTTATTTGTATCTTTTTCAATTTCTTCAGTGACTTATAACTTTTCAAGGACATATCTTTTACCCCCTTGGTTAAATTTATTCCTAGGTATTTTATTGTTTTTGTTACAATTGTAAATGGGATTGTTTTTTTTTTTTTCTTTTTGATAGTTCATTGTTGATGTATAGAAATGCAATTGATTTCTGACATTAAATTGTATTCTGCTACTATACTGAATTCATTTATCTGTTCTAACAGTTTTATGGTGAAATTGTTAGGATTTTCTGTATATCATGTCATTTACAAATAATGACAATTTTTCTTCTCCCTTTCGGATTTGAATGCCTTTCATTTTTTTTTTCTTTTTGATTGTTGTGTCTATATTGAACAAAATACTATGTTTAACAAAAGTGGTGAAAGTGGACATCCTTGTCTTGCTTCTGACCTTCAGGAAAGCACTTGTAGCTTTCTCCCATTGAATGTGATGTTAGCTGTGTGTTTGTTATATCTGGCCCTTATTAGGTTGAGATATGTTCTTTCTATTCTCACTTTGGTGAGAGGTTTTATCAAAAATGGATGCTAGGTTTTAATAACTCTTTTCCTGCATCTACTTTTTATCTTTCATTTTGTTAATGTGGTGTATTACATTAATTAATTTGTGGCTATTGAACCAATCTTAATCTCAGAAATAAACCGAACTTAATCATGGTGTATGATCTTTTTAATGTCTTGCTGAATTCTGTTTGCTAATATTTTGTTGAGGATTTTTGTGTGTATGTTCATCAAGGATGTAATTTTCTTTTTTTTTGTAATGTCTTTGTCTGGTTTTGGAATCAGGGTAATGGTCACCTCATAAAATGAACTTGAGAGCCTTCTCGCCTCTCGAATTTTGGAATGTGTCGAGAAGAATAGGTGTTAAGTTTTTGAATGTTTGGCAAAATTCACTTATGAACACATTTGGTCCAAGACTTTTGATTTTTGGAAATTTTTTTCATTATTCATTTCATTTCATTAGTAGTAATCGGTCGGTTCAGATTTTTCAATTTCTTCCTGAATCTGTTTTGGGAGATTTTATGTTTCTAGGAACTTATCCATTTCTTCCACATTGTCCAATTTGTAGGCATACACTTGCTTATTATATTTTCTTGTAATCCTTTGCATTTCTGTTAAGTCAGTTGTCACTTCTCCTCTTTCATTTCTGATTTTATTTATTTGGATTCTCTCTCTATTTTTGTGTTTGTGCTTAGTTAAGGGTTTATTGATTTTGTTTATCTTTTCAAAGGACCAGATCTTGGTTTTATTGATCTTTACTATTGTTCTTTAGACTTTATTTTGTTCATTCTGGCTCTGGCATTTTTTTTTTTTAATTCACATTATTCTTATTTTATTCTTAAGATATACATTATTGCTTTGTATTACTTAATATTTTTACTGGCCTCACATTCATCAAAGTCAATTGAGAGATCCCATGATTGTTCTCAGATATTAATTAAGCAGTAATTTAGATACTTATGTTCACTGAAAGCTGTGTTCTTTTAACTTGCTGTTTAGAATTGGCAGTATACAAATTTTTTAAAATGCCAAAATTGGCCATTAACTCTTAATAATATGCTTTTTTTTTCCCCCTAGGGAATAAATCATAATTATAAGATTATAATTAATGATAATCTATAAATCTGTGGTGTTTTATAAAATTAAAAAAGAAAAAGTAAAGCATTCACTTTGCCAGTGTTTCTTAAGCACAGAGTTTGGTAATATTTGCATTGAAAATGAACACTCTAGGGATTAAATTTAAGACTGACTCACTTCTCTTACCCTTACAGAACAGCCTGATAGGGCAGGAGTAGAGGCACTAAAGTGGACTTATTTGAATGTGTATGTGACTTCAAATTTCTTTGACTTTACAAAACTTACAATTAATTCCTTGGTATCTCCCTGTTGTCATTTCTTCATAACACCTTATGTGAAGAGGTTAATAAGGAAAATCGTGCTTCCTGAAATGATTAGATTTGAAGCATAAATCAATAGAAATAAGTGCTCCCACTGTTCCAAATATAGCTGTCTCAACAAAATTCCTAAAAATGTTGAAGACAAATAATTCAAGCACATTCTGAGGACCCAAACAAGAAAATACATAGAAGTAGAGAAAGGTCATTAGATAGTTTCTAACCATCTTAACTTGTGTCAATTGTATTTATATTGGGGGCTTAATAAAGGAAACATTTACTAAAGGTAGCACACTGTGCAATGTGTAGTGCAGTGACTATAAGGGTGTCCAATAAGTTATTTTATGGTTAATAATATTTGAAAACTAATCTCCAACTTATCCTCCAGTTATTTTCCTAGAAGTAACATGAAAGTGAATTTAAATGTTAATCTAACTAATTCTGCATATGTGTGTGTGTGTGTGTGTGCGCGCGTATGATGTGGCATATATATATATTGTACAAAGAGAAGTAGAAAACAAAAAGAAGTCAAGGGGTTATTTGTATATTGTTTTTTGCATTTAAATAATATTTCCTCTAGAAATGATAATATGTCTGTCTCCTAATAGAGCAGCACGCTTTTCCTTGCTTCTTGTTTCCAAGGAAAAACAAAAAACAGTATTTTATATGGTCTGAGTTTACAACTATGGAGTATTTTGAACTGACATGAAGAAAAAGCTACTTTTGGTGTGCAGTGCCCTGTGATTTTATCCCAAGGCTCTCTTCCTCCAAGATTTTTAAGTTAATCCATCAGAGAACCACGTCTAGCTTTAGAAACTTGCCCAGGAAAGAAAGGGCATGAAATGTGGACCATAGTGATCTTCATGACTGGTGCTGGGGAGACCTTATGTGCTTGGTCCTTCACAGAGTGAAGTCTACTCTTTAGACCAGATTTTTCTCACTTTTTTATGTAAAAAAATGGGCATGATTTGTGATCTTAGAGTAGTAAGACAGTGTTCAGTCTACCTTATGTTTATACCACAACTCTAAGCTTAGCCTAAACATGTTTCTACTGTAAGATTTTTTCTCAAATATAGAAAATTATACTTTCAGCTAAAGTTAGCATTGTAATTTGAAACTGATTATAGAACCTCTATCTTTGGTGGGGGCAAAATTAAACCAGTGATTAGACTCCATAAATAGTCCATTAATGAAATTCAAATGATAGTTCTGGCAGCTCTGATATTTATTATTTTTTCTTCTTCTACTCACTTTGGACTTTGTTTGATGTTCTTTTTCTAGTTCTTTTAAATGAAAGGCTAGATTGTATATTTGAGATTTGTCTTGTTTCTTGAGGTAGGCCAGTATTGCTATAAATTTCCATCTTAGAACAGCTTTCCCTATGTCCCTGTTTCATTTGTCTCAAGTTATCTTTTGAGTTTTTCCTTGATCTCATTGTTAACCCAGTCATTGTTTAGTAGCATGTTGTTTAGCCTCTGTGTGTTTCATATTTTTCAATTTTTTTCTTGTAATTAACTTCTAGTTTCATATCATTGTCAGAGAAGACACTTGATATGATTTCAATCTTCTTAAATTTATTAAGACTTGTTTTGTGGCCTAACATGGTTTATCTTGGAAAATCTCCCATGTGTACTTGAGAAAAATGTATATTCTGTTCCTTTGGGGTGAGATACTCTAAAAATATCAGTTAAACCCATCCGGTCTAGTATATCATTTAAGGCCACTGTTTCCTTGTTGATTTTCTGTCTATCCTTGTTGACACCAATGGAAGATCTATCCATTGGTGTCAACAGGGTGTTAAAGCCCCCTACTATGACTGTATTACTGTTGCTCTCTCCCTTTATATCAGTCAATATTTGCTTTTTATGTTTACTTTCTCCTATGTTGGGTGCATAAATGTTTACTAGGGTTATATCCTCTTGTTGGAATGATCCTGTTATCATTATGTAATATCCTTAAACTTATTATAGCCTTTGTTTTAAAGTCTGATATAAATATTGCTGCGCTAGCATTTTTCTCATTTCCATTTCCATGAATGTCTTTTTCCATCCCTTTCATTCTGTGTGTGTATTTTACTCTGAGGTGGGTCTTTTATAGGTAGCACATGTATGGATCTTGTTTTCTTAGTCATTCAGCTATCCTATGTCTTTTTTTTTTTTTTGGTGCATCCAATGCATTTACATTTAAAGTGATTATTGATAGGTGCATAGTTATTGATATTTTATTAGTCATATTTATTATTATTATTATTATTCTCTTCTTTTTAAAAAAGTCCCTTTAACATTTTCTATAATACTGTCTTGCTGGTGATGAATTCTTTTATTTTTTTCCTGTCTAGGAAGCCTTTTATCTCAACTTCAATTTTAATTGATAGTCTTTCTGGGTAGAGTGTCTTGGTTGTAGGTTCTTTCTTTTCATCACTTTAAATACTTCATTCTAATCCCTTCTGGTCTGCAAAGTTTCTGTTGAGAAGTCAACTGACAGTCATATTGGAGCTCACTTGTAAGTAACTAGCTGCCTTTCTCTTGCTGCCTTTAGGATGTTCTCTTTTTCTTTAACCTTTGGCATTTTAATTTTGATGTGTCTTTGGTGTGGGACTGTTTGGATTTGTCTTGTTTGAGACTGTCTACACTTTCTGGACTTGTATGTCAATTTCTTTCACTAGGTTAGGGAAGTTTTCAGTCATTATTTCTTAAACTAATTTTCAATTCCTCTCTCTTCTCCTTCTGGTATCCCTATGATGCAAACATTGTTATGATTGATGTTGTCCTTGAGGTCCCTTAAACTATCATCATTTTTTCTTATTTTTTTCTTTTTCTTTTTTTTTTTTTGTTTTTAGTGTTCTGATTAGGTATTTTCCGCTCTCTTTTCTTTTAAACAGCTAATTTAATACTCTATCTAATCTACTGTTGAGTTTTTCTATTGTAGTCTTCATTTTGTGGTTTCTATCTCTTTTTTTATATTTACTATCTCTTTGTTGAAGTTCTCACTGAGGTCATCTATTCTTCCCCTAAATTAATTGAGCATTCTTATAACTAGTGTTTTGAAATCTGTAGCTAGTATGTTGCTTGCCTCCATTTTACTTAATTCTTTTTCTAGAGTTTTCTCCTTTTCTTTTTTTTATTTGGGACTTGTTTCTTTGCTTTCTAACTTTTGTAGCCTCTCTGTGTTCATTTATTAGGTAGATATACTACTTCTCCCAGTCTTGGCCAGGTGACCTTATATAGTAGGTGCCCTGTGTGGTCCAGTTGAGCAGTTTTTCTTACTGCTTCTGCTGGCTGCTCCAGTAATGTCCTTTTTGTGTGTTGTGTGTGCCTTCTCTTTGTAGTTGAAACTTAACTGCTATTGTCACACCAATGGGTAGAATTGACTCTCAGGCTGATTGTGAGGATTGGCCATATCTACAGCATATGAGCTGCTGTGTGGGGGGGTGACCCCACAAAGTGGGATTCACCCCAGTGGACTCATGTGCTGTTGAGACCATCCTTTGGGTGTGCCACTTGTGGGGCTAGTCAGAGGGTACTCTGTTGTGGTCTTACACCAGCTTCCATGTGTGTTTGTTCTGGGCCCCTTGGAAGGAGGTATCATGCAGGCCAAAGTCAGCCCCTACCTGTAACCAACCCAGTGCTACTTGGTAAGAGCTATAAAGCTATGTGTTTTGTAGCTTCTTGTGCTGAACCTGGAGTCATATGGAATAAGCCACCCTGGGAACCAAAGCTGGGTGCCACCAGTACCAGGCCAGGGGCAACTTAGCTAAAGGCTGGGGCACTCTCAAGGCCTGAGGCTCCCTGCTGGCTACCCATAAGGCTCAGTAACTAAAAGAGCCCTGGGAGGTATGCTAGTTGGGTGAGGAAGGGTCTTCAGGGGTCACCAAGGTGGGGCAAGTGGAATTCATTAAGTTAGTGCAAATTCAGATTTGGTACCAATGCTGAGCCTGTGGCCACTTGCAAAAGTCTCAGATCACACTGGAGCCAGCTGCCACTCTTCTTGGCACACTGACCCCTAAGATTTGTTCAAAAAACACTGCAACTCATGCCAGGACTGGTTGCCTGCCACCAAAGATGTCTCTGGAAGTGTGGGAGTATGCATTTATCGTTGCTGCTGAAAGAGCCCCCTGCAGAGAGTGTGTGGTGGGACTGGTTGCACAGCCAGTAATATGCCTCCAGCAATACATGAATTTCGTGAAGTGGGGTCCCAGAGAGTCGCCAGGGTGGGGCAAGCAGAATTTACCAGGCCAATGCATATTCAGATTTGGTCGTGTGTATGGGAGGGCTCAACACAGTTAAGATGATGCTTACATGTAAAATGCATAGGACGAAGTCTTAACATAGGATAATGATATTTGTCCCTTTAGCCCTCACCCCAAAGCCACACAATTCAGTCTTTTCCTATATGTCTCTGGTGCTTCTTGAGCTGCTGTCCCTCTGCCGGAGGCCAGGGTGAGTGCCTACAAGTGAGTGAGTCTATGCATAGGTGCTTTTAGGTTGTGTCTGTGTTTCCAGCAGCCTTCCATCTCACTCATATGGTCAGAATCCCTGCTGATCTTCACAGCCGTTTTTTAGGGCGACTCTTTTTCCCGGCACTGAAAACCCGGGCTGGGGCCCCTGGCTCCTCAGGGGATACCTCTCCAGCCACAATATTCCTCTTGCTACTAACTGCCACATACGGGTGCAGGGTCTCCATCCCTCCTACCAATTTCTATGTGGCCTCTTCTTTATATCTTTAGTTATGAGTTCTGTTCACATAGTCTTCAAATGGTTCTCCATGTTGATTATTCTATAATTTAGTTGTAATTTTAATGTGGTCAAGGGAAGAGGCAAACACAACATTTATTTACTCTGACATCTTGACTGGGACTCCTCCTCAGATATATATTTTTAAGCATAGGATCATCTAGTAACAATTCTTATGCAAATATTCATTGTGTTGCTAAAAAAATTGACCTAAACTATTTAAGAAAGAGGTCTATTCCATTTTTTTTTACAATTTCTACAATTTTATAACAAGTGTTTTATACTGTCTCTTGACAACCTATCCTAGAGAATATCACCTCTCCAAACCTACTGTGTTTTTTCTTATATCTATCATAATCTCACTTGTTATAATTTAATTCTATAGTCAGTAGAAAGAAGAGCAGCTGGCAACATCCTCTTTCTTATAATTTTTCACATTATTACAAATGGTCAGTCACCAACCCTTAGCTTTTTTTGGCTACACAAAATAATTTTGACATTTTTTTTAAAACTTTTCTTCACAGGAGATATATATAGATATATATATATATATATATATATATACACACACACATAGGCACATGTATATATATGTGCATATATATATATATATATATAATGTATATTGATAGTTTGATAGACCACACTTTTTATGATATATATTATTAGCATTTTATATTTTTCTTACTGATTCTTTTGTTCAATATACAATGTTATAAAAAACCTTATGCACATTGGAAAAATTGAGACTGTAATTTTCAAATGAGAGACACTCTATACAAAATGCCTATTTTAGAGTTACTAGGTCTAAAAGTCAACCTAACTGCATTGATAACTAAGGCAGAATCAAATAGAATATGGCCTTGTTTTGAAAAGTAACTCCTGGTTTGTTTAAAAATATAATTCACTGTGATTTTTACTTAGCACTAGTAGCGAAGGTGAGAAAGTTGGAGAGCATGATTATCATTCATCGTTTCAAGAGCTCAGGCAAGAGAATGATGTAAACCTGGAGAGAGAGAAAGAAATTAAGGTAAGGGAAAGTTATTCCAGAGTGAAGAAGCTTGGGCAGAGTTTGTGGGGGAAAAAACAGGTAGCAAATAAAAAAATAAATAAAAGAGAGAGTAAGTGATAATATAGGTAACTGGAGAGATGAGTTCCTAGAAGAAGGAGGTAGTAAAGTGAAGTGCGAAGGTAGATTTTAACTTGCTTGGATTTTTAAAAATTTATTTATTTATTTTTTTACAGTAGAAAAGAAAATTTCATTAGAAGGGAAAGTACACTTCCAGATGTGGAAGCGGGCCTGAGCGAGAGAAGCATGGCTCAAAAAGCTTTGCTTGGACTTTTTTAATAAGCAAAATTCTATTGTGTTACTCTGACTGTATAATACTATTTGTTTTTTAATTTTATTCTCTGATTTTATAAGGAGTTACTTTAGATTGCTAATTTTTTTGGCAACATTTAAAGATAAAAATAATTTCTCATTTATTTCTTCTTGAAATAATTATTTACAACACCATTATAACAATGTCTCTTTAATAGGTGGACAAGATATAGACTTTTTTTTTTCTCAAATTCTTTGGTTGGCTTAGGCTTTAAACCACTTTTTATTGAGGAAAAAATGGCATAGATGATAGAAGCTCTGTTCATCCCTCTGGCGACCAAATCAAAGTTGTGATGGAAACAAGGAGCAACAGCAAGGAAAAATCGCCTGAAATCTAGAGGAACAAGCCATACAACTAGGGAGAAGTCCAAGAAAGCACCCTGCAACGGCAGAAAGTAGGACTGGGCGGGGCTGCCTGGTCCCCGCGGCTGAGTGAGATGGAGCCTGTGGCAGTGGCAGACGTCTCTTAAAGGGGCAGCATCCACAAACGGATATCCACGACGGTGACGGACCTGCTCACTCTGAGCACCAATGCCGATTTGGCTGCATGCAGGGGGCACCAGGGACTTACAAGGAAACATTGTTGGAGTGAGGGCTGAGGTAAGATTCGCTCTGTACAGAAGTTCCAGAGTATCTATTGTTCCCTGTTGAGCCCTCCTCACTCTCAGTTCGCAGACACAGTGCCACCATAGCCATGAAGTAATCAAACTGGATAAAGAGGTCGCTCTGCCCAGAGGATTCCCTGAAATCCCACCTTCCCCACTCGTGGCTCCACCCAAGCCACATCTGATATAGCATCAGTGAATGAGGTGCTCTTTGCTGAGCAGCACCTATACTCACACTGGAGGCAGTGAGGCCTCAGTTTCTGGTGTGGCCTTTTGAGGCAACTATAAGCACAGCATCTATGGATTGCTTGCTGAATCTTAAAAGGTGGCCCTGGAGGGGTAGAGGCTTGGGCTAAGTTTGACCTGCACCTGAACCCCTCCAGGACTGTGCCACTGGACACCTATTTCACAAATCCACACTAATAAGACCGAGAGACTTAAGAGCTTTGCTTAGTACATAGAAACAGACAAGGAAAGGCAGCCAAAATGGGAAGACAAAGAAATAGAAACCATATGAGAGAAGAATACAGCGATACAACGGTGTCGAGTAATCTCGCAGATGCAGAGTTCAAAACACTGGTTATAAAGATGCTTGATGAACTTTTGGGAAGTGTAGATAAATTCAGTGAGAACTTCAACAAAGAGATAAAAAACATAAAAATGGAAATGGAAATGGAAATTATAAAAAGGAACCAGTATGAAATGGAAAACACATTATCTGAGTTGAGAAATATAGTAAATGGAATACACAAAGGAATAAACAAAGTGAATAAAGAAGAGGATCAAATGCCCTATCTAGAGGACAGAAAAGCCAATCAGGACGCTCAATCGGAATGGCAAGAAAAAAAGATGCCAAGACTATAAAAATAATTTAAGGATGATATAGGACACTATTAAGTTTCCAAATATTCTTCTGATTAGCTTAATTGAAGAAAATTAAGATGTTGAACAGCTGTTTGAAGAAATAATGATGGAAAACCTCCCTAACCTGTCGAAGGAAATGGAAGCTCAGAGAATTCCAAAATTAGGCATGCAAAGAGGCCCACACCAAGACACATCATAATTAAAATGCCAAAGTTTAAATACAGAGAAAGAATATTAAAAGCAGCAAGAGAAAAACAAATAATTACATAAAAGTGAAAACCCATAAGACTGGCAGCTGATTTCTCAAAAGAAACTATGCAGGACAGAAGGGCTGAGCAAAAAATATCTGACAAGATGAAGACCCAGGATATACAACCAAGAATAATTTATCTAGCAAAGCTATCGTTTAGAGTTGAAGGGCAGATAAAGAGCTTCCCAGACAAAAATAAGCTAAAGGAATGTATCACCATCAAGCCAATATTACAGGAAATGTTGGAGGGACTTCTTTAAGAAGAAAAAACATGTATCAAAAACATCGATAAAGAAAGGTAACAACTACATTCCTATCAACAAGTACCTCAAATGGAAAAGAATGAAGTGTTCCAACCAAAAGATAGAATGGCTGAATGGATAAGAAAACAAGACTCCTACATGTGAAAAGAAAGGGGGTGGAAAAAGATATTGCTTTGATGGACCTAGTTGGTACTTAAGTCAGACAGAGAAAGATAAACACTATATGATTTCACTTATATGTGGAATCTTAGGAATAAAAAGAACAAATTAGTTTAAAAAAATCTTTTTATTTAAGTTTTTGACTATTCCATATTTAAATCATTGAATTATTTTAATTGCATTAGAACTCAGTTTTAAAATGTAAATTGTTCTAATTAGCTTAAAACTGTATTTTTTCCTTTTTGAGCACTTATAGTTTTTGTCATGACTTGTCTTTTTGTATCTTCCATTTCTTTGCAATCTGCAACCTTCTTTATTAAAACAATCAGGTGTGCCATTACCTGGTCAAAATACTTGGAAGCAGTTCTAGATTCTCCCAATTTTTAGTTCTTCCAAATGCAACCTTCTCTCAGGAGTTCTTGTTCATGGATGATATCAAAGCAGAGGATGTGATTTGAAGGAAACTGAAAAACAAATCCATTTTCTTAAGCTGGATTTTAATTAGTCAAATGAGACATGTTAATGTTTTTAATTTCAGCTTTGAGGAGAAAGGAACAAAACACAGAGGAATGCAACAGGCTTAGAATCTAAGTCAGATTCTCTGACTTCTCTAGAAACATGGGATGGCATGTGCCTTAATTTTTTCAACAAAAGTGTAATAAAAGAAAAGATTTGTGAGAGGCTAAATGTCATCCAAGAATATAGTAGCATATGCACCACAAAGCTGCTAGACTCAAGTATTAGGTTTACGCATTTCTTCGCAGCACAGTTGCTTATCAATGAAGCGTGTATGTAGTCTAATTAACATAATCGGAACTACTATAATTATGCTATTATTTTGTTTACTTTAGCACATTCTGTTGAGGTAAATGTGTAGCAATATGTACTATTAAAATATTGCCCCCTTGCTGCAGGCAGGTTATTTAATCACCTTGTTTATTCTACCTTCCTTATGGTGCTGCCCTACTACTCAAAGGTGAGGAAAGCGTTAAGTGCTTATAGCCAGGAAAGTAGAATAGAAAAACAATTAAACTAATCAAGAACCTTCAGCCACAGAGCTCCAAGAGTGGGCAGTTTTGCAAAAGCACAATGGGGAAAATAATACTCCCCAGTTCAGAGAATTCAATCTAATAAAATGATGAAGGAAATTGATTTCAAACAGAATGCATTCATCATATGTGGTTTGCCCCTCTGTTTTAAGCAATTGAAACAAGTTATATCTCATTTTGGAAAACAGACTAAATCCATAAAGGCTCAGTGGGGGTTGCTCTAAAAATCCATTACCAAAATGATATCGAAAGATTTTATTTGCTTTGACCTTTTAAGTGAGGCTGCAGTGAGGATAGGAAAGTGATACTTGCTACTCAGTAGTCTTTCTCCTACTTCTTTTCTTTAGAGGCACTAAAGATTATTTTTCCTGATGTTTCAGCAGAAACGGGAAGGAGATAAGACCTACACTGGCCATCAGGAACTTGTATGATCATTCCTTTCCTTTGAAGGGAAGCAGGGCGCAGAGGGCTTGATTTTCAGAATGTTTATGTGGCTTTTCTATGGCATAGAAGAGGTTACACAGGTGTTTCAGGCCTTTGAAGTTTGTTTGTTTGTTTGTTTGTTTTTGCCCATGTTGTTTCCAAAGAAAAGGTGTGGACAAAGCATTCCCGATGGTTTCTACCAGGGGCTTCAAGCCAAGACAGATGTTGGTGTCACATTCACAGCTAACAAGTGTAATATCTGGTTTTTCATAACTACTCTTCCAAAGAGCATAAACAGAACACAGTATAAAGATCAATAAAACAGAGGAGACATGCTCCATCCTACTGAGCTATCTGAATGACTCCATGTCCTCAAGTCTACATTTACTGAACTCCCTGTTAGACACCATAACTCACTGAAAAAGCTGCTAATGTGTATGCATGCTCCTCCTTAAAGGTACATGACATATTCTTAGCGGAGGTTTAAGGTATGGATCTTAATAATCTATCAGATGTTTTTATTTACTAGTTGTTATTTGAAATAGCTTTTAGAATTTTCTTATTTCATTCTGATCTCACTCCATTTGGAAGTCTTTAAACGCACGCAACACATGTATTCCTGAAGCAAAAATTCAGCTGTGAAAGTGTTTCGTGAAATTCACACAAAACCACTCAACTGCATGAACATATTAAACACTATTTCATACTAATCTTAAATAATGAATAAAACAGGAACATTTTAATAGAGCAGTGAAGGAAGTGAATGCTGTTAGTGTCTCTGGTCAAGATCCCCTTTTCTTAGCCAGTATACCTACCCCCCTGCCCACCACCCCCAGCTTCTGTGAATGTTGGTGGTTAATGGCTTATAACTATCTCCTTTTCCAGAGAATTTTCTTAAGCTGATACAAACAGGAATGTTCTCCCCAAAGGTTGCTTTGATGTGCATCCACACACGCACGCACACACACACACACACACACACACACATGAGGATAGCACACTGTCAATAACTGACTATCGTGGGTGTATATAGGGCCCGACCTCTTGACTGTGGTGCAATTCATGTCCCAGAGCTCCCAAAAGATCAGCCTGAAGGTGGACACCAGCTGGCACCACATTCTTACATAGATTATTTTCTCTGTTCTATCCTGCCGCCCTCACTGTCTCTTAAAAGCATTCTTTTATATACCAAAATAAATTATTTTATGCTTTTTGAGAACCTAGCCTAGAAAATGAGAATATATAAATAATTTATACCACTAGCATTAAGGTTATAAATTAATGAATATATGGTCTGTACTCTGAAGAGAGAATAGAGATGGCAAAAAGCAATACAGAGAGCTGAAGACACTATCTAGCACTGAGAAGCACTTCTATGATTTTTAAAAATGATAAATAAATAAACAAACAAAAATGAGTTGAAGACTATTATGGTTATTTTGAGAGGCACTAAAATCGGTCATTAAGAGCCAGGCTCCGCAGCAGACACTTGAGTTCAAACCTGGGTGTTTTCATTCTCTGGTGCTATAGTTTTCTCATCCATAAAATGGAGATAATAATAGTATATCTTAATAGGGTTGTTATGAGCATTAAATGAGCTAATGAATGTACATTTCAGAGCAGTATGTAATATAAAGTAAGTACTCAAAGAAAGTTAGCTTTTATCAATATTGTACATGTCTGCAAGGATAACATTGCCTTTATCAACAACTATTATAAGTAGCGGATGTGAGACACTTAAAAAATTCCAAAATAACAAGGAATTCTTACCTGCTCTGAATCTTGGGAAGGCTCACTAAAACTGGATACAATGGATTCAGAAAGGAGTTCTAGGCTTCATAGAATATAGAATTTTATTCATTCATTCAACAAACATCACATACCAGGAACTGTTCTGAAAACTGTACATATAATAGTGAACTGAAAATAAGATTTCCTCAGATAGTGATAAGAGCTTTAAAATTAGACAGTAATGACCTAGAGTAGTGTTGCTCGATAGATCTCTCAGGATGATGGAAATGTTGCATATCTACATTGCCCTGGTAACCATTAGCCACATGTAGCTACTAAGTACTTGAAATATGGCTAGTGAGAGAGAGTAACTAAATTTCTAATTTTGTTAAATTTAAAATAAAAATCAAATAACTGCATGTAAATTGAGTTTTACAGAAAGATAAGTGAGAATCCAGAAATGGACCTACATATATATGAACACTAGAATTATGAAAAAATAACACTACTAGGAGGACACTGCAGAGTGAGGAATGGATATTTTATTCAGCAATTTTATTCCTGAATATATACTTAACTAATAGAAGTGTGTACATATGTGTTCCATAATATGTGTACAACACTATTTATAATTGCCCAGAACAGAAAACAATGCAAATATTTATGAACTGAAGAATGGATAAGCAGTGTTAGATTCATACAGTAAATTATTATGAGTCAATTAAAATGAATAAATAATGTTACATATAATAAATAGCATGAATGAATATCACCAACGTAATGTGGAATGAAAGAAGCCACTTAGAAAACAGTACACACAATATGAACAGTAGATACTCTATTTAGAGTTCAAAAATAGTCAAAACAAATCTACAGAGTGATAGGTCAGGAGTGGCGACTTTGAGGAAGAAAAAGCCTCCTGGAGAGATGAGGATATTTTAGTTTTTGATAGATGTTAGTATCATTTAGTTGTACAATTTTCTATATTTTTCTTCAATAAAAACTTACTTTAAAAAAGCACACAGAGAGTGACATCAAAAACATGGCAGAGAGATGTCCCCAGATCACTCCTCTTGTAACAACAATAAGCTGAACACCTTAACTCTACGAAAAACACCCAAACTGCACAACAGCACATCTAAGCATGGAATCTGCACATAATAGCTACCACAGGTCAGAACCCTGAGAGTCGGGCAGTATCTGAGAGAAACAAAGAATTCCCTATTGCAGGTGGAGCTCCCTGAAGAGGAATGGGCAGGGGAGACGGTGCAGTGGGTTACCTGAACAGCCCTGCCTGAGAAAGCTATGAGCTCCACATGGCTGGTGGCAGTACCTAGGCATCAGGGCAGAAAGCAGAGAAGTGGGGATGGCAGAGAAGCAGTGACAGCAGAGAAACAACAGTTGATTATTATGAGCTGCAGTTGAAAAACACGAAGCTGAGCTGCATCCCCCATCACCCAATTCAGAAGGCCCCTCACACCATATCTTCCAACACTGAACATCAAGGAGCCCCAGGTGAATCTGAGCAAACATTACCGAAACTATCGCTAATATTGACAGACTCTGAGACTGAATGCACTGAGAGTGATTGAATATCTATAAAGAAAAGAAAAAGACATTACTAAGACTTAATATAAGGCAGGGATCCAAGAGGCTTAGATGCCACCTACTGGAAGCCATAAGAAAAACACCTTCTTTGCAACTGGATAAAGAGAGAACTTTACATAGCAAATCTTTTTTCTGGGAAAAAAGCAGAATACACTTCCATTAATGCCTAGGCAGAGAAATAGTACATTAAACACCATGAACAACCAAGGTGACAAGGTAGCTTAGAAAGAAAGAGAAAAATCTTCAGAAAATAAGCTTAAAGACATAAAAATATATGACTTAAATGACAGAGAATTCAGGATGGTACTTCTGAAAAAACTCAGTGAGATCCAAAATAATTTGTATCAACAATTCCAGGAATAAAAAACAAAACAAAACAAACAAACAAAAAAACTAGATCAGCAGAATGGGTTCTTTAGCAAGGAGTTTTAAACCTCAAAAGGAACCAAGTAGAACTTCTGGAGATGAAAAATAAGATAAAAAATGGAAGCAAGTTTGGGAAATAGATCGACTAAAGGAAGGAAGGATCAGAGATATCGAAGATAGAAATCTAAAAATAAATCAGAGAGAATAAGAGAGAAACTGAAGAATGAAAAATAACGCATGAGAAATGCAAAAACTAGCTGATACCATCAGGAGAGGAAACATAAGAACAAAGGGCATTCTTGAAGGGGAGGAAAAGGAGCAGGGATTAGAAAGCATTTTCAGACAAATAGTTGATGAGAATTTTCCAAATCTAAGGAATGAGCTAAGCCTTGTAATTCAAGAAGTCGACAGAACACCCAATTATCTCAACTCAAAAAGGCCTCTCCAAGAAATATTGTACTAAAATTATCAAAAATCAATGACAAAGGAAAAATTCTCAGGGCAGCCAAGGAAAAGAAGACAGTAACCTATAAAGAAAAACCCATTAGATTATTGTTAGACTTAGCACAAACCTTACATGCCAGAAAGAAGTGAATCAAATATTTAAACTATTAAATAAAAGAAACTACTAGCCAAGAATAATGTATCCAGCAATAATTTCCTTTAGATATGAATTAGAAATAAAGATGTTTCCAGACATACAACAATTAAGGGAATTCTCCATTATGAGACCTAAGTTACATAAATTCTGAAAGGGGTCACCTCACCTAAATCAAAATGACAACAACAAGAAAAAAATACATGACTAGAATAAGGTGAATAGCAGGTTGATAGAAGCAGAAGAGTATAACCCTTAATAAGAACAGGACATTATAAGCTTAAACAATAAAACATTTTCTATACCAAGATACTAATGAACATTCAGCCAGTGTAAGGATAAATGGAGACAAAAATGACTAAAAAGGGGAGGATTCAAAGATCCAAATTTGCAAAGAAGAATGGAAAAAAGTTGCATGAGGAAGAAAATGGACATCTATCTATCTATCTATCTATCTATCTAGATGATAGATGATAGATAGATAGATAGATAGATAGATAGATAGATAGATAGATATAAAACTATCCTCTACATATTCATAATACTAACTACATTCCGAAGATTCAGAGCTGAAGTTTATAACATAAAACAAGAAATACCAAAGAGAAAACTCACAAAAGCCAACCAAAATAAAGAGAACAGAAACATGAGGACAAGGAAACAATAGAAACACTGAGCTACCAGAAAAAGAAAAAAGGTAAAATGGCTATAGGAAAACCTCATATTTCAATAACCATCCTAAAAGTAAATGGACTGATCTCTAGAATGAAAAGGCACAGAGTTGCAGACTGGATTAAAAAACAAAACCCAAACATATGCTGCCTCCAGGAGACACATCTCAGCTCCAAAGACAAATATAGACTCAAAGTAAAGGGTGGAAAATTATATTTCAAGCAAATGGAGCATTCATAGAAAAGCGGGAGTAGTGGTACTAATATCAGATGAATTAGACTTCAAAATATAAAAGGTAAAAAAAGATACGGAAGGACACTTCATAATGGTAAAGGGGATTGTACACCAAGAAGACATAACACTTATTAGTATCTATGGCCAATAAGGAAGCCCCAGAATATATAAAGCATTTTACTAACAAAACTAAAGAAAGAAACAGACCAAAACACTATCATAGTAAGGGACCTAAATACCCCACTGTCAGGTATGGACAGATCATCCAAACATAAAATCCATAAAGAAATAATATTTTTAAGTGACATTTTAGACCAATCAGAAATAATTGACATTTACAGAGCCTTGCATTCCAAAACAGTTTCTTATACATTTTTCTCTGGTGCACAAGGAACATTCTCAAGGATTGACCACATAGGCACAGAAATAGCCTCAACAAATATAAGAGGGTTGAAATCATACCAACATACTCTCTGATCAGAATGCTTTGAAGCTAGAGATCAACTGTAAAAAGAAAACAGGAAGAACCACAAATGCATGGAGATCAAACAACTGCTACTAAAGAATAATTGGGTCAGAGAAGAAAGAAAAAGAAAGATGAAGATATACATGGAAACAAATGATAATGATAGCACAACATATCAAAACTTTTGGGACATGGAAAAATCAGTAATAAGAGGAAAGTTCATATCATTTCAGGTCCAGCTCAACAAACAAGAATGAGCCCAAATAAACAATCTGACACTTCATGTTAAAAACAAACAAACAAACAAAGAAAACTAGAAAGGGAAGAACAAATGAAGCCTCAAGTCAGCAGAAAGGAAGAAATAATCAAAAGTAGGGCAGAATTAAATGAATGAAAAAAAAGAAAAATAAATGCAACAAACTGCTGGTTCTTTGAGAAGGTTAATGAAATTGACACATCTCTGGCTAGACTCATTAAAGGAAAAAAGAGAAGAGACACAAATAAACAAAATCAGGGATGAAAGAGAAGTTATGACAGATATCACAGAAATACAAAGGCTCATACAAGAATACAATGAAAAAGTATATAACAACAAATTTATCAACGTAGAAGAAATGGACAAGTACTTAGAAAGATACAATATTCCTAGGCTGAATCAAAGAAACTGGAAAATCTAAGTAGACCAATCAGCAGTATGGAAATTGAAACAATCATCAAAAACCTACTAAAGAGTAAAAGTTCAGGACCACATAGCTTCGCCAGTGAATTCTACCAAACGTTCAAAGATTTAATACCTATTCTCCTTAAATTCTTCCAAAATTGAAGAAGAGGCAATACTTCCTTATTCATTTTATGAGGCCAACATTACCCTGATACCAAGACCTGGTAAAGATAACACAAAAAAGAAAACTACTGACCAATATCTCTCAAGAAGTATTCATAGATGCAAAAATCCTAAATAAGAAACTAGCAAACCTAATATGCAACATATTAAAAAGATTATATACCACGATCAAATGGACTTCATCCCAGGAGCACAAGGACGGTTTAACATATGCAAATCGATTCATGTGATACACCACATAAATTAAGAAATAAGACTCATATGATCATATCAATAGATGCAGAAAAAGCCTTCGACAAGATACAGGATCCATTTATGATCAAAACACCTAACAAAATCGGTGTAGAAGGAAAGTGCCTTAACATAATAAAGGCCATATATGACAAACTCTCAGCCAGCATTACTTAATGGTGAAAACTAAAAATCTTCTAAGATCAGAAACAAGACAAAGCTGTCCACTATCACCACTGTTATTCAATAAAACATTGGTGGTCCTAGCCAGTGCAATCAGGCAAGGGAAAGACATAAAAGTCATCCAAATAGGAAATGAAGAAGTCAAACTGTCATTTGTGGATGACATAATTCTCTATATAGAAAACCCTAAAGACTCTACATGAACAGTAATAGAAACAATAAGCAAATACAGTAAAGTTTCTGGATACAATACCAATGTTCAAAAATTCATAGTGTTCCTATACTCTAATAATGAAGTGTCAGAAAAAAAAGTAGAAAAAATATTTCCGTTTGCGATTGCAACGAAAATAATAAAATACCTGGGAATAAATCTAACAAAACATGTGAAGGACCTATATAATGAAAACTATAAGACCCTATTAAAAGAAATCGAAGAAGATAAAAAAGAAATAAAAAAAATTCTGTGTTATTGTACTGGAAAAATCAACATAGTTAAAATGACCTTATTACTTAAAGCATTATATGGATTTCATGCAATCCCCATCAAAATCCATCAGCATTTTTTAAAGAAATTGTACAAAAAAAAAATCATCAGAGTAGTATGGACGCACAAAAGACACTGAATCGCCAAAACCATCCTGAGAAAAAAGAACAAGGCCGGAGGCATCACTCTGCCCAACTTCAAACTATACTACAAATGACAATAATTAAAACAGCATGCTATTGACAGGAAAACAGACACAGACCAGAGGAACAGGATCGAGAACCAGAAATAAACCCATATTTATAAGGACAAATAATTTTTGACAAAAAAGCCAAAAACATAAATGATCCTGGGAAAACTGGAAAGCCACATGCAAAAGAATGAAACTATACTTTTGTCTATCACCACACACCAAAATTAACTCAAAATGGATTAAGGACCTGAACATAAGACCTGAAACAATAGAATACATAGAATAAAACATAGGATCTAAATCAAGAACCTTGCACTTAAAGAGGATTTTATGAATTTGACCTTAAAGGCAAGGGAAGTAAAAGCGAAAATAAATGAATGGGACTACATCAAACTAAAAAGCTTCTGCATAGCAAAATAAATTATCAACAAGATAAAGCAATACCTATCCAAATAGGAAAATATATTTGCAAGCAATGCCTCCGATAAGGGCCTAATATCCAAAATATACAAAGAAGTCATACAACTCAATAACAACAAAACACACGGACTGATCAAAAAAACAAGCAGAGGACCTTAACAGACACTTCTCCCAAGAAGAGATGGAAATGCTCAACAAATATGAAAAGATACTGAACGTTGCTAGCTATTAGGGGAATGCAAATCAAAACCACAATGAGATATCATCTCACACCTGTTAGAATAGCTGTTTCAACAAGTAATAACAAGTGTAAGAGAGAATGTGCAAAAAAAAAAAAAAACACCCTCATACATTGCTGGTGGGACTGCAAAATGGTACAGCCACTATAGAAAACAGTATTGAGGTTCCTCAAAAAACAAAGAATTGATCTGCCATACAATCCAGCAATCTTTCTACTGGGTATTTGCCCCAAAGACTTGAAAACCCTTATCCAAAAAGATATCTGAACACTGATGTTCATAGCAGCATTATTCACGGCGGCTAGGACATGAAAGCAACCGAAGTGTCCTATGATAGATGATTGGCTAAAGAAGCTGTGGTACATACATACAATGGAATATTACTCAGCCATAGAAAAAGATGAAATACTGCCATTTGCGACTACATCAATGGACCTCAAGATAATCATGCTAACCACATGATATCACTTATATGTGGGATATAAACCTAAAGGCAACAAATGAACAGGAGAAGCAAACAGAGACTCATAGACATGGACAATAGACTAATGGTTACCAGAGGTTAGTGGGAAGAAGGGTGGTGGGAGGTAGAATGGGTAAAGGGGGTCGAATATGTGGTGATAGAAAGAATTCTAACTATGAGATGTTAACATACAATGCAATATATATTTGCCTTACTATTGAATTGTACACCTGAAACTTACTGGATTTTGTTAACCAATGTTACCACAAAAAAAAAAAAAAGAGATGCCCA
>NW_006439568.1:27098599-27141491 GCF_000325575.1 Pteropus alecto | reverse complement strand
CACACACACACACACACACACACACACAGAATGTATGCCACTAACAGAATGCATAGTTTAATTTCATCTCATATTATAAAAATATGTATGGGTACCTATTAAGAGGAATGAATTATATTTGGGTGTTTGAAGGGAGTTATTAGCAATTTGTTTTTTATTCCCTTATTATACTTTTTAATTCATCTGCAATAAAAGTGTATCACTTGGTAATAAGAAACTATTTTTTCCATTTTCACAACAGCAATAAGAACAACAAAAAATAAAGTGGTAGGCAAAAAGATTTATTTTATAAAATATGAGAGATCTGAACATTTTTATGTACAGAATGTCCTTGAATAATGTCAGTTCAACTTCATTTCACTATAATATTGTTGAGAATAAATTGATTCCCTCTTGAGCCTCGTTCTGTGTGGCGTTTGCACATTCTCCTCATATCTGAGTGGGTTTTCTCAGGGTACTCCAAGTACCTCCTACATCTCAAAAATGTGTACGTGAGGTGGATCAGCATGTCTACATCATCTCATTTCGAGTGATTGTGTGTGTGAGTGTGAATAGCCCTGTGATGGAAGGGTGTACTTCCAAGGTAGGTCCCATTTGGTACCCTGAGCTGCTAGGATAGGCTCTGGCCACTCACAACCCTCAGCTGACATAAGCAGATTGAAAAAAAAATATCTTAGTTGTTTTTATTAATCTTTCTTAAATGTGTATATAGTTCACATTTATTTTAATGTTTACTATTAGAAGGGTTTGGGGGTTTTATTTAGAAATTTGGTGATGTTTTTGTGACCAGAAAGATATTACAAGAACTTACTCTTGTTTATATCAATTAGTTTATGATAAAATTGGATTTGTTATATGTCATATTGCTTAAAGTAACAGTTTCTAAGAACTTATTGATCACATCAGGTGAGGACTTACTGAGTAGGAAGAGTTAGGGAGAGAAAGGGGCTGAGAGATTTTTATTTTGTTTTGTCATTGTAAAAACTGAAAGAACTATTTTATCTATTGATAGCACAAAAGGGATAGATTTACTGTATGCAGTTGGCCAGAATTTGCCTTGGACAGGAGCTATTATTTTAATTAACTTTCTTTTCATTTCCATTATAGTCAAGCACTCCAATACACCACATTTGAAAAGCAGTTAATTCTCTATTAAAAGAATAAAAACAAACAAACAAAAATGACAACAACAGCAAAAACAACAAACGAAACTATACAAAACACCAGTGTTTTCCTTGGCTTATAGCAAAATCTTCAGATATTTTAGCATGATACTCAAGGCCCTTTATAATGTAGAACCAACCTTCTTTTCTTGCCTTATTCTGTCTCCCACATCAGCCATGCTGTTCTAGGAATATTCAAAATATGTGTAGGCTTCTAGTTGTTTCATACTGTATTATTATCTAACCCCTTGGCAAAATCCTTCTGATGTTTTAAGACTCAGTTCTAATGACAAATTTGTGGAGGAAGTTTTCTAAATTCCCCTAGTTGTAACAGTTATCATCTCTCTATATGTTTTCTGAACACTTTAAACTAGTATCCTTGTATATGTGTCTGGCTTTCTCACTACATTGTGCATTTGAAGGCAGGAATCCTACCCTATTAATTTTGGTTTCTTCAACACATGGTACAAAAATCACCTATATTAAGTAGTTATAAATTTGTGCATAAGTGAACTGAATTGATTCCAATTTAGGAAGCATAACATTATACACAGGCTGAATTGATATGTTGAAGTAATAATGCTGGTATCTCAGAACATGGCTGTATTTAGAGACAGGGTTTTTCCAGAGGTAATTAAGGTAAAATAAGGTGATATGGGTTGGCTCTACTCCAATATAATTGGCATTTTTATAGAAAGAGAAGAATAGGACACAGATACTCACAGAAAAAGGACCATGTGATGATACAGAGGATGATGGCCATCTATAAACCAAGGAGAGAGACCTCAGAAGAAACCAACCCTGTTGACACCTTCTTCTCAACTTTCTAGCCTACAGAACTATGAGGAAGTAAATTTCTGTTTTACCATCTAGTCTGGGGGACTTTTCTCTTGTGGCCCAGATAAACTAATATAATTGCTTTGGTCATATTGCCCTAGAATGTGATTTATCAGAACTCTACTGATTTACCTTTTTTCCTTCTTTTCTACTTTGGCTTTTTCGTTTTGGGTCTGCAAGTCTTCTAGTTCCCGATTCTTCTTTACCAACCATCCCCAGCCCCCAATCACTTTGTTCTTCCTTTAGAATTTGTGGTTTCCTGTTTTTATCTATCTATTTATTTATATCTGTCCAGCCAGTTCCTTTAAATTGTTGAGCTCTTTATTATTTTTCAAATCCTTCATTATGCTTTCTCCAACCAGAACCAAGGCAATGACAAAGTGCTAGTTTATTTCATTCTCCATCCCATCCCTACCCGTCTCCTCCCCTGCCACTCAATTCTAAGGAGACTTTTTCCTTTCATCCTTTGGCATGAACCATTGGAAACATGTCCAAGAGCCATTTATAACCCCCCTCCCTATAACTCTATCCTCTACCCCAGCATTTGTGTCTTTTACAAATAAATCTTTTGGAAAAAGAGCCTACATTGTTTACCAACTTCACAAAGCTTTTTTGTAAATAAACTAGCTTAAGTTTCATATGTGATCTGCTTTTTTTTTTTTCAAAGAGCAGAATCAATAGTATGTTTTGTGACTCTGCTTAAACGGAAACACAATTAAGTTTAACAGAGTAAGCCTGGGCCATACAGCAGTTGCTCGGGCTCAGTAGATGTCAATTAACTCCCCAATGTTCCCTTTTAGACAGATGTTCTCTAGGAAACTTGCCAAAACACATGAATGTTCTGTTAGCAGCAAAGAAATTAAATAGAAAGCCACTTCCTCTTTTCCCTGAATGCATGCTTGAAAATCAGAAACTATAATTAAATGCATATGTGACATTTTTCACAATATGTTAGGTTGGTGGTTCTAATTATTACCGTACGTACCATATTTGATCTGGTTGAACATGTGAAAATGTTTATATACTTTTACATATGGTTTAACAACATATATAAACATCTAGGTATGAAAGGATTATAAGTTTTGTTAAAGGCATTGAGTTATTGTCAAAAAGAGGAACTTTAACAATTATCCTTGCATTTTTTGCAAATCTTTTGTCACAGAACAAGCTGTTTTCAAAAGTAAAACTGTAAGGAAAACCCAAATTGAGGAAGTGAAACTGAAATGTGTCAAATAAACAGAATATATTGGAGCCAAGTCTTTTGGGGCTCTGCAGGGATCTGAGAATCTGGGAACCAGAGCTCACCTATCTCTTGTTCTCCTTGTGAAAGGTGAAGAAACAGAAGCAGAGGTAATGTGAATTGCCCAATATCACAGACAGGTGGCTGCCTGCAAATTATTGAGATTCTACTATGGTCCAGGCACTTTTCATACATGAATTCTAATCTTTACAACAAAGTAGCTCTCACGTTACAAACAGGGGAAAGGGTCAAAAGTTTTAAGTAGCTTTTCTACTGTTATTTAACTTTTAAAAGGCAGAACCTGGAGTGAAAGTCATACTCAGGTCTGAGGGTAAAAACTTCCTTTGTCTCAGGTGGAATGAGGGTGTGCTTAATCAGAGCTTCCCCTCCAAAGTGTTAGAGGTGTTAAATTAATTAAAAAACTAGGCCATTAGACTGAGGTGACTATTGCTAGGGTAACATACATAGCAAACCAAAATCTAAGCCCGTAAATGCCTCAAGGTAATTAAATTGAAACTTAAGGACAACCAGTCACAAACAACCAACTAGGCTTGAAGCTATTGCAGATCAATAAGTTTCTTACTTTCTACCTCTTCTTTGTAAATGTCTCTCCCCAGGTCGTATTGGCAAAGCGCTACTAATCACTTCCGGTTTGACATTGCCTGATTCCAGTATTCAAATAAACTTCTAAAAATTTTAATATGCCTCAATTTATCTTTTAACAGGATGAAGAGATTTTGTAATTTTTATATCTGTGACTTGTATTAACTTTGTATTGCCTGCTAGAAACATGGCAAATAGTATGGAAGTGATGCTTGAGCAAATTTGTGTGTCATCAGTTTATAAAATGTCAAAGCTGGAAAACCTTAAAAGGACATCTCACCTATTCCCTTCATTTTAAAGATGAGGAATCTGAGGTCAAATAATTGTGTGACTTGGGATAAGCAGCAATGAGTGAGGGTGTTTTGAAAACACCATCCCCTGGCATCCTCATCTCCCTAATTCTAGAGCAGAGGGGTGGGTGAATGTAGTTTGGGTTCTGTTGGCAATCTCTAAATGTTAATGTATCTTCTTAGGCTGTGAAATCAGTGGGAATGACCTGGCTAGGCCGCCTAGTAACTATTGCATAGGCAGAGAAATCTCCTAGGATGCTTAAGCATTTAGATAACCCAGCCAATTAAGACAGTTTCTCTTAATGTTATTTACTTAATGTAGAGGATCAGTTAATCAAAATCAAACTTCTCCAGCTATTGTTGGCTATTTCCCATCTAATTGACAAGACTGAAGTGACCACCCAAGAGAGCCTCTGTAATCTCCATTTGTGGCTACAGATGAACTTTGTGGTTGAAGGGAAGTTAAGATGCCTTGAAGTCTAGACACACAGGCTCATCTTTAAAGGTGGAATACAGGGACAGTTATAAAAGCACAGCTAAGGAGTCTGCTGGACTAATAATAACTACAAGCGACTGCCCTAGTGCTCCCTCCTGACTTAAACTATTCAAGGTAACCACTGTGATTTATAGAAAGATAGAAGTAGAGATCAGCTTCCTTCCTCCCTCCTGTTCCTCTAATGCATTTTGAAGTTTGATGATATCATAGGAGCCAGTTTAATTCATTTCTATCTGTGAAGAAGATCACAATTATAACTGCAAAGTAGCTTTTAAAAAGTCACATTTTAAGGAGTGTTTTTAACATCATATGGTTGGGTATAGCACAACAAGATACAGCACAAAGACAACAGGAAATGGTAATAGAAGTATTTTCATTAAATCTACATTTTTCCTTTCATGCTTCTCACTTCCAAGGCTGTTTGGGACAGAAATTAGTGCTAGTACTCAGGAAAGGACAAAACTACTACTGATCTCACAGGGAATGGGATAGTTGTACAGAAGAGGTGGTGGGATGAAGTCCAGGACTGCCTGTTCATTACATTGTCTTACAATGAAGAATGTTCCCTTATTCCTCCTCTTCAGTTGTTCCACTTCTAATGGTCATATTTCTTTTATTCTTTCCTTATTAAAGTACATCCATGGGATAAAAACTAATTAAAAATAAAACATAAGAAACTACCTCAGAAGATGAATCACTAAATTCCCAAAGGGACCTCAAAATTAGGTTTATCATACTATTTTTTAAGTATTTATTTAAAACCTACTAAGTATAAGTGTTGACTAAGAACTGTGCAAAATACAACAGTATCATATAAGCTAATAACCAAGAAAGAAAATAAATGTAGCTTGGGAGTTATGAGATTGCGGCACGTTTTAAGAAGGATTCTAGTACGAATCTGACTCAGTAAAAAAGCACACAACTGTTGCTGAAGATCTTTACCATGCACTGGAAGTGCCTCAGTATCTCGCAAAAGCCTCCCAGCAGCCCTGCAGAGAAGAAAGTAGTTTCCCTCAACTTACAGATTGGGAAACTGGTCATCATAAAAGTTAGATAATTCACCAAAAGGCACATAAACCATAAAGGTATTTATTTTTAAAAAATATAACAATATTATATTAGCTGCAGGTGTATGATATAGTGATTTGACATTTATATACCTTATAATGTGATCATCATGTGACTACGATTTATTTTTTAAGTGTATATACCACATTGGACTTCTGAGCAAGACAGTGAGATGAATGTAGATGTTTAATTATCTTATAGTAAAAGAACACTAGAAAGCAGATAGAGGAGACTCAGGAAAATAGGACAGACAGCCTTCAAACTGGAGAGAAGAGGGCAAAGATGAGAGCAGATCAAATACCACACAGTAGGAAAATTCGAATCTGATGAAAGCAAGGACACCTTCTGGACAATGAACATCTGCATGCAATACTTTGGACTAGAGGCAAAGTTACTTGCAATGATTGTCTATGTTCTGACTCAAACTCCTTTTCTACTACTCAGTCTACAGAATACCAAAGCTAATCAAATAAATCTATGATAAATCTAGTTATAACCATTTTTTTATTTGAAAATGAAGAAATTAGTGAGAGACCTACATCAATCTCAATTCCAAATTTACTTTAAGTCAATCTGGATAAACAGACTGCCCTATGCAAAGATAATCAAAAAATAAACAAGCAAGAAAAAAGAAATTGCCATGCCCATTTTTTAACTGGATTGTTTATTTTGTTGTTGTTGAGTTGTATGAATTCTTTATATATTTTGGATATTAGCCTCTTATTGGAGGTGTTGTTTGCAAATATCTGCTCCCATTCAGTTGGTTGCCTCTGTCTTGATGATGGTTTCTTTTGCCGTGTAGAAGCTTCTTAGTTTGATAAAGTCTCACTCATTTGTTTTTGCTTTTACTTCTCTTGCCTTTGAGGTCAAATTCATAAAGCATTTTCTAAATCCAAAGACCATGAGTACCTATGTTTTCTTTTATGCAATTTATTATTTCAGGTCTTATATTTAGGTCTTTGATCCATTTTGAGTTAATTTTAGTGCCTGGTGATAGATAGCAGTCTAGTTTCATTCTTTTGCATGTGGCTTTCCAGTTTTCCCAGCACCATTTATTGAAGAGGCTTTTCTTTCTCCATTGCATGAGTTTGGCTCCTTTGTTAAAAAATATTTTCCCATATATAAATGGTTTATTTCTGGGCTCTTAATTCTATTCCACTGGTCTGTGTGTCTGTTTTTCTGCCACTACATGTTATTTTGATTATTGTCACTTTGTAGTATAATTTGAAATCATCAGAGTGATACCTCCAGGCTTGTTCTATTTTCTCAGGATCATTTTGGCTATTTGGGATATTTGGTGATTCCATACAAATCTGATAATTTCAACTTCACTGAGTATTAGGGAAATGCAAATTGAAACCACAATGAGATACCACCTTACACCTGTTAGAATGGCTATCATCAACAGGACAAGTAATAAGTGTTGGAGAGGTTACAGGGAGAAAGGAACCCTCATACACTGCTGGTGGGAATGTAGGTTGGAACAACCACTATGGCAAACAATGTGAAGGTTCCTCAAAAATTAAGAATAGAATTAACATAGGACCCAGCAATCCCTTTTCTGTGTACCTACCCCCAAAATTTCAAAACATGTATTCATAAAGATAGATGCACACCATTTTTATAGCAGCTTTATCCATGATGGCAGGACATAGAAACAATCAAAGTACCCTTTTATAGATGATTGGATAAAGATGTGGTACATATATAAAATGGAATATTACTCAGCTATAAAAAAATTGAAATATTGCCATTTGCAGCAGCATGGTTGGATCTTGAGATTATCAGGCTAAGAGAATAAGTCAGACAGAAAAAGTTGAGAACCATATGATTTCACGCATATGTGGGATATAAAACTGAAAACAACAAATGAACAAGATAAACAGAGACTTGTGGGCATGGACAACAGTTTAATGGTTACCAGAGGAAAGTGGGAGGGGCAGGGGAGAGGTAGATAAAGGTGAAGGGGGTCAGATATATGATGATGGAAAGAAATTTAACTTTGGGTGGTGAACATACAATGTAATATACATATGATGTATTATTGAGTTGTACACTTGAAACCTATGTAATTTAATTACCCAGTATGACTCTACCAAATTTAATAAAAATTAAAAAATAATTTTAAAAAAGAAGTCACCATGCTTTTGAAATTATATCATAGTTCAAAAGAAAGCATAATCCCAAGATTATCATAGCATCTTCTTTTGAAATAGGTTTACTGTATGAAAATGTTTTATTTTAATTCTAACATGAGTTTTCATATACACAGAAATCACTGAATTAAATTAAATGCAGTATAAAGTCATAAAGAGAAAAGGATCTTAACTAAGAAAATTTGTACAATATGAAAGACATAATTTTGCAATTAAAATTATAATATAGTTTTTCATATGCTGCATGAGAAAGAAAATTAATTCAGTAGAGGACAAATTTAATATTTTAATATAGAGTTCAGTGGAACAAGGTAAAGAGATCAATAATTTGATGAGAGATAAGATCAGATTCAGTAGATTATATAAAATGTATATTTAGAATTTTCATTTCTGTGTGCAGACACCTAATATTTCAGACAGCCAAGGGGGTCTTGAAAACAACAATTTAAAGATGTGCTTTAACAAATGAAGACAAAAATCAAAATAAGAAATTTGAACAGTATTTATATTTAGCAATACTATAATGTATACTTAAAATTTTTTTAAGAGAGTAGATCTTAGGTGTCCATATTACAAAAACTAAAGAAATAAAGAAGGCAATTCACACCTGTTAAGATGTCTATTATCAAAAACAAAAACAAGAGATAATATGCTATCAAGTGGAGGTAATATGCTATTGGTGGGAACGTAATCTGGTATAGCCACTACAGAAAACAGTATGAAGGTTCCACAAGAAAATAAAAATAGAACTACCATATGATCTAGAAATTTCACTTCGGGGCATATAGCCAAGGAAAAGGAAATCATTGTGTTGAAGAAGTATGCGTACTTCCATGTTCATAGCAGCATGATTCACAGTAGCCAAGGTATGGAAACAATCTAAGTGTCTGTCAGTGGATAAATAGATAAGGAAAGTGTCAGATATATATCTACATCTATATCTATCTATATCTGTATCTACCTATTATCTATCTATCTATCTATCTATCTATCTATCTATCTATTTATATCATCTATTATCATCTATCTATACACATACACACACAAAATGAAATATTTATTTAGTCTGAAAAAAGAAAATACTGTAATTTATGACAATATGGATAAAACTGGAGGGCATTATGTTAAGTGAAATAAGCCAGACAAAGACAAATATCATGGTATCACTTAAATATAAAATCTTAAAAAAAATAAAAGTCAAACTCACATAAAAAGAATAGAAAGCAATTGCCAGTGGCTGTAGAGTAGGGTAAATAAAAAGGGGTTGGTAAAAGGGTACAGACTTTCAGTTATAAAATGAATAAAATCTGAAAATCTAATTTATAACATGGTGACTATAGCTGATAACACAGTACTGAAAAATCAAAATTTACTAATAGAATAGAACTTAAACGTTTACATGTTCTCACCATAAAAAAAGTAAATATGCAAGGTGTGGATGTGTTAATTAACAATGGGGAGACTCTTTCATAATGTATATCAAATAATCAAATTGTACACTTTAAATATCTTAAAATTATATAGTCAATTATATCTCAATAAAGTTGGGGGGTGGGAAAAGGGCAGGAAGAAACTTTTGGAGATGATGGATATGTTTAAGGCATAGGTTATGGTGATGGTTTCACAGTTGTATACTTATCTCCAAACTCATCAAGTTGTATACATGAAACATGTACAGGTTTTTGGTATGTCAATCATATCTCAAAAAAGTGGTCTTAAAAAATTTAAGAATGGCCAACAATGGGTTTAAAGAACTGAGGTGAAAAGTGAGATTAGTTATATTGTACCTACATAATTTCTAAGATGGTTATGGAACTTAATGCAAATGTGCATAGGATCTTTGAAGACTAGATACACAATGTAATTAATTGCAATAATATTTAAGTAAAATCTCATTTATGTGTTATCTATATATAGAGATATGTGTTTTAGATATGTACCTATTTATATACTCAAAAATGTATATCAGGTTCTCCTGGGTGTGAATATTTGTTTTATCACTTGGTTTTGCGGGATTTTGAGCAAATATCTTTACAGCATCCACATACATACGCTCAAACACCTATGCACACATATAATACCCATGTAATAGGTGTTAATAATAATTATATAATCATAATAATTATATATAGTTAAAAGAATTATGTGAATTTTTTCTTATTTTCTCAATGCATTTTTGTCCTACTCAAATATGCAAAGTAATCATTTATCACTTCAGTAAACAGAAAATGTCATTAAATACAAGAAAAGAGGTATTAAAAATTAAAACTATAATTCTAGCTAAGGATCTTTTCCTCTGCAAATTAAATCTTCCATACAACTAGGAATCTGGGTTGAGTTTTAGTTGAACCTATCGTGGTAAGCTTATTAATCACACATGTCCCTCTATACATCTTGAAATCTCAAAATCACATAATTAGAATTATTGACACTTTTGAATATGCTATTAATTATTGACATCATTGACAGGAAGTGGAGAATGCTGCTGAGAACAGAGCACTGGGGTCAAATTACCTAGGCCTGTTTCCTACTCAGTCCTTACATATTCATACCATCTTACCCAGGGTAAGATATGTAAACTCTTCGAGTCTCACTTTTTTAACCTGTAAACTAAGAATAATAGAAATGATTATATCATAGCTTGACTCTGAGAAGGAAGCCAGTTATGGCTGATGAAGAACCTGAAGTTTAGGAAAACTGCAGAGTATTTTCAAATGTAGAGCTGACTCCAGAGTTCTACCTCATTACCTTTGGTTTCTCTCAGTCCTCAGGCTAGGTCTCCTGCAGTTTTGTTATCTCTATCCTTCTGCCTGGGCTGAAACTATTTGGTGCTGCACCAGAACTCTTCCACTATTGACAAATAATTTATTTGGGAATTTTTAAAGCTCTATCCTATGATATTCACAGCTACCAAATTATGATCATTTAAAGTTTCTATTCAGCATAACATATATTAGAAATCAAATCAGAAAAATTACATATGTTATTTCCATTCTAACTCTGAAAAACTTATACAGACATTATAGCCAAGAGTACTGTAGGGCTAGACCTCTCAAGCTCCTTTAAAATTCTGACAATAGTGATATGTATTCTCTATGTAGATAAATGTGTCTGTAGAGAAATAAAAGGTGAGTCACAGTCGCTTTTCCAGAGACTTTTGCCTTTGTTTTGCAGTTGTCATACTGAGAATATTCATTCTCTTCTTTTGAATTGGCTGCTCTGTTCTTTGGTTTCTGTAGTTCTTGCCTGAATAGAAGCAAGTTTAAATACAGATGATTGGCCAGTTCCAGGCTATTATCTGGAGGTAATTAATTTGGATAGCAAGCATAAACCTAGAATTTTGGGGGTTGTCTTGAGGCTTGATTAACTCACCAGATGAGTTATTTCATTATTAAGAAACTACTCTTCCAAAGACCAAACAATAAGACAAACGTTCAACCTCTGGTCCTACATTTGACTCAGTTCCAGTGCAGCACCAAGTTTCCTGAATGTATCAGTGGAATGTGTTGGTGTGATTTTTCATTTAACTGTCACCTAGCCAATTGCTTAATTAATTTTTTTAGATCAACAAACTCCCAGGACCTCCAAAATCAGAATAAAATTGAAAAGGCATGTTAATTATTCTCACATCAGAAACTAAAAAAAAAAAATGCTAAGATTGATTTTTCTCATTGAGTAATTATGAAACATATATACCATATTTTAAAAGCATTTTATAACAAGGGCCACCTGACCAATCTCCAATATGTTCTCTTCTAAGAAGAATGAAACCTTTAGAACATTGCTCACAAAATATGTTTGTGGTATTATATCATTACATGTGAAAAATGGTGAAATTTGCAATCAATAACTAAAATATCTTCAAGGACACCCGTATAAAGAGAACACCATATTTTCAAACCTTAAACAGATGTACAACTACTGGAGGCTCAGTTCCTTGAGGCCCTTTTCGAACTGGGAAGTATCACCCAGATGTTGTTACCTGGAAGGCCTTCAACAACTTGCATATTTTGTCTAACATAATAGGACAGTGACCCAGCTCCTTTGTTCAGAGGTGTAGCACAAATGTAGCAGAAAATGCAATTGCCCAGCATGGTGGCAGTCACTGATCTCTTCTTTCACCTTGATAATAAACTGAATCATCTTGTCTGACTAAGGACTGAACTTTCGTGATCCATTTATTTTAGTCATGCTCCACTGACATATGGTTAGTCAAATGGACAGAAGTTAACCTCAACCTTTCCAACTCCCAGAAATACTTTTGTCTGTTTCATCTGATTTAACATTAGCACATATGTGCCTTACAAATCTTTGTTAAAGACACTAACTTTAATGTTTGGCAAAGGGCACTGCTGAATCTGATTCATTTAAAACATGGAAGGATGAAAACCAAGAATTCACAAGATTGTCTTTGTTAAAAAATGCTTTATTAGTCGGAACTGCCAAATGGGGAATGTATCAAAAGTAATGCTACTACAAAGAAGAAAAGTACTTTTCTTCCCCTAACATATGTTTTGCAGCTGAGCCCTGATCTCAGTTTTAAATCTTGTTTCATGTGGCACTCTGATTCTCTTCTTTGGCCTGAAGCCCAAAAGTCTCTGATGATTTTTCCTCTATCTTCCCAGATTTTATATTCAGACATTGAATATTAAACTGAACATAAAGTATTAACATGCAATTCCATCTCTATGCAATCAAGACTTCAAAAGACATGTTTGTCCAAAAGAAAAAGTAAAAGTCACTTCCGCTAGTTGGAAAAGCATCCTGGGGAAGCTGCATGTTTTTTTCCCCACAAATATTCTTTCTTCTTCCTTTCAAAAGTTAGGTGAGAAAGAAAATACAAAGAATAGAAAAGGAGAGAAAATTTTTGAAAATTGGCAGAACAAAATGTGAAGATTCAAAAATGGTGTTAATGGTTAGAGAAAGAAGTGTCACAGCAAAAGGAAGAGTGGTTAGTGTTAACACACATTTTTAAGGTGCATAACACTGATGCTAATTCCATTGAAAAAAATGTAACTGTTCCTGAAGGATGAAAAGGTTAAGGCTTTATATCCTGCTCACCATATGTCAGTGATTTATGACTAAAATAATTGCTACAGTGCTTCCTCCACTCAGAATAAGAGAAACTACAGAGAAAAAGGATCAAATTTGCAAGCCCTGCTCTTTTATGAGGTTTTATGATTCTTTAGCAAGCCCACCCCTAGCCTTGATAACTTTGAATTCTATTTTTGCAAGTTTCTTCTCAATATTCAAAACTCCACTCAGTTATTGAGGAGACTGACCTTTCCATTCCAAACCTTTCCAAATTTTCTTTGTCCTTTATTATCCTTCAAGTAACAAATGAAATCACGCAAACATTTGTACTGACAGTTCACTAATTCACAGTTTCTATCTCTGAAAGAGAACTCTTCTAGCTCCTCCCTTGCACCCCACAAATCCAGTTGTTTATGGGAGTTTTTACGAGTTCATGAACAAGTCTGCTTATACGGTAGGAATGATGCTCTATAACATTCATCACTGCAAATAAGTCTCTTTGCAATTCTATGCAGACATAGGAGAGTCCCAGCTTGTGAACACCACTGCTCTGTTGAGACCAACAAGCACGAACATTCCTCCAGCCCATACGGCCACTTTCTCTTTTTCCTCCCCTAAGTACAGAAATATTATTTTGCCTTGGTCTCTCCTGAGTCTTTTCCTGTGGCAGAATGAGGGTGATGGTATATTCCTCTGTGGGTCATGTACTATTAGAAGCACTCCTAAAATAGAATTATTTGGACCAATTTGGGGTATCACTTTTAATGAAAAAATCTCTTTGAGGTGTATTTACTGAATTCTCCAGAATTTAGATATTCTGGAAAATTAAAGCCAGAAATACATTCATGTGGAAGACAACATAATAAAAATCCATATTCTACACCAAATACCTACTCTCTACATTCATCAAGGTCATCATATCTTGTTACTCGTTTTTTTGTTTGTTTGTTTGTTTTTAAATGATTCCTCAGCCTTCCCACCAATAAACTTTCCTCGGGCAATTCATCAGAGCTTCTGATTTGCCAAAAAATCCCTTTATTCTACCAGAAAATGGTCTCCTCTTGTAGATCTCCCATGTAGACACCACACATACCAAGGATATATATACAATATAATATGTAGACATAATATATATTATGAGTCTCTTAAAACTTAGGCCAATTTCACCTCAATTTTTAAATTGAATATTCAATGCAGCACGAAGATTAAATAGATTTCACATTCTTAAAATAATTACCAAATCAAGATAGAAATTTATGAAGGAAAATATTTAAAGAAAAGTTTCATGGTTACTAACTTTTTAGCTAGCTTGCAGTTTGGGCCCTACTACATAGAGATTATGTAGCAATTTTAGAAACAAACTCCTTAGAATGAATAATGATGTGATATGAGTTCCACCATTCTGAAACCTAGTGAGAGGGGCTTCCCAGGACCCCTTGAAAATTTTGATTTGTGTCCCTTGCAGCTGAAACATTTACAGTGGGCTCATGTCAGATTTTACCTGTTAAATATAAAGGTAGACAAGTTGGCTGACTGCTCCAACGTTGAGAAATGTTAGAGCCAGAAATGGTTTATATCCTTATATTTGCTTAAGCAAAGTTTTAAAACCCACATGAGCTAGAGAGGTTCTGTCCAAGAGAAATCCCTAAAGGCCCAAACAGGGCTCAGCAAAAAATAGCTGAAGTAAGGCCAAACTGGGAAAGCTCAATACCAGTCTAAGATGGTACCAGGAAAATAATACTCTTTAACACTCCTTACCTTTTCTCCTTCCATACAACCTGTTATGCCACTCGCCCCTTCACAAATCAGTAGTTATCAAGTGGAGGAGGAAGTGATCCAAAAAAGAGGAAGAAGATGACCATACTCTCTTCTTCCAGAGCGGATTGCTTACTCCAAGAGCCCTCCTAGTTGTGAGATGAGAAGGAAGGCATGCTCTTGAATGAAAAATCTGAACATTTTAATTTCTAAATTGAGACTTGATTTTCTGATGTGAACAGACTAGAAAGTCCCTGACCAGAAAATCATAGAAATGCCAAATTTTTATTCAGAGTCATAGAAAACTAACCTCAGTAATTAAAGACAACAGGACAATGGGAATACAAAATAAAATTGTTCTATGAAGGCACTCCATGAATCCTGTGGGTTTGATATACCAGGTATGGTAACCACAAATCTCAGATGACAACAGCTAAACGTCTCACATGGTTATATCTGGTTGAATACCTTTTTTCCTCTTTGACCCTTCAAATCCATGTGAAACTTTATGTTTCTAATTAGAACAACTTTTATAATGTTTCCCACTTCACCGATTATACCAGAGTTAATGATCATATAAATTTTAAAGGTGGAAGTAAAGTCGAGCATCTGGTTCAGTGGTCCCCAATCTTTTATGTGAAAATGAATCATCTAGACTCTTGTTAAGACTCAGATTCTGATTCAGTATGTGTTTCTAACAAGCTCTCAGATGATGTCAATACTGCTGGTTTGCGAACCATATTATGCATAGCAAGACTCTAATCCACATTTGCTCTATCTTTACAATATAACCAATAAAGAAAAAATGAAAATCCTCAAAATAAAGGTTGAAGGGCTTCACCTGAGGTAATAAAATCAAGAAGAGATGGTTCTAGAACAAAGGCCTATGACATCTACTTCCTTAGGCCATGCTTCACTGTCATTACTATGGCCATGTGTTATAACCAATTCAGATGTTAAGTGACCTATGAAGTTCTTCATCCATCAAAATATGGTATAGAGTACACTTGCCACACTTCCCAACTTATTCTACAATGTCAGTATTACTCTTATAACAAAGTCAGACAAAGAGATCATTAGAATCCAATATAGATATAAAAATACTTAAAATATTAGTAAATGCAATCCAGTAATATAAAATATCTAAAAAAAAGTTATATAGCATAGTCAGTTAGAATTTTTTTCCCAGTAATGCAAAGTTGTCTTTACATTAAAAATTTAGTTAATGTAATATATCATATTCATTAACAATGAAAACCACATAATTATCTGATAGAGATAAATCACTTGGCAAAATCTAACATTGAATTATTAAAAAAAAAAAAAACCCTCAGCAAACCAGGAGTACAAAGAAAACTTCTTCAATCTCATCTAAAAACAAAAATAAAAACACCCAGCTAATATTACACTAATGATAAAAGACTGAATGTGAATGTTTTCCACTGAAGGTAGAAAACAAGACAAAGATGTCTTATCTTGCCACTTCTACTCAACAATGTATGGAGAGGCCTAACCAGAGAAATAAGGAAAAGAAAAAAGAGAAAAAAAAAATTTTAAGGCATCTAGGTAGTAAAGAAAGAAGTAAAATGATTTATTAGCCATGACATGTTCCTGTTTGTTGAAAATCCCAAGGAATCACCAAAACTACTATGACTGAGTTTAGCAAGGTCACAGGATATAAAGTTAAAATACAAAAAAATCATGTATTTCTATACGATAGCAATGAACAAGCCAAGATGAAATTAAGAAAACAATTTCATTCAAAATTAGATGAAAAAGAATATAATATTTAGAAAAAAGTTTTAAAAAGTACAAGATCTGTACACTGAAACTATAAAATATTATTGTAAGAAATTTAATAATTTAAACAAATGAAGAGACATTTTATGTTCATGAATTGGAAATCTCAATATTGTCAAAATAGTGATTCTCCCCAAATTAATCTATAATTTCAATGCAATCACTACCAAAATCCCAGCTGACTTTTTAATAGAAATTGATAAGAAGATCCTAAGATATAGAAAAAAATGTAAAAGACCTAGAATTTCGAATAACAATTTTTTAAATTTTAATTTTACTGTATTTTATTTAGTTTCAAGTATACAGTACATTTGGAGGAATTATTCTACTAATTTTAGAACTTACTATAAAGCCACATAAATCAAGATAATGTGATATGCACACAAAGAAAGGCATATGGATCAATGAAACAGAATTGAAAATTTATGAATAAACTCTATACTTATGGCCAATTGATTTTCAAGAAGGATGCCAAAAGCAATTGAAAGGCAGAAAGAATAGTCTTTCCAACAATTGGTTCTGGGACAATTAGATATCCCCATGCAAAACAAACAAAAAAACAAAACTCTATCTCAAACTATAAACAAAAATTAATTGAAAATTGATCATAGGTAAGAGCTAAAAATATAAAACTTCTGTAGCAAATCATAGGAGAACAACTTTTTAACCCTGGGTTAAGCAAAGAATTTTAAATATGACATCAAAAGCACAATGCATAACACAAAAATTGATTAATTGAACATCACTGAAGTGAAAGACTTTCATATTTACAACAACACAATGAAGAAAATAAAAAGGTAAGCCACAGGCTGGGAGAAAATATTTGCAAATAAAATATCATAATATTACGATATAAAATATTACAATAGCATTGTAAACAGAATATTTAAAGATCTCTTAGAACTCAATGAAGACAAACAATTCAATTTAAAAATAAGCCAAAGATGAGAATAAACATTTCACAATATATCCATTAGAATGTCAAAAAAGATAAGTCAACAAGTATCAAGGAAGATTATTTTTAAATGGTATAGCTAGTTTGGAAAGCAGTTTGGCAGTTTCTTTAAAAGTTAAACATACTGTACAATACAAAAATTCTATTCCTAAGAAGCTACCCAATATAAATGAAAACATATGTCCACAGAAAGACCTGTATGTGCATGTTCACAACAGCATTACTTGTAATAGCCCCAGACTAGAAGCAATACAAATATCTGACAACAGGTTAATGGATAAATATAATCTATACAAATGGAATACTATTCAGGAATATAAAAGAATGAACCACTAACATATGCTACTGTAGAAAAACATTATTTTTATTTATTCACCCAATGAACATTTATTTTCTTTTATTGAGATATAATTGACATGTAACATGTATTAGTTTTAGGTGCACAACAATGATTTGATATATGTATATATTACAAAATGATCAACACAATAAGTTTAGTTAATATCCATCATCATACATAGTTACAAATTTTTTTCTTGTAATAAGAACTTTTAAGATCAAGTCTCTTAGCAACTTCCAAATATGCAATACAGTATTGTTAACTATAATCACTATGAAATATTGTTTTAAGTGAAAGAAACCAGACATAAAATAACTGCATGTTTCCATTTATATGAAATGTCTATAAAAGACATTTCAGAGCAACGGGTACCTACGGCTGGATGTGGGAGTGTAGATAAACTAAAAATGGGTATGAAGGAAATTTGGGGGAAGACGGAAAAGTTCTAAACTTGGATTATGGTGATGTTTGCATAACTAAATTTACCAAAAACCCTTAATTGGAAAATAATTGTCTAGGAAAAAAGTGAGAATAAAGATGAGAAATAAGGTTTTTCTTTGATTATTTCAGAACCTCACCGAACTTTTGGTTAATATACTAATTAATGTTGATATTAACTGTGTAATCAGTTCAAGAAGTTAATCGTAACATCCTCTTCAGAAAAACATGTTGTAGCAACAGGCAGTTTGAATGCTATGCTAGTTCTAAAGGAACCAGCTGAATCCCTGCTCCACATGGGTTTATTTCACATATTTTTTGTGCTGTTTTAGATAAAATCTAAAGCAGTGGTGCTTCTCATCCTGTACCTTTATCATGGTTAAATGACTTCTGGCCCTGCCCTTCCTTAAAAAAAAATGCAAGGGTGCCAAGACTCCTTATTAGAAGTGAGTTATACAAGGCTCTGGGAGTTTCAAATATGTTATAGTGTAACTGAGCTAAGTATTACAGCCACTTCTTTATCTCATTGGTGAGAGAGAAAGTCCTACCGTAGGGTTAGGGGGATGACAGAATATATGACACCCCACAGTGGACAGATGAAATTGACAGCAGTTTATTATCACATACACTCACAGCTTAAAGGAAGAAAACACATGCCGCTCAAGGCCCCGTGGGGGCTGCAATCAGGAACAACGTGAACAATAGTGGCTGTGGGAGACTGGCTTTATGTTTCAAGACTGCATAGTGTCCTCTGGCTCCATAGGAATGTGTGATTAGCTAGTTGGAGTAATTTCATAAGCCAGGAGGGACTGAAACCTGCTACTCAGATTGTTTGGCTAGAGTACATATTCTTAAGAGTAGAGCGGGAAAGGAACTTGTAGTAGGCCAGCCAAAACCCCTAATTTTACCAAACATCCAGACATTAATTTTAGGTCTTACATCACACAAAGTTAAATATATGACGTACCTCATTTTGTATGATTTTATACCCAGAAAAGTGAATCAACAGTCCTTTGCAAATTCTCTATTTAGCCTTTCTGTGCCTCCATTTACAATTACAGAATCTGTCAATTATATAAGTTGGACAGACCATTAATTACCAAGAAGTCATCCATCAGATGTTTTATATTCTTGGGATGAAAAGCACTAAGCATGATTTTATATATCATAAATCAAATAATAAATATAGGGGAAAGATAAGTATTATATATGGTTCCCACTGAGTATCTGTGCTCTTTTGTCATCCTAGCATACTGTATTGCTGGCTTAAGCTCCTTGAGGATGAAGCTGTGTCATATTTGTCATTGTGCCTCCAGCAATGAGTCTAATTTCTGGCAAAATACAGGAAATGGTATGTAGCAATTAATGAGAATTTACTACATGTCAGACAATATCCTAAGTAATATGAATTCTTTATCTTGTTTAATTGTCACAATCACCTTTTGAGGTTGATACTATCATTTCAATTTTCTAGATCAGGGAAGACAAGCTTATTCTGTGAAGAGCTAGACAGTAAATATTTTGGGCTTTGTGGGCCCTGTGGTGTTTGCTGAGATATTTTACTATCGTGGTATAAATGTAGCCAAAAACAATATTTAAATGAATGGACATGGCCCCATTGCAATAAAGCTTTATTTACAAAAACAGGAAGTGGGCTGAATGTAGCACTTGGGCTGTAGTTTCCCAACCCCTGGTTTGTTTGCTTGTTTGTTTATTTTCCCCCACCCCCTAGTTTAGATGATACACTAATGCTTTGAAGGATTAAGTAATTTGTTCAAGTTCACACAGTTCACAAGGGATAGAGCATAATTTTAAATCCAAATGTCTGATTCCCAAATTCCTTTTCCTAACTACTATTCTATACCACATCTAAGTCACTCTAATAGTCATTGGGGCTCCAATTGTGTTATATAAATGAAAACTTCTATTAAATTCATTTTGCAATAGCAAAAATGGAATCAGGTAACATTAGTTAGAACATAGTCAAGCCTTCTGATTCCTACTCTAAATTGAATTTAAAATATAATGAAAAATTAATCAGTCTGGGATCAGTGTCCCTCTGTCTATTGGTTTGGCAGTATATTAAGTCCATAACCAAAAGAAATGACCGGTAGTGAACAAAAGAGAAACAGACCTGGAATACAGACTCTATTTTCTATTTGGATTTTCATCTATAAGGGCCTCACCTCAATTCACTTTCATTTCCTTCAGGCTATGACTAAGTACTAATGCATTTGGCTTTCCAGGGCTGTGCAATACTAACTCTGTTCACATTCCCATATTTGAAGAAATCCAAATACCCCAGCAATTGGCATTTTTCTCTCTCAAATTAGTTACATAAGACTAACATTAGTTACACAAGACTAACTATATATATATATATACACACATATACATATATATACACGTATATATATGTATACATATATATATATACACACACACACATACACACATATACACAGCGGAACCATAAGAGAGACTGAGGAAGGCCTTGGGAAAAGGAGGCAGACACAACCTTGTTAGTCTTACGTATACTTATATATATACTTGGTTGAAAACAATTACTTTCCAGCTGGGATACTGTCTTCTGATTTTTAACCATAAATGCATAGGATAGAGAATGGAAAATTTGCTGACACATCTTTGACTGTGCTTGGAATGGCATTTATAACATAGTTCATGTATTATTTTGCATAAGCTGAAGGAATAAATAGCTACAACGTTGTTTTTTTTTTTTATAATTTAGAGCTTACTAGTATTAAAACAAACAAACAGAACACTTAGCATCCAGAAAATGTAATTAATTTGATGGTATAAGCCTTCATAAATTATCAAGTATTCTCAGTAGCAGCCATGAAATACTCAGAGAAAACATGAGCTGCCTTTAAATTGCTTAGCTTGTTTACAACCAAAATTATTTTAAGGTGGTTGAGTTGTTGTTGGTATGAAAAGGTGTTTGAATTATGACCATTAATGGCTGACTCAACCTTTAAGTAAGATGATAGAAATTTGGAGTCAACACACAAGCCAGTATCAGTGTCTCAAAGCTGTAATTTTTCTCACTAATGAACTGAAGCTCACAGAAATTAATTACGGGGGAAAGGTTACCATTACCTCCACCAGGAATGAAGTCTCCAGATTTCAAATCAAGTGTTACTTAGGAGGGAATACAGAGGCTCCACCTCCCAAAGCTCTGCTAACATTGTGCTCATTCTGCCAGAAACAAGCAACATGTTGGACTAAACAATGGGAGAAAATGACTTAGGGAAGAAGTTTTAATGTTCACAGTAAGTATAAAAAAGTAGTCCCAGGGAAACAAAATAATTGGGTGGCTAGAACAATTCCAACGGCAAGAGTAGTGGGTCTGGGTCAGGGACTCTGGGTGACCATGAATCTATCTTTCAATATCTATATGGTAGTTGCAAAATAAACAAGGTGATATTTGACCTTTCCTACTTGTCTAGAAAAAATATATATATATATATATACACACATATACACACACACACACACACACATGTATATATATGTATATATATACACACACACCTGTTAAAACATACATATATAGTATAATATATATAAATATATATTTTTAAAGTAAATATAATACATAGCATAATTCTGTCTTCTGAAATAATAGAAGACATTTATAGTCTGCTGTTTGGCTGTGGTAGAAAAACAAAGCAAATGAAATATCAGTTTCTATTATTAAGGCCTAAACTGTCTGCCTACTTTTTTGTCAATTTGTATGGAAGATTCAAGTATCTCCAATAAGTTCTAGTACTGGGTAGTTCTGAGGTCATTTTTATTCCTTTGATTCTTTTATTATCTAATCTATCTATATCATCTATCAATGGATAGATTAATCTATTGATTTATTGATCTATATCTATTTAATACAATATGTGAGCCCTTTCCGCACAGGTCACTCAACCTTTTCCTGTCTGATAGTTGACAGTGTACTGGAGGATCACTCTGAGAAGTTGCTAATTAAAACCTTTCCAATTTGCCATGGGAAGCTAAAAAACATTGAAGAAAATGATTTAGCTCACTTCATTTTGTTTAAATAAAACACACAGTGTTATAATTTCTCTCTCTCTTCTTTTATTTTGCCCACTTAGAAGCTAACATATAGATTAAAGAAAATCAACAACAACAAAAATACATTTAAAGAATAGAAAATAGGATCCAGGAAAAAATGGCATAGATGATAGAGACTTTATTCATCCCTCTTGCAACCACATCAAAGTTGTGACAGAAACACGGAGCAAACAGCAAGCAAAGTTGCCTGGGATCTAGACAAACAGAAGCAATACAACTAGGGACACAAATAATTAGTCACCCTGCAATGGTAGAAGGTAGGAGGGGTCAAAGACATTAGGCTGCCTGGTCCCTAGTGGCTGAGCAGTACAGAGGCTACGACAGTGGCAGCCAGCAGCTGCAGACACCTATTAAAGAGACCATATCTGCCATTGAACTTCACAGTGACTAACTCTGGCTCTGAGCACGAGTGCCAAGCTGGCTGTATGGAGGGGCACCACGGACTTATAAGGGGACACTGAGTAGTCGGAGCAAGAGTTAGAGGTGAGGATCTCTCCTGGGCAGAAGTGTTGGTGGAGTCTATTGTTCCTCTGGTAAGCCCTCCCCCCTTCCCGTGTCCGGAGACAGCACCACCATAGCTGAGACATCATCAAACAGGATAACAGAGATTGCTCTGCCCAGAGGATTCCTTGAAACTCTGCCTCCTCCAACTGGCAACCCCAACCAAGCTACATCCAGTTGTGTCCTTGATGAGTACAGTGCTCCTTGCTGAGCAGAGCTAAGACACACACTAGTGACAGCTGTCCTCGGTTTCTGGCCTGGACTCTTGAGACAACTATATGCACAGAATCTGTGAATTACTTGCACAGGCTGGGGCTAAACTTGGCCTGCAGCTGAACCTGTCTCAAGACCGTGCCACTGGACACCTACTATGCAAAGCCATGCTAATAAGACTGGGAGACCTAGGAGCTTTGCTTAGTATATAGAAACAGACACAGAAAGGCAGCCAAAATGGGAAGACAAAGAAGAAACCATATAAGAGAACAGAACAGAGATCCAAGAATAATGAAGTCAAGCAATCTCACAGATGCAGAGTTCAAAACACTGGTTCTAAAGATGCTCAAAGAGTATAGATGAGCTCAGTGAGAACTTTAACAAAGAGATAAAAAACAAAAATAGAAATGGAAATTATAAAAGGGAACTAGTCGGAAATGAAGAACATATTATCTGAGATAAAGAGTATATTAGATGAAATCAACAGAGTGGATAAAAAAGAAGATCGAACCACTGATTTAGAGGATGAGGAATTCAAGGACATTCAATTAGAATGGCAAGAAAAAAGAAGCCAAGACTATAATAATAATTTCAGGAGCCTATGGAACACTATTAAATGTAAAAATATCCATATCACAGGGGAACCTGAGGGAAAACAAAAAGTTCAAGAGCTATTTGAAGAAATAATGATGGAAAAATTTCCTAACCTGGTAAAGGAAATAAACACACAATCCTAGGAAAGAACCCAAAGAGGCCCACAGCAGGACACATAATAATTAAAATTCCAAAGGTTAAATACAAAGAGATAATCTTAAAAGCAGCAAGAGAAAAGAAGTTAGATAGCTACAAAGAAGCACCCATAAGACTGGCAGCTGATTCTTCAAAAAAAATTATGCAGGACAGAAAGGCTTGGCACAAAATATTTGATGTGATGAAAACCCAGGATCTATGACCAGGAATACTTTATCCAGCAAAGCTATCATTTAGAGTTGAAGGACAGATAAAGAGTTTCCCAGATAAAAATAAGCTAAAGGAATTTATCAACGCCAAGCCTGTATTACAGGAAATGTTGGAGGGACTAGGGACTTCTTTAAGAAGAAAAAACAGGTATCAAAAACAGGAATAAAGGATGCTAATAACATGCACCTCAAATGGAAAATAATTAAATGCTCCAACCAAAGGCTAGAGTAGATGAGTGGATAAGAGAACAAGACCCTTACATATACTGCCTACAAGAGACTCACTTCAGAGGAAGAGATACACAGAGACTAAAAGAAAGAGGATGGAAAAGATATTGCCCAGATGGACCTAGAGGGTATAGCACTGAATGAAATAAGTCAGATAAAGACAAATATTGCTTGATTTCACATACATGTGGAATATAAAGAACAAAATAAATGACAACAACAAAAATGGAAACAAACTCATAGATACAGAGAATATTTTGATAGCTACTAGATGAGAGGGAGATTAAGGAGGACAGAGAAAAAGGGCAAAGCAATAATACAATTGGATAGTTACAAAATAGACACGGAGCTATAAAGTGTAGCATAAGGAAATGGTTAATAATGTAATAAATATGTAAGGAGGAAGAAGGATACTAGCTTTAGTAGGATGATCACTTTGTGTGTTGTATAGATTTCTAATCACTATACTGTACAACTGAAACTAATATATTATTATATGCCAACTATAATTGAAAAAAAAACTCATTGAATTGTACAATGTAAATATGAGCGACTAATTGTCTATTATATTTCAATAAAACTTGGAAAAAAGAATAGAAAATGAAAGGATCTTTTAGGGGGTATCTTGAGGAATATAAAGGTACAAAGGCCATTTATATCCTCTGTTGAAGGAATGGGGGTACCTGCTAAATTATCTTAAACAATGCCACATTTACCTTGACAGGTATATATTTTGCCAAAGAAAATACTCCTAGTAAAAAATAGGAAAAAAAAATTGATCAATCTACTGGAAATAAAAATAATAAACAAAAAAATTTTAGGTGACTAACAAACCAATTAAAGAGGTTCCAGAACTGTTCAATTTGGTAAATTAAAAATTTGCAACTGTTTTCTGTGCTTTCATGAAAATAGTTTCATTTTTACAGCTCTTCAAAGAGGCATTTTAGAGATTAATGCAGATGGAAGAGAATGAATGAATTCATTCATTCAGTATGAAGAGCATGAGTCACTCCAGGAATGAGGACTACATGAAAGCCCCAGAATGGAATTGGGAAACTCAAGTCCAAGCTTCTCATTCTACAGATGAGGACACTGATATTCAGAGAATAAAAACAAATGCTTCCCAAAGTTTAGAATTTGTAGAAATTATCTTGAAATCTTATAAAAGCAATCATTCTGATTCAGTAGGTCAGGCCAGGAAATGGGATTTTGCATTTCTAAAAAGCGTCTAGCTGCTGCTGCTTCTTGAACCACACTCAGAATAGTGAAGGGCAAGAGGAATTTTTCACCTTAGTTGATAGACGAAATGGGGCCTGACTCCCGTGTCCCATTTTATATTAAATGGAATAATAAAAATTTTTTTCACGTATCTGCAAATAGTAATTTATTTATTTTTTATTATTAATTAGAAGTATGCTTCATTTTCCTCATAGAGAAGTAATATGATACACTTTTTTAGAGATAAAAGCTGGATTCTGCAACAGGCTTTTTTGGGTTAAAGCCCAGTATTGTTACTTACTACTTATGTGACCTTAGGCAAGTTTTCTACCTTTTCTTTGTCTCAATTTCCTCAACTTTAAAATAGTGATAATAATATTACCTGCCACATAGAGGTTGTTTTTTGTTGTTTAATTTTTAATCTCAAGTAAACAGTACCTAGCATGAGCTAGCACTTAAAAGATATTAGACTTGTTATCAAAGAAGAGTGAAGTCTGACTGATTTTATAACTATAGAACCTGAGACTTAGTAGAAAAGAAGAGCAAAATCAGAATTAGCATTATTTATTGTCACTTGTGATACTAGGAGAGATAAATACTAAGAGTTCAAAAGGCACATTATCGACTTGTTCCAGAATGGGAAGAAAAACTACATGTACTGAGTGCTGATTTTGCCTCAAGTACCAAAAATTACCACCTTTAATTTTCTTAAAAGCTCTGTGGGATTTCATTGTCATCTCTATGTTATAGGTGAGCAAACTAAGGTGCATACATTAAATGATGAGTTAGTGGCTTAATGGCTTCAAATCTGACAGATCCAAGATTTGAAATCAACTTAGTTGACTCTGAAACCTGAATGAGGCCACTGAGTGTGAGCCCTGTATTGTGAGAAAATAGCGAAGTAAGTGAAGTAAGGCAAGGCTACCAGCGCCATGCATGGTCACCCTCCTAATTCAGAAGAGTGAAGTGGTTAGCCAACACTTCAAAACCTGTAAGGGAATGGGACAGCATAGTAGTTCTCTCACACACCAAAAAACAAGTCATTTTCCTCTGACTAGGTGCATCTTTTTCTATTGTAGGTGTTAGAGAAGAAAAAATGAATAGCGGCCCTCTCCCCCTACATCCTTAAGGTTTCTCTTGGTCTCTCACCCACCTCTCTTTCTTTCCATCTTCTTCTAAAGAATATATTCCCACATACCCATATCAGTCATCATTCTTACATGAGCCAATGTGGTTACAGAATTTATTCCCTATCTGGGTCACCATAAATATAAAAGCTTATGATTGTGGGGCAAATTGAGATTTACTGATAATTTCAGAGGAGAGATGGAAGAGGTTTATGTTGGAAACACCTCAGCAAACTTCCGGAAATCATCCTCCCACAGTGTTTATTTTCTCCCATGCTGAAAAGAGGAGTTCTTGATCTTCCATTTCTCACCTCATTGTAGCATTCACATTTGCTGGTTCTGCTCCTCCCTTCAATATGCCCTTTGAGTTCTCTCACTTTTCTTATGCAAAGCAATTTAGCAGGCTCCTTTTTCAGACTGACACATTCATATCTACCTGAAGAAAACCACAGCCCTTCAACTACCAGGACATACCTTTCTTAGAAGGCAGTAAAGGGCCTACAGCAGGAGATTTATTGGCTAGTCACAAAGTTTACAAGTAGCACTACTGTGTACCAGGCAGAAACAACCCTGAACAAGGAGCGTCTCTCTGCTGCTTATAGTCTAATGAGAAAAACAGTTATTGACTCAGTGACTCCAGATGCTGCAAGAGTTATAAAAAGAAGACTGAACATTATCCCAAGTGAGAGTGCTTATCAGGAAGAGCTTCCAGAGGGAGAAATGTGTCAGCTGAAAACTAAAAGATGGGGCAGAATAGCCCAGATGACAAGGTGGAGAAAGGAGAGTTCAGGCAGGAGGAACAGCATGGGCAATCTTCTGTCTGGAGAAAGTCCAGCTCATTCTAATTCCTTGGTTCTTTACAGAGCAAACATCCTCCCCCTATCCCTTGATTCCCAGTTTGGAGGTGACCAGATGTCATAAGTGGCTTTAAATCTTATTATAAACTCTCAAACGGCACTTCAGAGACATATTAATGGCCCACCTTAATCCAGAATGAGGTTCCGTGGTCTCTCTCTGAACATTATTACACATCATCTGTAATCTATTAAAATATTCATATGGACTACAGTGTATGTCTAAGAGTCCATTTTTGGAGATTATAGGGAGTAAAAACTTTAAATGCCATTTGCCAACGACTATAAGAATACATATATGTATTTTAGTGATACATAAAATTTGCATAAATCGATAAAAAGGGAATTTTGATTGCAACAATTTCCAAACAATGCTGTATACATGATTGTAATTGTAAGTAACCAAATGGGATGATTAAGTCAATCAGAAATTTTACTTTGGGCTCCCTCTCCATGACTCCTGTCAGCCCTGCACTCAATCAAAATTTATAGAAGCTTGAAAATCTGAAATTCTTCAAAATAATTGTCCAAAATCACGTCATCTTTGAATCCTTGTTCCTGTAATTCCAGTTTCTACATTTGTTTCTTTATCATATAAAGACAGGAAAGAGCAATGATTTTTATCTCATTCAAGGACAAAGCCAAAAATCTTAGAATTGCCAGCCTGAGCTAAATATTCTGTGCTGACTGCCCCAAATCTATTCACTACTCTTTTCTCTGCCCTGTCCTTGTCTCAAATATAAGCTTTATGAGGATATGGATTTTTGTCAGTTTTGCTTCCCATGGTATCCCTAGATACTACAACAGTGCCTGTAGATCATTACTCAAAAAAGGTATTTTTTAATAACACAATTGTAATTGCCTTGCCATAAATCAATAAATCTTCATTCATAGGCCTTTTTCTTCACCTCTCATCGTACCTTGAGATGTTATTAAATACAAATAGCTACAAGATTTTATGTATTTTCATATGTCTATATAATATGCAAATAGTCACATCTACCTTGTACTGTAATGACTTTATATTGTACTTGTCTTCTCTCCTTTTACTGGATAGTAAACTCCTTGAGATTAAGTGACTATTTCTGATTCAATTCTGATTTATTTCATTACCTAGAACTGTGCTTGGAACATCACAGACAATGAATGTTGGTTGAATATGTGTGAAAGCACAAGAACGAGATATAGAATTAACATAAACTATAAACAAGGTTTACATTTTCTTACTAGGAAGATAACACAGTCAGTCATTCTTTCTCAAATTGTATTGTTGAAGGTCATTCTATGTATCTGGAGCACTGCAGGGTTACTAAAGATTTTCATTCTGATGGCTCAATAGTTGTCACTGATATTCCCATGTGGCAGGAGGGTGAAATGAGAGAAGAGACTGAACTTCCTCCTCATTGATTATGCTCTCCAGTAGCATGACTGTTTTTCCTAAGATGGCAGATGGCACAAACGTTCTGCTGACCAACAGGAGGTGTTAGCCAGATGATCGAGACCTTGTTGATACTAGCAGATGCATCAAAAGGGGAGCCAACTTCTACATAGGTTCAATTGATTACACTGTGAGCCCCCACAGTGCTCGTGCCAGAGGGCCCATGGAACTGACTGCAGCAAACTTTCTCATTTATAGGTTTCCCTTTCTGTGACCAAATGTGCTTCTAACTAAATAAGATTAAAACCTAGGTGTTTTGATTTCAGTTGAAGATTGTTTCATTCTAAGACTCAGAGGTAAAATGATTTTTTTCGAAAGCACAATGATAACATTTTGGGGGGAAAGAAATCAAATACAAATTAAAATGCAGGAAATTCCACCTTTATTCAAATTAAAAACGGAAACTTCTTATATCTGATATGGCTCTCTCCTGAATTCTTGTTCTTGTCTATTAAATATTATATAAGAAAAATGGACAATGCACTACATTAAAAAAAAAAAACTCACTAATCATCACAGAAATACAAATTAAAACCACAATGAGATATCATCTCACACCTGTCAGAATGGCTATCATTAATAAATCAAAGAACAACAAGCGTTGTCAAGGATGCGGAGAAAAGGGGACCCTCATACATTGTTGGTGGGATTGCAAATTGGTACAGCCACTATGTAAAAGAGTCTGGAGGTTTCTCAAAAAATTAAAAATGTACTTTTTGACTCAAGAATTGCACCTTTGTGTATTTATCCAAAGAAAACCAAAACAATTAGACATCTATACACCCCTATGTTCAAGGCAGCACAATTTACAATAGCCAAGATATGAAAGCAACCTAAATGCCTATCAACGGACAATTTGATAAAAAAGTTATGGTTCATATATACAATGGAATATTACTCAGCCGTTAAAAAAATGAAATCCTACCATTTGCAACGACATAGATGGACCTAGAGGTTATTATGCTGAGTGAAATAAGTCAGAGAAAGATAAATGCCATATGATTTCACTTCTAAGGAATCTAATGAACAAAAAGAACAAACTAATCAAAAACAGACTCATAAAGATAGTAGACAATTTGGTGACAGCCAGAAAGGAGAGGTTTGGGGGGATGGGAGAATGAGGTGAACGGTTGAAGAAGTACAAATTGGTAGTTGAGAGATGATCTAAACGATGGGGAGCACAGCATAGGGACTGCAGCTAGAATTAATGTAATGGCTAGATGGAGAGCCAGAGGAGAGAAAGAACAATCAGGGGAATTGATTTTTAAGCTATATAAATGTCTAACCTGTGAACTGTATACCGAAACTAATAAAATAAAAATAAAAATAACACTTCCATTGTGTACAACCTCTCATTTACTAGATGTGATGCTATCCAATTCATTAATCACTTAATAAACCCAATTAGATATATTTTTCTTATTTACTTATTTATTTTTTATGATGACATTGGTAAACAAAATCCAATACGTTTCAGCTGTACACTTTCTCAGTAAGGCATATATAGATTTACACTGTGTGTTCACCTTCCATAGTTATTTTTCTTTCTGTCACCACATATTTGACGCCCTTTACCCTGTCTAACTCCCTTCTCTCCCCTCCCCTCTGGTAACTACCAGTCTATAGTTGATGTCCATGAGTCTTTGATTGTCCTGTTCATTTGTTGCTTTTAAGTTTCTATCCCACATATAAGTGATATCATGTGATTTTCAACTTTTCCTGTTTGGCTTATTTCGCTTAGCATGATTATCTCGAGGTTGTCTCAAAAGACAGTATTTCATCTCTTCTTATGGCTGACTAATATTCCATTGTATATATGTACCACAGCTTCTTTAGTCAATCATATATCATAGGACACTTTGGTTTCTTCCATGTCCTGGCCACCGTTAATAATGCTGCTATGAACATCGATGTTCAAATATCTTTTAAGATAAGGGTTTTCAGGTCTTTGGGGTAAAATACTCAGTGGAGGGATTGCTGGACCATATGGTAGATTAATCAGTAGTTTTTTGAGGAACCTCTACACTGTTATGTTGTTTTCCGTACTGGCTGTACCAATTTGCGTTCCCACCAGCAGTGTATGAGGGTTCCTTTTTCTCTGCATCCTCTCCAATATCTGTTATTACTTGTTCTGTTGATTATAGCTATTCTAACAGGTGTGAGATGATATCTCATTGTGGTTTCGATTTGCATTTCCCTAATAGCTAGCAATGTTGAGTATCTTTTCATATCTTTGTTGGCCATTTATATGTCCTCTAGGAAGAAGTGTCTGTTCAGGTCACCTATGCATTTTTTTATTGGATCATTTGTTTTTTGTTGTTATTGAGTTCTTTTTGTTGTATGAGTTCTTTGTATATTTTGGATATTATGTCCTTATTGGGGGCATTGCTTATAAATATATTTTCCCATTTGGATGGTTGTCTCTTTACTTTGTTCATAATTTCTTTTGCTGAGCAGAAGCTTATTAGTTTGATGTAGTCTCACTCATTTATTTTTGCTTTTACTCTGCATGTATTTGAGGTCAAATTCATATCCTCTTTAAGGCCAAAGTCTTTCAGTTTAGCTCCAATGTTCTCTTCTATGTATTTTATTGTTTCAGATCTTATATTCAGGTCCTTAATCTATTTTGAATTAATTTTGGTGTGTGGTGATAGATAACAGCCTAGATTCATTTTTTTGCAGGTGCCTTTCCAGTTTTCCCAGCACCATTTATTAAAGAGGCTTTCCTTTCTTCACTGTACGTTTTTGGCACTTTTGTCAAAAATTATTTGCCCATATAAATATGGGTTTGTTTCTGAACTCTTGATTCTTTTCCATGGGTCCATGTGTCTGTTTTGCTGCCAATACCATGTTGTTTTGATTACTGCCAATTTGTAGTATAGTTTGAAGTTGGGCAGAGTGATGCCGCCACCCTTGCTCTTTTTTCTCAGAATGGTGCTGTCAATCCAGGGGCTTTTCTGCTTCCATACAAATCTGATGATTTTTTTTGTTCTATTTCTTTAAAAAATGCCAATGGGATTTTGATTGGGATTGCATTAAATCTGTATAATGCTCTAGGTAACATGGCCATTTTAACTATATTGATTCTTCCAATCCAAGAAAATGAAATATCTTTCTATTTCTTTGTATCTTCTTTGAGTTCTTTTAATAGGGTATTATAGTTTTCATTATAGAGGTCCTTCACTTGTTTCACTAGATTTATTCCTAGATGTTTTATTCTTTTTATTGCAATTGCAAATGGAATTATTTTTTCCATTTCTTTTTCTGATGCTTCATTATTAGAGTACAAAAACACTATGGATTTTTGAACATCAATTTTGTATCCAGAAACTTTATTGTACTTGCTTATTGTTTCTAGTAGTGTTCTTGTGGAATCTTTAGGGTTTTCAATGTAGAGAATCATGTCATTCACAAATAGTGACAGTTTGACTTCTTTTTTACCTATTTGGATGCCTTTTATATCTTTCTCTTGCCTGATTACACTCACTAGTATCTGCAAAGTTATATTGAATAACAGTGGCGATAGTGGAGAGCCTTGCCTTGTTCCTCATCTTAGAGGGAAGTTTTTTTAGTTTTTCAGTATTAAGTATAATGTTGGCTGAGGGTTTGTCATATATGGACTTTATTATGTTAAGGTACTCTCCTTCTATACTGATTTTGTTAAGTGTTTTGATCATAAATCGATGCTGTATCTTGTCAAAGCCTTTTTCTGCATCTATTGATATGATCATATAATTCTAATTTTTTAATTTGTTTATGTGGTGTATGTTGAACCATTCTTGTGCCCCTGGGATGAAGCCCACTTGCTCGTGGTGTATAATCTTTTTAATATGTTTCTGTATTCGCTTCACTAGTATCTTATTTAGGATTTTTGCATCTGAATTCATGAGACATTTAGTCTGTACTTATCTTTTTTTGTGTTATTTTTACCAGATTTTGGTATTGGCCTCATAAAATGAGTTGGGAAGTATTGCTTCCCCTTTGAATTTTTCAAACAGTTTGAGGAGAATAGATATTAAATCTTCTTTGAATGTTTGGTAGAATTGACTGGTGAAGCCACCTGGTCCTGGACTTTTAATTTTTGGTAGGTTTTTGATGATTGTTTCAATTTCCATACTGCTGATCGGTTTATTTAAATTTTCCAGTTCTTCTTGATTCAGTCTAGGAAAGTTATATTTTTCTAAGTATCTGTCCATTTCTTCTAGGTTATTAAATTTGGTGTTATATAATTTTCAATTTTCATAGTATTCTTTTATGACCCTTTGTATTTATGTAGTGTCTGTCATAATTCCCCTTCTTTCATCCCTGATTTTATTTATTTGTGTTTTTTTCCCTTTTTTTCTTTAATGAGTCTAGCCAGGGTTGTCTCAATTTTGTTAACCTTCTCAAAGAACCAGATCTCTGTTGCATTTAGTTTTTCTTTTGTGTTTTTGTTTTCAATTTTATTTAATTTTGCTCTAATTTTGATTATTTATTTCCTTCTGCTGACTTTAGGCTTCCTTTGTCCTTTCTTTTCTAGTTTTTTAAGATGAAGTGTTAGGTTGTTTATTTGGGCTCATTCTTGTTTTTAAAGATAGGCCTGTAATGATATAAACTTTCCTCTTATTGCAACTTTTGCTATGTCCCAAAAGTTTTGATACATTCTACTGCCATTATCATCTTTCTTATATATTTCTTGTTCTCTCTTTTTATTTCTTCTCTGACACAGTCATCCTTTTTAGTATATAGTTTAATCTCCATTTATTTGTGGTTCTTCCCACTTTCTTCTTGCAGTTGATCTATAGTTTCAAAGCATTATGATCAGAGAATATGGTTGGTAAAATACCAATCCTCTCATGTTTGTTGAGGCTATCTCTGTGTCCCAGTATGCAGTCAATCCTTGAGAATGCTCCATGAGCACCAGAAAAAAAATGTATAAGCAGCACTTTTGGGGTAAAAGGCTCTGTAAATGACAATTATGTCTATTTGGTTTAATGTGTCATTTAAGATTGTTATTTCCTTGTTGATTTTCTGTTTGGATGCTCTGTCCATATCCAACAGTGGGATATTTAGTTTCCCTATTACATAGTATTTTGGTCTGTTTCTTCCTTTAGTTCTGTTAGTAATTTTTTTTTTAATATATTTTGATGTTCCCTGATTGGGAACATAAATATTAATAAGTGTATGTCTTCTTGGTGTATGATTCCCTTTATCACTATGAAGTGTCCCTTCATATCTTTCTTTACCTTTTTTTTTTTTTGAAGTCTATTTCATCTGGTATTAATATTTCTACTCCTGCTTTTCTCTAAATGCCATTTGCTTGAAATACCATTTTCCACTTTTTCACTTTGAGGCTATATTTGTCTTTGGAACTGAGATGTGTGTCTTGGAGGCAGCATATGGCTGGGTTTTGTTTTTTACAACTCTGTCCTTTAATAATGGTGAGTTCAGTCCATTTACATTTAGGGTGATTATTGAAATATGAGGTCTTCTTAGAGTCATTTTATCTTTTGCTTTCTGGTAACTCAGTGTTTCCATTACTTTCTTGTCCTTGTGCTTCTGTTTTCTTTATTCAGGTTGGATTTTGTGGGTTTTGTCTCTGGTTCTTCTTGTTTTATGTTATATACATCAGTTCTGAATCATTGGTGTGTGGTTACCATTATGAATATGGAAAGAACAGTTATATATATGTAGTCGTCCATTTTATTCTGTGTCTTATCTCCTTTCCCCTTTGCAAATTTGAATCTTTGAATCCTCTCCTTTTCAGTCATTTTTGTCTCAATGTTCGTTACTATAATGCTATACCAAATCTCTCTTATTGTTAAGCTTGTAATGCCCTGTTCTTAGTAAGGTTTGCACTCTTCTTTCTATTTGCCTGATAGTCACCTCACTCTTATTTATTTATTTGTTTGTTTGTTTGTTTGCTTATTGACATTTTGTCATTTTGTCATTTTGTCATTTTGTTTTAGGTGAGCTAACCCTTTTCAATATTTCCTGTAGTGCAGGCCTTGGAGTGGAGAATTCTCTCAATTTTTGTATGTTTCGAAACTGGAAACGTTTTTATTTCTCCTTCATATTTAAAGAAGAGCTTAGCTGAATATATTATTCTAGGCTGGTAGTTCCTTTCACTTAATAGTTTGAATATTTGATTCCATTCCTTTCTGGCTTACCAGGTTTGCGCTGAGAAGTCCAATGATAATCTAATGGGTTTTCCTTTATGAGTTACATCTTCTTTTCCTTGGGTGCCCAAGAATTCTGTCTTTGTCGCTGATTTTTGATAACTTTAATACAATGTGTCTTGGTGAAGGCTTTTTTGGGTTGACATAATTGGGTTTTCTTTTGCCGTCTTGAATTCCAAGTCCAGTTCATTCCTTAGATTTGGGAAATTCTCATCCACTATTTGTCTGAAAATGCTTTCTAGTCCCTGCTCCTTTTCCTTCCCTCAAGAATGCCCATTATTCTTATGTTCCTTCTGATGGTATCAGCTACTTCTTGTATTTCTCTTTTATTATTTTTTATTCTTTGGTTTCTCTCTTCTTCCTTCTGATTTATTTCCAGATTTCTGTCTTCAATATCACTGATCCTTTCCTCCATTTGATCAACTCTATTTCCCAAGCTTCCTATTTCATTTATCATCTCTTTCAATGTGTTCTTCATTTTCAGAAGGTTTATTTGGTTCTTTTTGAGAATTTCAATCTCCTTGCTAAGGAAGTCATTCTGCTCATCTAGTTGTCTTTTCAATTCCTAAAATTGTTGCTATGACTCATTTCGGAACTCACTGAGGTTTTTCAGAAGTACCATCCTGAATTCTCTGTCATTTAAGTTGTATATTTCCATGTCTGTAAACTTATTTTCTGGAGATTCCTCTCTTTGTTTCTGAGATGCCTTGTCACCTTGGTTGTTCACGATGTTTAATGGACTATTTCTTTGACAGGGCATTAATGAAAGTGTATTCTGCTGTTTTTCCAGAAGTATTTATTATATAAAGTTCTCTCAGTAGCCCGCTGCAAAGAAGACGCTTTTCTTTTGATTTCCAGTAGGTGGCGTCTAACCCTCTTGGATCCCTGCTTTATATAAAGCCTTATTAATGCTTTTACTTTTCTTGTAGATATTCAATCATGCTAGCTATCCTTAGTTTCAGTTCCTGTCAGTGTTAGCAACAGTTTCAGCAGCATTTGCTCAGATTCCCCTGGGGCTTCGCGGTGTTCCATCTCGGAGGTTATGGGAGAAGGGCCCTTCTGGATTGGGGGATAGGGACTGCGGGTCAGTCTCGGTTTTTCAACCACAGTAGTGTAAATCAGCTGTTGTTTCTCTGCAGTCCACTTCTCTGCTTTCTGTTTTAATGTCTGGGCCCTTACGCTGGTTGCGTGGAGCTCACAACTCTCCCAAGCAGTGCTGTTTAGAGAACTCACCGCACCTTCTCCCCTCCCCTTCCTCCTACAGGGAGCTCCAGCGGTTGCAAGAGGCAGCTTATTTATTTTTCCCAGTCCATCGCCAACACGCAGGGTTCTGACCTGTGGTAGCTCTTAGGTGCAGATCCCGTGCTCAGAGATGATGATGTGCAGTTTGTGTGTTTTTTGTTGAACTTTAGGTGTTCAGCTTCCATTGGGTGGGTAACCAACAATTACCTGGAGTGAAATTTAGCCCCAGGCTTGAATAATCGTTCTTCATTTGTCGTTTGCATCCTGACTACCTCCCAGTTTTTATTTTCTACCATTCTTCTCCTCTTTCACTTTACTTAAGCCATCTTCTCAATTACATCAAGAAAATTTCCACCTCAGGGCCATCATACTGGTTTCCTGCTTCATTCAGATCTTTGCTCAAAAGTCACCTCATCTTCTCAAATATTTTCCTATTCCTAACCAAGTCTAAAATTAGCACCCCTACCACTTTCTATTCTCTTACTCAGTTTTATTTTTCTTTATAGTACTTATCACTATTTTTTTTTCTGATTTTCTACTAGAATATGACTCCAATAAAGCAAGGCTTTTTTCTTGTTTGTTTACTACTGTGTCAACAGTATTCGAAACTTTTTCTGGCTCATAGTTAATGCTCAATGAGTTGTTTTTTGTTTGTTTGTTTGTTTTTGTTTTTTGTTTTTGCTAAATGAAGAATTTCTTCATTTCTTCATCCCAAATTCTAGGGAGAAAAAAACCTTATTGGCTAAAATGGATTAGGTGGTTGTCCATTGTCCAGTCAATTGTAGACTGTGGGCAGGATCATATGTTTCAAAATCGTGGTGACCTTTATATCCTACTTGCTCTGTAGAGTACCAGATAATATCTGTTGTTTTGTTGTAATTATTAAAAGCTTCCTGTTTTCACTCTCTAATATTCTCTGGTTTAGGTGATAAATTAGATGATCACCAGATATATAAGAAATGCTACTTCCAGATGCTGTGGAAAGTGAGGTTGTTTTCAAAGTAAAGGAGTGTGGATGGGAAGCAATGATTAGTCTATCTAATATTCTTTCCCAGTTCTGCTTCTCCACTGGGGTTCTCTATGGACAAAACACCACCAGTCATCCAGAAGGCCAAATCATAAAGCTATTCTCCATTGAGATTTTTAATTCTAAGAACATATTAGCCTCATTTAGTTCATAACAAACTTTTTTATATATACCTCTTTATCATTTCTTATAACTACATCCTTCTTTTCATCCCCAGTGCTAATTTATGAGATTATACCCTCTCTCCTGGAATATTGTAATATTTGTACTTATTTAATAAGTGGTTGCTTAGCACCTTACCATGCTGCAGATCCTGCCCACAGGGCTCTACAAATATTAAATTATTTAATCCTCGTAACAACCTTATGAGGTAGGCATTATTTTTATTATCATTATCTCTTTTTAAAAGTGAGATAACTCAGGCACAGAGAGGTTAAACAATGCCACACCAGGAGACCAAAAGAAAAGATGTAGATGATAGAGGCTCTGTTCATCCCTCTGATGACCGAATCAAAGTTGTGACAGAAACAAGGACCAGCAGCAAGAAAAAAAATCACCTGGGATCTAGAGGAACAAGCCATACAAATAGGGAGAAATACAAGAAATCACCCTGCAACAGCAGAATTTAGGATAGGGCAAGGACATGGGGCTGCCCGTCTTGAGCAGCTGAGTGAGATGGAAGCTGAGGCAGTGACAGTGGCCAACGCTTCTTAAAGGGGCTTCATCTGTGAGCAGATTTTCACAGTGATGGACCTGCTCACTCTGAGCACCCGTGCCAATCTGGCTGTGCACAGGGGCGCCAGGGACTTAAAGGGAGATATTGTCGGAGTGAGGGCCAAGGCAAGACATGTTCTGTACAGAAGTGCCAGTGGTATCCATTGTTCTCTGTTGAGCCCTCCCCCATACCATTGTGCCAAAGCACCGCCATAGCCGTGACATCATCAAACTGGATAACAGAAGTAGCTCCGCCCAGAGGATTCCCTGAAACCTTGCCTCCCCCAACTTGCGGCCCCACCCATGCCACATCAAGGTATATCCTCAGCGAGTCAGGTGCTCCTTTTGGAGCAGCGCCTAGACTCACACTGGAGGCAGCTGGCTTCAATTTCTGGTGTGGCCTTTTGAGGCAACTATAAGCATAGCATCTGTGGATTGCTTGCTGAATCTTAACAAGTGGCCCCAGAGGGCAGAGGCTTGGGCTAAATTTGGCCAGCAGCTGAACCCCTTTCAGAACTGTGCCACTGGACACCTACTTCACAAATACACACTAATAAGACTGGGAAACTTAAGAGCTTTGCTTAGTACATAGAAATAGACACGGAAAAGTAGCCAAAATGGGAAGACAAAGGAGCAAAAGCCATATGAGAGAACAGAACAGAGATCCAGATACAATAGAGTCAAATAATCTAACAGATGCAGAGTTCAAAACACTGGTTATAAAGATGCTCAGTGAATTTTTGGGAAGTGTAGAGAACTTCAACAAAGAGATTAAAAAACATAAAAATTGAAATGGAAATTATAAAAAAGAACCAGTCTGAAATGAAGAACATATTATCTGAGATGAGAACTATATCAAATGGAACAAACTGAGTGAATAAAGGATCAAATGTCCTATCTAGAGGATGAGAAGTTCAAGGACACTCAAGCAGAATGGCAAGAGATAAGATGCCAAGACTATAAAAATAATTTAAGGAGCATATGGAACACTATTAAGGGTCCAAATATCCATCCGATCGGTGTAACTGAAGAAAATCAAGATGTTGAACAGCTGTTTGAATAAATAATGATGGAAAACTTTCCTAACCTGGTGAAGGAAATGGACATAAAACCACAGGAAGCTCAGAGAATTTCAAAAATCAGGGATCCAGAGAGGCCCACACCAAGACACATCATAATTAAAATGCCAAAGGTTAAATACAAAGAAAGAATATGAAAAGCAGCAAGGGAAAAACAGATAATTACTTATAAGGGAACACCTATAAGACTGACAGCTGATTTATCAGAAGAAACTATACAGGACAGAAGGGATTGGCAAAACATATTTGACAAGATGAAGACCCAGGATCTACAACCAAGAATACTTTATCCAGCAAAGCTATCATTTAGAGTCAAAGGACAGATAAAGAGCTCCCCAGCCAAAAATAAGCTAACGGAATTTATCACCACCAAGTCAGTATTACAAGGAATGTTGGAAGGACTTCTTTAAGAAGAAAAAATACAAAATACTCACTTCAGATTAAAAGACACACACAAAGTAAAAGGAAGGGGATGGAAAAAGATATTGCTTTGATGAATCTAGAAGATATTTAAGTGAGACAGAGAAAGATACGCACTATATTGTTTCACTTATATGTGGAATCTAAGGGATAAAAAAACAAACTAGTAAAAAACAAACTCACAAAAATAGTGGACAATTTGATGATGAACAAAGGGCAGAAGGACTTGAGGGGCTGGGAGAATAGGGTGAAGGGTTAAAGAAGTACAAATTAGTAGCTGATGGATGGTTATAGGGATGAGGAGCACAGCATAGGGAATGCAGAGTATTAATACGTTGGCTAGGTGGACTGTCAGGGGAGGGAATGAGCAATTGGGAGGAATTAAGCCCAGGCAGTGGAGGCTCAGTCCCTATACTGTATTGCCTTAACAGAGATCTCTGCCAGTAATTTCATTCCTTTCCTCTCTGTGTCAAAGGAACAAAGAATAGGCCAAACCTAACACTCTTTAGCATCATATGTAAGGAAGTGTGTAATCTAACCTTGTCACCTACCCTGATCTTACCTCACCATGACAACCTTGTTTTACTTTTTACTAAAATTATATTGAATAAGCTACCTTTCACCAAATGGACCATGAATATTCATGTATTTTCCTTTGCTCACAGACCTCATTCTAACTAGAATGTCACAATACACAATCTAAAAAAATATCAGTGCAACTTTTGAGATTCAGCTTATGTTACCTCCTCTAAAAAACTTTGCTCTTATTTTAATTTGCATCCTCGCTGTTTCCACCGTATTTTAACACATTATTTCACTCTTTGAAAAAAAGAGTTCATTTTTTGGTCATCTATGAATATATGTTTATTGAATAAAGAAAAGAGATCAAAGAAAATTAGGGAGAAGTTAAAATTCTAGTCATGGAAAGAAAATGTCCAGAGAGGAATCAGAATAAAATATTTCTCACTGAACAAGAGAGAGATAGCTAAAAATATATATTTACTTCTATTTCCAACAATGTTTGGAAAACTATGACCCATGGACCAAATCCAGCCTGCCAACCATTTTTGTTAATAAAGACTTATTGGAACACAGCCATCACAATTCATTTCTGCATGTTTATGGCTGCTTTCATGCTATAACTACAGATTTGAATAGTTGTGACAGAGACCATATGTTCTGCAAAGCTGACATTATTTAATATCTGGTCCTTTACAGAAAAGAGTTTGCAACCTCAGTTCTACAACATAATATTCTGTGACTGTCATACAAATACTATTTTTGAAGTTCCATTTGTCAATCTAGACCCGTTGTCACAGGATAAGTCTAGAGATAAACATCTTGCAGAAGGAGAATAGATACCAGCACAGCTTAAAATCACCATTTTTATTCTCATCATGGCATGATAGAATTTATCTCCTACCTTCTTGGGGGGATAAGACATACCCAGGCTCCTTTAGGGGATGTGGCCTACTACATTTTTGAAGAGATAGAGACATAAGTTATGTTTGGAGATGGCTTATCTTAATGTGGAAAATCCTTGGTCTTGTAGATGTTTCACCCTAATACTGGACCAGGAAGGGTGACTTTTCATCATTCTTTCCTCATATGTACAAGATTTGAAAAGAATTCCCCACTCCAGCTAGCCAAGCACCACTAAGAAATTGGATGGAAGCAAATAATAGAGTACTCCTCAAAGACCAAGAGAAAGAAATGGATTATAGAGAAGAAGCAGAGTGATCAGGAGTTTTAAGGAGGATGATGGTAGTAGAGAAAGAGATGAGGCTCGTAGGAAGGAGTTTTCTATACTTTGGAGTTAACTTAATAAAGATCATAGATTTCATGAGTGAAACAATAAACTTCGCCTTTGTTCGCTGGGATCTTGATATGGGCTTGGTTGTCTAACAGTAATGGACAACCCCTTACTATTCTTACCATTGTCAAGGGCACAGCTAAGGGGTTTAATCTGCATTCTTAAACTCGTTGCTGTCCCATTAAAATGTCAATCAATCTTATATAGGGAAAAAAAAGTTCAGCAAATAAAATCAAAAGAATACTAGATCTCCTCTTTTAGTCCCTTTTCCCAAGCCCTGGAACAAAACAGAACAAAACAACACTGGGTTTGGTATTCAGGAGAGTCTGTTTGCTTTTAGTTCTACAGATATTTGCATGTTCATGATGACATCTGGACACATGTGGGCAATGCTAGCAGGTCTTTACAAAAACAGATGTTGTGTGAATCATTTTGCACTACTCACCAGTAAAAGGGGCAAGCAAGCAGAACAATGCCATTATTTGCTTGGCATTTGGAGGAGGGAGAGAAAAATAAATGCATTTTTGACATCTGTTCCTGTTCATTTGTATAGCTTAGCTCTGCCAGCCAAGCAGACCTGATCAGGCATAATTGATAAATAATTAAAGGCAACTTGGCAAGGAGGGCAATGAAAACTAATAAGAAGAAAAAGGAGAAATACATTGACTCATATTTATCAGGTGCTTTGAAGAAAAAACTAAAGGAACAAGACCATCTCTAAAAATTAGTATTGTTTTAGGAAAACTCCTGCAGTACCATGGTGACTAAAACATGAATAACTTTGTTCCTCTTTTTGCTTCCTACAAGTTATTGGGAGCAGATTGAAGACCTAAGTCCTTCGTATTATACAATAATAAGAGCTACAATTTATTGAGTACTTTGTAAGGTGCTTTATAATCTCTAAATCCATAAAATGAAATTATTTTAGAGATTGGAAAACAAATTCCCAGAAAATGTGTCACACACTGATCAAATTTCACTGGCAGAGTATGAAAGTCACCTTAAACACGCCTTTTCTGCTGACAAATTAGCTCCATGGCTATATCTATTTTGAGAGGAATGGCTGGTGTCAAGAGCTTGGACCCTGACACTGTAGAGTTTTGAACCTTCCTCTGCTTTATTGTAGCTGATGGGTTTGGTTTAGTTATTTAACTTTTAAACTCTATTTCCTTGCCTGGAAATGGGCAAAAAATATCATCTCATTGGGATTTAGTGTGAATTAAATGAGGAAGTGTGTGTGTGTGTGTGTGTGTGTGTGTGTGTGTGTGTATCAAATGCCTTAGAAGTTGTAGACACCCAATAACAATTATCCTTTTTCCTTTTCTTGTTGACTCATACCTTGTGTACTCAGCTCAAAATAGCATTCAGAGAAGACAAATAGTGGTACTTAATATATGGTGATATAGTTAAAAATATTGTCTCAAGCTGCTATTCTTGATGTAAGATGTCTCAAATAAAAAGTGTTATTTGCACTGGTTACATTACCCAATCTTACCAGTAGTTATGTTACCAATTTAACAAACATCTTGACCCTTGTATCCTTAACTGGATCAGATTTTCCAAACCCTCCTCTCTTTCCTTCCTTCCTTCCTTCCTTCCTTCCTTTCTTCCTTCCTTCC
>NW_006439568.1:27052670-27098532 GCF_000325575.1 Pteropus alecto | reverse complement strand
TCCTTCCCTCCTTCCTTCCTTTCTTCCTTCCTTCCCTTTCTTCATCTCTCCTTCCTTCCTTTCTTCCTTCCTTCCCTTTTTCCCTCCCTCCTTTCTTTTCTTTTCTTTTCCTTTCTTTTGTCTTTTCTTTTATTTCCCTTTTCCTTTTCCTTCCCCTTTCTCTCTCCTCTCTTCTCTCTCACTCTCTTTCTTTGGTCTAAACAATAGAAATGAATTTTCTCAATTTTCTCACAGTTCTGGAAGCTGGAAGTTCAAAATCAATGTATTTTTAGGGGTTGGTTTCTGGTGAGACCTCTCTTCCTGGCTTGTAGATGGCATCTCTTCCCTTATCTTTACATGTGTGCCTGCAGAAAAAGAGAGATGTCTAGTATCTCTTCCCTTTTTAAAAAAATTATTGTTAGCATAGAATATTATATTAGTTTCAGGTGCACAACATAGTGATTCAATATTTACATATCTCTTACAATGTAATCACCACACTAAGTCTACTAACCATTCGTCACCATGCAAAGTTATCACAATATTATTAATTATAGTCACCTTTTTTCTCATCCTTCCAACCTCCTTACCTCTGTCAACCATCGGTTTGTTCTTTATTTCTATGAGTCTCTTTGTGTTTTGTTTGTTCGTTTATTTTGATATTTTTAATTCCATATATAAGTTAAACCATGCAGTATTTGTCTTTCTCTGTCTAGTTAATTTCACTTAACATAATACTCTGTAGGCCCATCCACTCTGTTGCAAACAGCAAGATTTCATTCTTTTTATTGCTGACTAATTTATATTATATATGTATATGTATACATACATATATGTGTGTGTGTGTGTATGTGTATACTTACATATAAATATCACATCTTCTTTATCCATTTATCCATTTATCTATTGATGGATACCTTGGTTGCTTTCATATCTTGGCTATTATAAATAATGCTGCAATGTGCATAGGGGTACATATTTCTTTTCAAATTAGTGTTTTTATGTTCTTTATATGAATACCCAGAAGTAGAATTACTAGGTAATATGGTAGTTTTATTTTGAGGTTTTTGAGGAATCTCCATACTACTTTCCATAGTGGCTGCACCAATTTATAATCTCACCAGTAGTGCACAAGGATTCTCTTGTCACAACATTCTCTCTAACATTTACTATTTGTTGACTTTTTGATAATAGCCATTCTGTGAGGTGAGGTGATATCTCAGTGTGGTTTTGATTTGCTTTTTCTGATGATTAGTGATGTTGAGCACCTTTTCATGTCTGTTGACCATCTATATGTCTCACTGTTGCTTTGTCTGTTGACTGAGCTGGATCTGGGCCATGCTGCTCTGTTTGCTCACGCTTTGCTGCCCTACTGGTTCTGCACTTTATTCTGGCAGTGCAACCATATATGCATGCACAACAGTGCCCTACTCGTTCTGCACTTTCTCTGGATAGGGCAGCCCTCTGTGTGGGCACCCTATGTAGCAACCTACTAGTTTCATAATTTCTTTAGTTGGGGGTAGTGGGCTCTGTGTGTGTTTGTAGTCTGGTAGGTGTACACAGCAGTGCCTTATTGTACCTGCTGGATCTATTTCTGGGTGGAGGGCCCCTGTGTGTGTGCCCTATGGTGCCTTCCTGTTCCTGTTGGCTATCTAGCTTAGGGAGGAGTGGCTGGGGATGTGATATAGCATGCCTGCAGGTCAGCTAGAGACCTGGATAAAGATCCTCCCTTTCATCCAAGTGCAGAAGAAATGTAAACAATGGTGCTTACCAGTTCCTCTGGCCCTAGAGAGCTCTTGGGTGCCCCGACCTTCTCTATGCTGTCTCTCTCTTGTTTGTTTTGTAGAAGCTATTCAATTGGCTCTCAGTTCTTTCTCAGGAGAAATTGTTTTAAATATAGGTGTATATTCCATGTGTTTTTGGTAGAGACAAACTCAGCATCATTCTATGCCACCTTCTTGGACGTGCCTCTGAAAACTCTTTCTAAATGAGTTTTAAGGCAAAGGTCTAGAACAATAGAAAGAGGGCTTCTTAATGTCCTAGCAGAAATACAACTAGCAACTGAAAGAGAATTCATCTACCACTTACATCTTAATTTGGTAATTAAAAATTCTCTATTATATGCTTTTTGCCTCTGTCTCATTTGTAATCTCATAAGAACTTTTGATTATGCTCTTGTTTTTTTTATAATTGAATATATCAAATGAGTGTTTAATTATTAGTTGATACACAGAAAAAAATGAAGATTTATAATAAATTACTTAAAAATATTTTCTGAGTGTAATGTCTATGAACAATCTGGCAGAGGGAGTGGAATTTTTTCCTTTGTAAGTGCTAAGATGCCATTTATCCTTCAGTCTTTTTTTTTATCTCTTCTAGGAAACACTTCAATAGCCCTCCCTATTCTCCTGTAATAATACCTGAGATGAATAGAAAAAAGTATGAAGCACAGCTGTAAATGTTCAGCAAGATTGCATTCTGCAGTTTGAATACTATCAGAAAAGAAAATAAATATAAGTAGAATCAGTGTATATAAGGAGACTGCAAATGAGATGCTAAGTAGTTCCTTTTCTACTTTTATTTCCACTGTTTATTTCTAATAGCAGCTTATTTAATTAATCAGGTGTTTAGCCTTTATTTTGAAAGTCAATGCCATAATTTAAGCAGACATCCTAGAGAATGAAGGCAAAAGATCTAGATCAGATGAACTTGTGAATGATTTGAAATTTGAAAAGAGAGATTGCTTCATCACCATGGTGGTCTAAAAGTATTTTCTTTATTCTGAAAGCCATACATCTTACCCATGAACCTGTAATTTCCAAAGTCATATGTGTTAAAGATCTGTAGGCAAATCTGAGAGAAAACAATTATCATTGAAATTTATCTTTCAATTACATCAAATAATTACTCAGAAACAATTTTCTTTTAAATATAAAGGTGAACAAAACTTGAGGTTGCGCTCTACAGTTTACTAGTTTTTTGTCATTAGTCAAATTGCTTATCTACCATGAAATTCCATTGCCTCATCTGCAAAATGGAGATGATACTTGTGCTAGTTAACTATTACTGTAAAAAAAAATCACCCCAATCATTAATTTTGTTCAGAAGTTGGTCATTTAAACAGAGCCCACCAGGGAGAGTGTATCTCTGTTCCTTGTAGCATCAGCTGAGGTGAGAGAAAGGCTGGAGGTAACTTACCAGCTGGGGGCTAAAATCATCTCTCCAGGTTTACCACTCATGTCTGATGGTTGCTGGCTGATGGCTGGAATATCAGCTTGGAATGTAGAGTGTGCACACTGCTTCTTCTCCACATGGGCCACTCCATGTGATGTTTGAGCTTCCTCATGGGTTGGAGGCTACATTCCAAGAGTAAGTTCCCTGATAAAAAAACATGTAGAAGCTGGAAGTTGTATATTATTTTATAATTATCCTTAAAAGTGATGTATTGTAACTTCTGCCACAATAAGGAACCTACTCAGATACAAGGGGAGGGAATGTAGACTCACCTCTCATCGGGAGGAATGGTATAGTTTCATGTAAGAAGAGTGTGTGGCATGGGAGATATTACTGTGGCTGTTTTTGGAATACACAGTCTTTCACAATAATAAAATCTACCATTTAACATACATTTCTATTCCACTTTTTCTTCTTTCAGAAAAATTATTTGCAAACCTTTGCACATATTTTAACACATCTTATCAATTTCTCATAGTAAGAAAGAAATGTAAAAGTTAATACTAAATTTAATTTCTAATCTTAAGTTTTTGCCCCTCAGGTAATGGCTTCTTGGGTAAGGAAGCACAGTAGTTTTAGTGTACTATAAGTGATGGAGGAGAATGAAAGGTAAAGCACCCTTTTTGTTGTTGTTGCCTTGAATTGGGAGAACACATTGAGTAAACTTTGCTAGTGAGACAAACAGTACTGCACTTTCATCGAAACTATGTTTGCTTTATGACAATATCCTATACATTTAATATCTACTTGTGAAATATCTCTCCTTCCTGTGCCCTTTTGTTTCTCATGAACTAAGAGCATTAAGCAAGAGATAAGGTACCTACCATCTTCGACAAGTATTTCTGTAGGTATTATATGTGACAACATGTGAAGGCCTCTAACCACTGGTTGAATAAGCAAGCTTTTGGCAAGTAAAATCCAAATATCATGCAATTCTCAAAAGAATAAAGTTTACTGATTGGCAAGTTGTGCATTATTTATTTTGAGTCCCAACATCCTTGATTCTTATCAAGAGAATTACATATAAGGCCATTTGGGAGAAATAAAAAGCTTTGGCAGAAACTTCCACCAAATTCCCTAAATGTTTCCTAAATGTTGTAAAGTAGCCCACAAAGGAAACTCCTTAGCTGTTTGTTTTCTCATTAGAAAGCTGTTGTAATACTCATTGCCAAATAGTCAAACAAAATAAGCCTCCGAATTATTTATAAATCTACATTTTCCAAATCTCAGATACTTAACATCACAAAGACTCAATTAAAATCCAAGTTTTATTTTGGCATTGATTTATTAAATAGAAACTGAGAAAGTCATTGAGATAGTAGCAAATTTAAGTGTATTATTGAAATGTCAACAAAACTGCCAGGCATATTTTTAATTTGTGGGAATAGAAAAAATTAATGTAGTAGGCAGAGTTTTCATTACTCCCATTAAACTGTTGCTTCTATTGTTCCCAAATCATACCATTTGGGTGCAGTGCATTAAAGAAGGGGTACACACTGAAGATCACAATAGTGGCAGCACTTCACCCGAGGTGTTTCCTGTTCTCTATATTCAGATACTATGCCTTCAGTAGCTTTTTTCACAATGGTAAAATCAGTGGTGGATATTCTGTTGCTGTGAAAAGGAATAGTCCTGGAAATTTATGTTGGCCACTGGAAATCAATGTTGGCTTGAAAAATGTATTTTGAACAATGTAGAAAAAAAAGTCAGTTACATTCTCTGTGTATGTTGTCGAGTTTAAATAGCAGAGCATATTTTATCAATATAAACATAACTATTGGATTTCACTAGTGATGACAAAGTAATTAATTAATTAACTTTTGTGAGTAACTTAAATAACTAGATCAAAGATGTCACTTAGATGAAAGATCCTTTGTATGGAGAGAAATGAAATGAAATGAAGGAGACTTGAGAAGTGCAGCATCTGAACTTTTATGCATAGTCTCTATTCTGTGACTTGATGCTTTCAAATCTGTGACTATGCCGTTAGTACTAATTAAAGATACAAGACAAGTGCCCAGTTAACTTTCACTTATCCTTGAAAATGGAAAGTATGGATAAATGAAACCCACAGATAACCCAAAAAACATCTTCCACAGTCCTGCCTCTGGAGAAGAAGTGGTTGGATTTTTTATGATCTCAGCTTGAGCTTGAACTTGATTGTGCTAGTTGGTGAGTCAGAATGCCAGGATTTGATTCACAAGTAAAACAGGAATTTTGGAAGTTCTCTCTTGGAAGGTATACTCATTATCTATCTCTGTAACAAACTATCACAAATTGAGATAGTAGCAAACTTGAAACAATACATATTTATTATCTCACAGTTTCTGTGGGTCAGAAATTTAGGCACAACTTCTCTGGGTCCTCTGCTTCAGGGTTTCCCAAGAGGCTTCAAGCAAAGTGTCAGCCAAGACAGGAGTTTCATCTGCAAGCTCAACAGAGGAAAGATGTTTCCCAGTTCAGTGGTCGTTGGCAGATTCCTTAGTGGCTGTTAGAGAGAGGATTTCAATTTTTTGCGTGTTGTCATACTGAGAGCCTTAAGTCCTCACTGGCTATTAGCAAGAAGCCATCCTAATTTCATGCAATATGGACCTCTCCACATGATAACTGTTTTTATTAAAGTCTGCAAGCCAAGAAAATAATAGATTATGATAGCAAGAGAGAAGTAAAAATATTTGTGGCTTCATCATAGACATGACATCTCATGACCTTCATTGTATTCTATTGGTTAGATGCAAGCAATTATGTCTAGCCTTCACTCAAGAGATGAGGAAAAAGTGATATTACACATGGACATGAAAGCCAGGAGGCAGAAATTATTGGGACCATCTTAGTATCTGCCTTCCTCAGGGTGGCTGAGCATAGAAGAATTAGGATGAGAGGAGAGCTGCGTGTCTGCCCTGGATAGTGATGTTTGGACCTGTGCCCAAGTTCCATGGTGAGACAGACATTTAGGAGGCCGAAATTGGAGGAATTGATGTGGCTTTTTCTCCTCTTTGACAGCATGTGACACTGAGTGAAGATAAAGGGTATATTCCTTTTTTCTGCATGCAACACAACATTGCTTTGTCTTCACAGAACCTGTGTTCTTTGCGATAGGAAAGCAGGTAGTTGATCTTGGCTGTTTCAAGAGTTTGAATTGTGAGGAGTGCTGGAACATTGTCTTCCTGGATTTTTATGCAACAGCAAAAGGGAATATTAAATGTTATAGCAGTGGATTACTTGTCTTTTTGAGCAGATTTGCATACTAGATACATAATTGAATATTTAATTATTTTAAAAAATGTACACTCTCTGTTGAACGGTTCTATTTTCCTCACTTCCATTCTTCCTTTTAGTCAGCGACCAAGTTTACTGGTGGGTTTAAGCATTCTAATTTGTATGTAAAAATAATAAGGAAAGCTAAATAAAATTAATCCTTTTTAAGTTTCACAGAAGGCTGTGGAACAGCGGTGACCTCTGACCTATGTCTAGAGATGTTTTAAATACTTGTGATATTATACTAGTTTGGATGGGTATGTGGATATCTCAGCATATTAATTCTAAATTTTTGTGAGTGATTTTCTGGCCACCAAAGTGTGTATAGTTATCCACGCACATAGTAAATCCACAAAGAGGCTGTAAGTATTGATGTCCATTAAGTAACAATAGCCTAAAGAAAACGAAAATAGAACAGGTAGAAGCATAGGAAGAGAAGTGTGAAGGCAGTAGTTTTTGATAACCCTTATCAGATCTTTCCTGAATAATATGCTCTAAAGATCATTACAAAATGTTCATACATTTGGCAGGGGGTGGGGGAAACAAAGCCCCTCAGACTTCATGGAATGAAAGAAATGACAATTGGTGACTGAAAAGTCAGAGTTATCTATTGAAGTGGACCAACAATTTCTTTTGTAAATAGTTTTATAATGAGTTTACGATGGATTATTTTCTCTGAAAACCTAGAGATTTTGGGATGGTGTTTCAGTACCACCTTATGTCTAATTATCAAAATAGGAGAGACTAAAGGATTAAAATAGCAAACTTTATTACACATTTGTGTCTGCTGGCAAGACTAACAGTTGTTAATATTAAAAATGTGATGAAAGATGTTCTAAATTTATCGGCACTGTCTTTTGATGTGATGATAATTACTTGACACTATCACATTGTTTTTTAGCCAATTGTAACCAACTCTGAAAAGACACAGATTCATTCAGAAGTCATGGATCAGAAATATATAGTTATGCCAAATGAAATAGATAAGTGTTCATTCACCTGGGAACCATATTTTGACTGCATTATAGTGGAAGTTAAAAAAAAAAAAAGCAATGTTCACATCAATTTAAAATCATACTTAAAACACTTCAGATGGAAACCATATATTTTTCCTATAGCCATATATAAATTAACATGTACCATGTGGGTTACATCTGGTGACATAAAAATGTTGTCTTTTGAACAACAAAGGTGTAAGAATCATCAAGCAGATCCAAGTTGATTTGGCACATTTGCTCACAAAGTGGTTAGTTCTTTATGTGGTAAGATTTAACCTAGAAAGTAAATAGAAGTTTAAGGACTCATCACAGCATACACAGTTTGATCAAAAATATAAAGAGATATATTACATTAGATAAACAAATTGCCTTCTACATTATAATATTATAAAGAAAAAGAGTAAGTTTCAAGAAATAAATTTGGATCTTTTTATCAAGGCTATTTTGCACCCACATTAGAAATATAATATTATATACAAAAATTTTTGTTTCTCCTAAGTAGGAAAACCAAGATAATCCTGTCTGTCTGCACAAAGGTCTGTGCTCAATGCTATATGATAAAGTTCAAAGCTCACCAAGGTGTAGCACATGCTGACCATAATACGGAAAGCCTCAAATTCAACTCTTCTCTATATACCCTAATATCAACATTGAGAAGAGTGTTTATTATGCTGCCTATTCCTTATTGTTATTTGGGAAACATCATTTATAAAGAGGTTACAAAAATGAAAACTAAATTCTTTCCAAATTAAAACATTATTTCCATTTATTAGGAGTCATCCAGGCTAAAATTTAATATGCCTAAGTGAGGTTTGATATTCAGTATGAACAACAAACAGATAAAATAAGGGATAAACAGGTATACAATTTGATATACAAAAGTTATTAAATACTTGTAATTATTTTATGGATGCATCAATTCTGAATAGGAATATACTAGAGTGCAGTTGAAAAATAACAACCATGACCATATTTATAATTGGAAACATCCATTCCATAGAATTGGCAAAGTTGTGAGAAAAGTAATAAAATCAAGTAATAGAATATGCTCATTTTCCTTAATCTGAAGGCTGGAAAAAAGTCTACCTGTCAACCCATGCCTTAGTATTTGCCCTGAGACATTACCCTGGGTGGCCAGGTGGAACTGTGCTATTTAGGGGGTAAAGGGTGGGGTGAAGAAAGCAAGAAGCCAGAAGCCTACTGGGGAGGGCTGAGAACATAGCTCCCAGGCTTTGCTGAACCTGTGGGTCTGGCTACATTTCTGGGACTCTCAGCAGAGTGGTCAGTCCATGCCAAGCTATTGGATAGGGTCACAAATCATCCCATTCACTTATTTTCTTTTGGTCTCTACAACATTTTGCTGCAGGTTAAATCAGTTCAAAGTGAGAAACAAGGGCAGCACTAGGGAAAAGAAGTAAATAAGGGTATGCTGAAAGTATCAAAGATAACAGAAACTGCTGTCTATCAAGAATGGGGACACAGCTGGCCATCGAGAGAGCCACTTGCCAGGCATGCACTACCAGAAGAGCAGTTAAGTGGGGCTAGCCAGTAAAGGGTTGCCTTGATAACGCAGCCTGCAGACTCCTGGGCACCTCACAAGATAGCAGCACTGTGTGAAAATTACATAATCAAAAACCTGAAATCTATTCAGGCTCAGAAACCCGATTCAGGACACACCTTGAAAAGACGTGTCTTCTGAGGCAGATTCACATTAAATTCATGAGCCTGATGAATACAATACAAAGGCCATTTTATTCTCTTCAGTAGCCTGCAAGATTCTGCCTACCTGCACTCCCATACATTACCTTTCTGAGCTAATCCCTTCCAGCCTGCCTTCTTGCTCACAGTGCTTAGGCCACTCTGAACTTCGTGATCTTCCTCGGACACACCAAACATGTTCCCTTCTCCCAGAACCCTTTTTCTCATTTTTCTTCTCAACCTGCTCCCTCAGCTCTTATCAGTCATTTCACAAATGTCATTGAGGCTTTTTCACTCATGTCCCTGTTTAAAATTTAAGTGTTTCTCCTCCCCCACCCCATTTCTACTGCTCTCTCTTCCTTTTTTATTTTTTTCATATCCTTATCACCATGTGATGCAACTTTATATTTTACTTGTTTATTTTGTTTATTTACTAGAACAAAAATTCTGCTTATTTTCAAGAAGGTAAACTCTAAGACACCAAGAGCTTTTGTCTATTTTATTCATTTCTGCATCCTCCAAATCTAAAACATTGCCTGGAACATAGTAGGTACTCAATTAAAAAATATGTTTATTATTTGGTGGCAGAAGGAAATTTAACTTTTGGTGGTAAACATACAATGCCATATACATATGACATTGAATTGTACACTTGAAACTGGTTTTATTAACCAATGTCACCTCGATAATTTTAATAAATAAAATAAATAAATTTTAGTACATGAAAAAAATAAAATAAATCCTGGACAGAGATGTAATACGAGTTAAATGATTATAAAATGGAATTGCATCTGGAAAAATAGCAGAATTGGAGGACTGCAAGGGCTGAGAGGATTTTAGATGCCTAATCTTTGACTGTAAGAAAGTTTAAAAAGAAAGAAAGGGAGGAATATAATGATATTGTGGGACAGATTTATTTCCTCTCCAACATGCTCATAGAACAGATAAGGGATTGTGGTTGAAGAATACATGAATGAATGAATCAATCGGTTGAACAGCAAGCCGAATTAATAGCCCACAAAGAGCATAGCTTTAGAAAGTAGCTTCTGTAAATATTGGTGCAACTACCTAGGCAATTAAAGATAATTCAAAGTCCAGGGAGCCTATTGTACTGTATTCATTTCTAACAAATAAAATAGTACATTTCATTTTTGTTTAAAAAATATGTTTAATAAAGTTTAAAATGTGGACCCTCTCTCAACAAACACACACCAAAAGCAGGTCCCCTCCTTGCTCCTATAAGTTGTCACAAATTATAGGGGTAGGGGAGAAATTAAAGGGCTTCTATAGATGGGAGAGGGTTTCGAGCTTTCTGTTTTAAAATTAACAGCCTATTATGTAAGTTTGTTTGTGTGTAAATAAAAACTGAAAGGAAAAAAGGTGTTTAATTAGTTAATTAACTTACAAAGGAAAAATATAACTGTAACTATGTATATTAGTCAGAGTTCTCCAGAACCAATGGGAGATAGATAAATATTTCCAAATATATAGTTGACATGATAAATATGATATTTTGTCACAATGTGTATATAGATAAAGATGTAGATGTAGATGCAGATGTGTTACCGGAGAGTGGAGAGCCTCTCCCAGCATGTCGTCCAGGCTCTTGATGTCTCAAATAAAGAACTGAGCAAGACACCAAAATACAATAGAAAAGAAAAGCTTTATTAGAAGGGAAAGTACACTTCCAGACGTAGAAGCAGGCCTGAGAAAGAGAAGCATGGCTCAAAGGCCTGGTAACAAAGTCTTTGGGGTTTTGATTCCCTTTTGCCGTGTGGGTTGGTTACTTTTTTTAGAGGAGTGGGCTTCCTTGATTGACAGTTAAGATTGACAGGACTCAGTGATTCATCATTTGCTTTCTGTGCATGTTTGTTCCCAGAATTCAGTCTGTTATAATGATATTAATGAACTTCTGGGCATATGCATCATATTATAATGATGATATAATGAGGCTCAGGTGAGTTGCAGGTTGTTGGAGTCTTCATTGAGCAGATGCAAGTGAATGACTTAAACTGGTACCTAATTCTCTGTTTCTTTGTGTGAGTTAAAAAAAAAGTCTCTTGGCTTGCTTAATTGTGGGCAGATTAGAGCGGACCCCTTCTAGGATAGGATGACTTCAGTGTTTTTGCAGGCAGACTCAAAACCCCTTAACTTCCCTGCCTAACTCTTTTCTAAGAGCCATGAACTGTCTTATTATTAGTATGGTTGTTGAGGGTCTGGAGGTCTCTTCTGCATCTGCTTCTTTCTGAGAAGGGCAATTGTCCCTGCCTACAGGGGTTACATGGAGCTTTGCTGAAGTGCCACCTCAATCACAAAGATACAAATTTATTATTTAAATCATATATACATTAATTTCTATTATTGATTTGCCTATTAAGCGAGTTAAGGAAAACAGGCTAGGTTAATATATTTCTTAAAGATTAAAAAAAAAAAAAAACCCTAAGGGCCCTGTCTGGTTTAACATCTTTTCTGCTAACAATGGGCTGATGACCCTTATCAATGGCCAGAGGATCCGAGTCACCAGTTTCAGGGCAATTATCAGAATTTGAGGGAGAGGACCTTTTTCTCAAAGAAAGGAAGAAAATTTAACTAGGTTTACTAAAAAGATTAAGAACTCTGCAAGGGATGTCCCATTTCATTTCCTGCTAAAAGATTAGGAATTTTACAAGTGATGTCCCATATCAGATGTAGATGTAGATTTAGATAGATAGATAGATAGATAGATAGATAGATATGGATATAGAGATAGATTAGATATATAGATAGATTAGATAAAATAGATATAGATGTAGATATAGATGTAGATATAAATGATATAGATATAGATTGATATTTTCCTATAGATAGTGAGAGAGAGAGAGAGAGAGAGAGATCTTGATTTATTTTAAGAATAAGCTCATGCAGTTATTGGGTCAAGAAGTCCCACAGTCTGCCATCTACAAGCTGGAGGACAAGAAGTGTTGTTGGTGGTGTTATTCATTCTAAGCTCAAAGACCTGTACTTACAGGTCTGAATTCAAAGCCTGACAACCAGGAGCACTGGTGTCCAAGGACAGAAAAAAAATGGATGTCCTAGCTCAAGCAAAGAGAGCAAACTCACTCTTCCCTGTTCTTTTTGTTCTATTCAGGTCCTCAATGATTGGATGATGCTCTACCACATTGATGAAGGTAATCTTTTTTATTCAGTCTTCTGATTCAAATGCTAATCTCTCCCAGAGACATCCTCACAGACACATTCAGAAATGATGTTTTACCAGTTATCTATGCATCTCTTAGTTATTATCCCTTAGAATTACCCTGATCATTATATCAATCAAGTTGATGCATAAAATTAACCATTACATTATTTAAAAATATAAATATGATAACTTATGTTACATGATAGTTTTCATGATAAATATGATACTTTTTTATATACAAAATACAAATATGATACTTATTTACAGAATGATTACTGTATCTACTCAGAGTAGACAATGGAGATTGGTAAGAAAATTAAAATTTTAAAATTGCTTGAGGATTATGCAATCAGACTAAGGGAATTAACTAGGCACATAGTAGCAACTAAATCTCAAACCATGATTTTGGGTAAGTGCCTCAAAAAATAATTTCATTTAATTTTACTTAATTTTTAACTGAAGTCCTTTCTGGTAGCAAAATTACTTCCTTACTAGCAATTCAGAGTAAATATATCAATTCAAGGTAGACTCAGTCAGACCAAAATTGGCCTCATTATTCTCTCTGCTTATTTCTAAATTTTAGAAGGTTTACTTAGCTCCACTGCAGGAGAGGAGGTAGGTACTTGGTCATCATTTTCTGCATTGCTGGTATCTGATGAAATTTCCACATTTCCACTTGTCCCTCTATATGACTCATGGTAGCATTCCATGCTTTCCTTCATTCTAACTTCAGGGCCTCTTCACATCTGTTATCTTTCTTTACATTACTTTTGTGTTCCTCTGGAAGAAGTTTGGGAAGTACATAAGAGAATAGCCTAGACTCTCCCATGCCACTCTCAGGCATGTGAAACTGCAAAGGAGGTTGCTAAAAAGGGTGGTGGTGGGTAACGAATATCTTTGAACTTCTCTAACTAGACAGGCTACATGTTTTGTGATTGCTACCTCATTATTTCTGAGGAATCTCCTCAAATCTTGCTACTTTCCAGAAAAAGAGATGGAATGTGAGGTACATGTTGACATTGTCTTAGTGGCAGAGATGGCCAGCTTTTCACCAAAATAAGATGCTTCTCCATCCATAGTATGGAGTTATTGGTGGGAGGAGGCTGTACAGCTAGGGACTGTATTTTCAAGTTCCTCTTGCATTCAACTGCAGGTATGTAACTAGTTCTTGCCAACTGAATTAGAGTAGAAATAATGCATGTTATTTCTATATCAGAGTTTATAAGAAGCAGATGTGACTTTCTCACTTTATATTTTCTCTTCTGTCTATTGGATGCCAAGTTTCTAGCGGATTGAGGAACCACAAGAAAGAAGGAGCCTGGGTACCCCAGATATCACAATGGAGAGAGGCTGCCCACTTCCTTGGATTATTGCATAATAAATAAAATATCATATTAAGACACAAAAATTTGGTTATTGCAGCAAATATTACTTTAATTAATATAGAGTTGTGTGATCCTCCTAAACTAGATCTTAAGATAGAAGGTAGACCTTTTCATAGTACACTCAATAGCATCCAGCTAGCTTGCCTCCTCTATCACATACTCTTCTCCTATTGCAAGGAATCTTCATCTAGTCTAAATTCACAGGGAAAAGTTGTTCTAGCATGATATTTATTCTGTTATGAATATTATTTAGTACTAGCCAGTCTGTTCTATGAAGAAATCAGTCTTTGCATTTCAAAAGTATGTTTTGAAATTTAAAGTTGAGTATTTTCTGAAAACTTTCTGTTTGCATTCTCACTGCCATAATTCTTCTCAGGTACTGGATGATTCTGGCTGAATGGAAGTTAGAGAGGGTAGCTTTTAGTTAGAGTAGTTTGGGTAGAGAAGGTAAACTTCAATTAAGATAATATCATCTTATCTCCTGTAATTTATTCCATTGTATCACATCAGTAGGGACTTCCCATAGAACTGTAGTACGTAAAGTCTGAGCATTAATCATTGTTTTTTTTTTTTGTTTTTTGTTTTGTTTTGTTTTTTTTCCCAGAGAGTGCTTAGATGACTTTTGCCAACATTTGCCATGGTGACCTTCCTTTATCTGTACTTTCTTGGCTGATACCCACTTCTGACCAACACATGATTTCTTTAGACAGTTCGCCCTTCCAATCAGGTTATCTTCCATGCTGCTTGCTGGATAGCATTTGAATCTTTAAGGTGATTATGTTCATCTGTGTTCTTGTTAATTGCATATTTATTTTGTAAAACATTTATCGAAGGACAGACAAATATTCCTTATTTATAATATTTTGGGAACAGGAACTATCTATCTGCTCCCCACATTCTTAAACACTGAGGTGTTTAAGAAATAGGTATTTCTTCTGTTGTGGTTTAGCAACCAAACCACGCCTTCTGGTGGTGAACTAAATCTGTGTCTCTAACCTGAATATTAGGCAAAAATCTCTGGAGTTATAGAAGAAAGTCCTTCAGTTGTGGATGGATTGAAAAGTTGTGGATATAAGAACTTTCTTTTATGCATCTTTAATAAGCAAAAAAAAATAAAAAATCCTGGTTGTGGATACAGAAAACTGAGATCACATGTTGAGAACCCTAGCTCTTTCAAAGCTAGGCTTTGAAAGTGATAGCAAGTATGATTGCTATCACTCTTTGAAAAAGTTCAGTTAGGATAGTGAGAATTTAAAGTTTAGATAGGGAAAGATACTTGTATTTGATTTGTGAGTTCAGATTGTGAAATTTTAGGTGGTGAGGGGTATTTGCATTTTAGTTTCTTTTTTTAGAAGAAAAAGGGTTCTCTTAAAATGGTATCCTTCTGTTGTGTCAACCAATGTCTTCCTATTCAGTTTGGAGATAAGGCAATTGACTTAATATACTTATACTTGTATTTGATTTGTGAGTTCAGATTGTGAAATTTTAGGTGGTGAGGGGTATTTGCATTTTCAGTTTCTTTTTTAGAAGAAAAAGGGTTCTCTTAAAATGGTATCCTTCTGTTGTGTCAACCAATGTCTTCCTATTCAGTTTGGAGATAAGGCAATTGACTTAATAACGGTATTAGAAATTGTTCAAATGTTTGCATAATTAACATTAAATTAAAATAATTAACAATAAATATAGTGTACTTTATGAAAATAGGATGTATCTCTTTCTTCTAGAACTAGAATGCATTGCCTTTTGCATTGTCTGTGCTTCTCTATAGAACTGTAGAACTGAGGCTCAGAAAGGTAAAACTCTTACCAAAGGTATAGCTCTTTGTACACAATGAAAAAGAACTGTGAAAAAATGCATAAATGAATACTAGCTAGGGAAGAAATATAAAGCATAAAAACACTTTTAATAATACAGATGTTTTTTGTAATGTATCAAATAAGATACACATATGCATACATATATTGGATAGATATAGTTCTCCTCACACATGCACACAGGCACACGCGCACATTTGCTTTATTAAACAAGAAACATGGTATATCAACATATTAAAATGCATAAAACAGCTTACAATTTTTCTCTATTTTTAGAATGACGTTATTTGTTATAGACACAATTTTAGAGGCTTTGGCAGCTGAACCATTTTATAAATTGAAAACAAGTAAATACATAAAATGCTCAAAGATGCACACCAAAACAGCTTGAATATTCAAAAGAAAATTTGTAATAACAATGAACTAAATTATAATAACTGTTAATGTGCTAAAGATTTTTATGTTCATTGAATCCTTGTAACAACCTGATACCAGTATAAGGATTGTCATTTTAAAGACAAAGAAACTGAGGCTTAGTGGGATTAATGAACTCTTTCACAGAAAACTAAGCAGCAGGGCAAAATTTGAACAATTTTGTCTCACTCCAGACTCCTCCCTCCCATTGCAATATGTTGTCTCCTTAATCATCCCAGGAAAAACAAGTTTAGCTTTTTTTTTTTCTTATAACTTACTTTTCTTCTTTTGTTCCAAATCTACTTCTTACCATGATGGCAGCTTGTCTTAATGTTTGTTAGGGCTTTTGTATACATTCAAGGAGTCACTGCCCTCTAGTGCACATCAAAGAAACTCGAATAAATAGGAAATTGGTTATTCTTGTAAACTAGAAATTCAACACTTAGACTAAGGGAAATTTCCACTGGAAAAACTTTCAAGACTTAGTAGTCCATAAAGATAAAAAAAAAAAAATCTTCCTTGACAATCTGCATTGTTGATACCCAAAGAGCCAGAGTGTGAAAAAGGGTGACCATCAGTAAAGCATAGTAGTAACCTAAAAATTATTTTTTGAAACATAAATCATTGGTAATATTATTGATGCTACTTCTTTATTTCATTAGTATGAAATGCACAATTATGTGACTGGTAATAGAATTTGAGGTAGAGCTCACAGGTAAAATCTGGCTGAGCGGAACAAAAGCTTCCCAACTCTGCTTTCACAGAGTCCTCTTGAGAAATCTCAGATAATGTCCCCCATTCTCAGTCAGCATCTTGATATAGTTTTCACTATAGTGGTAAATGCAGATGGAGGAAAAGTAGGAAATAGCCCTGTTTCAATCAGACATGCACCATTTATCTATAGAGAAATGGCTAGGTACAATGCTCAGAGCCAAGTCAGGGAATACAAAGAATAATGAGGCAAGGCTGCTGCACTCAAGGAGTTTACAGTTCAGTGTTTGTGTGTGTGTGTGTGTGTGTGTGTGTGTGTGTGTGTGTGTGTGTGTGTGTGTGTGTGTGTGTGTTTTCTTTCTTATCCATGTTCCAATGGTTGAATTGGTATCTCCATGGTGGGATCAACATTATAAACTAGGGTAGCTAATTCTGTTGAAGAGTTGGCAGCATGGGGATTCCAATTCAGACACAGAGGACACATGAACTCATCAAAATAAATTTCCTAGCTCCAGCACACTGACATATCAAGAATCACACACTAGTAGCCAATAGCACATTTCACAACAAACATTAAACTGCCTTCTAAATGGTATATGCTGGAGAATAGAGTTCAACAGACAGATTTTTATCATTATTACACATTTGTATGGAGACTATTCCAGACAGGTAAACATTTCCTGCATAATTTGGTCCCTGTACTGATCACCAGCTTTAATTATATCTCTAGACCATTGGCATGGTATTTTTCATGAAAATATTTTTTTGTAATAAAATGAGATATCACTTTAAGATTGATCCAGTTTCCTTCTCTGCTTGTACCCTATAGCTTTTTAAGTTCAGCCCACAAACTCTCTTCTCCGCCCACATGTCACATTTCCCTGCCACTGTGAAATAGAATCTCTGAGTGCATGAATGTCAAAACAATGTGCTAATGTTGAATCCAGCCACCCCAGTTTGCTCTGAGCACAGCTAGTGCAAAATCCAATCTATTTTATCACTCTGTCTTCGTGCTGGATTTAGCAGCTTTATAATTCCACACCTCTGTCAATGAGACCCTCATCATGCAGGCTTTTAAACGTTTTACTTGGGGAAAGAATAAACAACATACTTAATACTAATGAGGTGAGATATTGCTTTTTTATTTGCATTACTGTTTAATGATTGTGATATCTCCAGCACTTTGAGCTCTGGGAGCTTGTTTTGATTAATGCAGTTTTTCAGCAAGCAGCTCTTACAGACAACCACATACTTGCACAGTACAGTTTGTCACGTGTTCTGGATGTGTGGCTTCAGAATTATAACAAAATGAGCATCCATGGTGGCTATATAGGTAATGCTATTCATTTTGTTTATGTTTCAGCATAAACACTTAAAATAGTGTTCACTAACCAGAGAGATTTAATCATAACATTTTTTCTGTATTTTTTTCTACTCCTTCCCTTTGCTATATACAAAATAATGCCAAAAATTTAAAATTTAAAATTTTAAAGATCATTTATTTAAGCAAATATTTAGTGTCATCCTATAACATAAAGTTAAATACTCCGTGCTCAATACAAAGTAAGCATGACTGATAGCAGCAAGTTTTGCTCTCTAACTGGGGAAGGTTTGGGAGCAGTAGAATAATTACAAAATTAACTTCAGGACAGGTTACATGCAAAGGCAACATGAAAATAATAGAAACTTCATAGCCATGCAGTGCTGGATTTGAATCCCAGTTGTGCTACTTAGAATTTCTGTAAACTTGTGCTACTTAATTAATTTGACACTCCAGTATTTTATCAAAAATAGAAATTTTAAAATATCAACCTGATTTAGTCCTAAAGATTAATGAGATCATGTATGTAAAATTCCATTGTATGGAGGTCTGGTACATACTAGGCAGAAATACATTTTTGCTCATATTATTATTACTAAAATACTTAGTATTTTATACTTAGTGAGGCAGGTACACAGATAATTGATAACTCTATGTAGAAAAATAAAAATGGTGCTAGAGCTGAGTGTTCACACAGAGACCAAAAAAAGCAGCTTTTCTTTCTCTCTTTGTTTAATTCCTGAACTTTGAAAGCAAAGGCTGCTTGCCATTTACACTCAAATCTTTAGTATGCCTAAGAGAGTTAAAGTTTCCAAATTATTTTTCTACCAGTAGGAAGAGACAGTCCTCAAACGAGCTAAATAGTTGGTGCCTTGTAACATGTGATGTCAAATCATAACTTCAAATTTGTCTATCTAAACAAATGAATCACAATAATGTATCATGAAACATAGTTAATTTAATTTTAAATTTGTCATTGGAAATCATTATTCTGGGGTGCAATAAGAACTACCAAAAAAAAAAGTTGTTGTTGGTTTTTTTTTTTAATTTGGAACTGGTTTTGAGAAATCCCCAAGTAGTTTATAGTTTATAGAATTCACATGCATTCAGTGAATTCCGTATTTCAGGCACTGTGCTAGGGCCTGTAATACCTCATGGCATGAGTCAAACACAGTGCCAATTTTGGACACAGATTGATCCGATAAGCTTGTGGCCTGTTTAGCACTGTCATTATCCTGGCATGTGGTATGAAAGGGAAGCTGAAAGTGTAAGCATAAAGCTTTGAGAACAGGTTGGAAGGAGTATAATAGAAAGAGTAGGACTGAGTGAGGGAGAAGAAACAGGAGATTTGAGATCTCCCAAGACTCTCACTGAAAAAAAATTTCAGATGTTACTTAATTTCCATAAGTAACTATTTATAGGTGTTTTAAATTTTTATATCGCCAAGGAAATGCCACATTTAATGTTTCATATTATAGAATACACAGTGAATTGCTGCATTAAAGTAAGAACTGGCTAAAGATTTGAAGTGGTGAGTGTCTTTTTTATGTGTTTATAATGTTTTGGTATATAGTAAATACACCAAAGACAGGGTTAAAACTTTCATAAAAAAAGAATTACATAAAAATTTGGGTACTCGAAACTATAATTACAAAGGATTCAGTAGGTATTGAATTTGGACACTATGGAGAATTATTTTCATTTACTCTTGGTTAAATGCATGAACTTTATTGTGATTGTAACCAATATGGTTGGCATCCTATAAGCTAGAAATAGGTTGGAGCACACTTAATGTTTTTCCAAGTCAATGGCAATGATTGTCAATACTTACTTAATGAAAGGGTAGGAATTAGTTGAAAGAGATTACTAGTAATTCATTGGAATGTTATTGTGTTAAAAAAATACATCTTGGAAATTTATTCATTTTATGGAATTCATTTCTTTCTCTCCACAATATTAATAAGTAGCATAGACAGGACTCTGAATTCATTTAATAAAATATCATGTGTGTATCTCTAAAAAAAATCATGGAAATCAACCTTTCTGAGAAGTAATTCCTTTCAACCTTTCCAGCTTTCATGCATTATCCTTTAAGAGCCATCTTTCTGCCTTTGCCTAAGGCAGGGTCTTAGGGAGATGGTGACACTCTCATATCTAGAATAGCAGCACTGCAGAACATTTTTCATCTCGTACATGAATCTTGACAAGTGTAACTACTTATTGGTCTAGTGCCTCCTGATTTTCAACCTGCTGCTCCTTTCTTTTAATGCCTACAGTTATCTAACTTTTATTTTATTTTATTTTACTTTTACCAGCAGTGTATGCTAGGGCTTACTTAAATATGCCAAATTCGAATCTGTTTCCATCGATCCAATTTTTCTGTGAACCCCTCAATACCTGGGCAGGAATTGTTGCATTTTGTCTTTTGGAGGACATAAACAAATGCTGAAATTCTTAGACAGAAATTACAGGCTCCCACAGAAGTTAATACAAAGCCTGTTTTCTATTGACAAATGGAACTGCATTCTATAAATGGTGAGGAAAATAACAGATTTGATGAGAGCCAGTAGAAATATTTTAAATACATTAAATGAACCATGAATGCATTTACATAAGTCAATGTGATATATTATGATTAAGTGAACAGAACACTGCACACTCCGCTTCACTTTAAAAAGTCAGTTTGCCCAGGAACACACATATAAACCATGAAAGGAGAAAAGAAAGGAAGAGAGAGGAAAGGCTCCTTTTGTCTTAATTATAGTAGAGAGGGGTATCAGATAGTTGTTATTATAGGAGTTACATCTTCTCCCATTTTCTCACAACTTCTCAACTCAGGTGTCAATGCTATGCACTGGTTTCTTTCATTCTTAGTCATAGAAACAAATATTTACAAGTGGACATTAATTTTTTTCTGCAAACATTTCTACACAGAAAATGTTTCTAAAAGTTGAATGTGAATTTCTGTTTGTATTTTTTATTTTATTAATGTACATAAAAACTCAATTCTAATTTGAATTTCAAGTATTTACATTGAGCTCAGTATATAATAATTGTCTATTATTCTATGCTGTTTTCTTCTTTCCAGTGGCCTGGTCTGTCTCCTATGTTATACTGATCTTCTCTTGTTGTGTGAGGATGGGGTGATGAGAATTACTAGCCTTGGGTCTATAGTCATAACTAGGTAGAGATGGGACTGAAGTTGAAATAAAGTATTCATACTCTGGACAATATCAGTTCCACAAATAAATTCCACTGGGAAGTGTCAATATTTGAATATTAACATGACAAAGTCCAAATGCTAGCAGACATAGGGATCAGGGTAAACAATCTAGTTCATTGTTGCTGAACAAAGAGTTCATATTGGATTAAGCAGACTCAAATCATGAGTAAAACAGGAGTAAATATAAAATGTTCTTAATTAATTGACCTTAATTCTTATGAGTATTAATCATTTATCTTTAAGTATCAGGAGGTAAGTGGGCCAGAGATGCAAAAATTATTAAGACAGAGTTATACCTACTGGGCATATGCTGACATTCCTGGCATCTCTTAGCAATTTAAACTGTAGCTATTATTTCACTCAAATCATTAAGTTGTTTTTCTCATCCATAACCAACAAAGTTAAAAATTAAAATTAAAAGAATTATTGGAATGATCTAATGTTGTTTAGATTGGGATGAAGCCAATTAGCAAAAACTATATATATATGAGTTTTAAGAATGTCTATGAAAATCTAATTTCCTAGAGGTACATGAGATTCACTGGAGAGCTCAATGTTCGTTGTTGTTGTTGTTGTTTGTAGTAGTGGTGATGGTGGTTTGTTTTAGTTTGATTTGATTTAGTTTTTAAATATTAATGTTTTGGCTCCATCCAAATCAATGTAATAGAATATCTGGAGGTTGGTCTCAGATGTCAATATTCATTTAAAAGCTTACTAAGTAATTCAAAATCAAAGGTAAAGTTTAAACAGCTAATCTAATTCTATCAGTCCTAGAAGTCAATTCCACCTTTTAGGGAAAGTTGAGACAAGCCATTGAATAAATTTCAAGTATAAAATATGAAACGAAGAAAGGATAGTTACTATTCATTGAAAATTAGCCTTCATTTTGTTAATTAATCCATTCAATAAATAATTTTTGAATGGCTACTCTGTGCCAAACACAGGTATCATAAGCAGAGACTTGTCCTCTGTCTTTTAAGGAATCCCAAAACACACCACACCTCTCTATTCACAGGCCAGTAAAAGGGTTCTGAGACAGTTCAAGGTCATTTCAGGAATTTCCCTGGACTTCTTCATTTGCTCTCATCCTGGTCTTTCACAGACTTTTTCTATTTGGCTTGAGATCTTTTATTCTGCAGCCCTAATTCTGCCTGTGGACCTTTGAGCCTATCATTTATGTATATTCTCCTCACTATTTCATTCTTAGATTTTTCCAGGACTTTTGGTCTTTACAGTGCTCTCTGACTCTTCCCCAGGCTGCCCTGGATAGAATTTTGCTCTTCAAAGAATAAATTTTTTGATAGTTCTAGTTCACTACTAAAATGGAAGAATTTCAATTCATACATATTTATTTCTATATCCCAGGAAATAAGAAGTTAAGGTGAATTTGAGTAAAAAAAAAAACAAAAACAAAAACAAAAAACAAACAAACAACAACAATAAAAACATCATAAAAATCCCCAGCATTTTCTACATGTTACCAATGTAGGAGATAACTGAATGTCAAGCATAACCAAATTCTAACTGATCAATAAAGTATAAATTAGATGCCCACAAAATCTCAATCTCTCAAGAAGTGGTTCTCAAATTTGGCTTGTGTCAGGATCAATTATTGTTGAAGGGTGGAGTGGGGATTTGAAAATAGTATTCCTAGGTACCACTCAGAGCAACTGAATCAGAAACTCGTGAAATAGGTGTGATGAAAGACAGGCACCCTGTTTTACCATGATTTTGATGCAAAATGTGATTAAGAACCACAACTCTAAAAGAACATATGAATGTAGGAAAAAAAAAATCTTTAGTAGTTGTTTTTAATTCACCAGGAAACCCAAAAAGGTATATGTCTTCTTCTATAGAAAGTTCATAAAGTGAACTTTCATATAGAGCCTATAGAAAGTTCATATAGAGCCTATAGAAAGTTCATAAAGTGAATTCCATTGACCCTCCATAGCAGTGGTACCCAACCTTTTGGGCACCAGGGACCAGTGCTCCTGTAAAAATCTAATGTCTGATGATCTGAGGTGGAGCTGAGGCAGTGATACTAGCACCTGGAAATGGCTGCAAACGGAGATAAAGCTTCCCTTGCTTGCCCACCCCTCACCTCCTACTGTGCAGCCCAGTTCCTAACAGGTCATGGACTGGTACTGATTCATGGCCTGGGTGGAGGTGCAGAGGGGCACCTTCTCCATAGAAAAGAGGAAAAAAAGGAAACTCAAGCAAAGCACACTGATTTTGCAAGGTGGCTACAATTTAGGTTAGTACCTCAAAATTTCCTTTTGTCATGTACTTTGCCCAAGGATTTTTCATTTTAATGACATATTTTTGATTGAATAATTTTAAAAATACTTTATTCTGCAAGACTATAATTATAGCTCTCCCTCCAAAAATCATTATACTTTCCAAACTGATGTAGCTTTAAAAAAAAAGAAAACAAGATAATACTGAAAACAGATCAAGCAACAGTCAATATAGATTACCACTTTAAGTCTGAAAAGAAAATAAGTGTCATCAACTTCAAAAGTTAATAAGTACTCTTTAATTTATTTTGAAAACCTGGTGACTAGTTGTATAACTCCATCATATCTCCTTAAAAATAATCTGTGTTTTCTGGACACAGTATGGGGTTTTACAACTTTCTAACATCTCTCTTTAATTACACAGCAGGCCATTGTGTACTTCACTCTCATCCACGGGCTTCCCAACTAGTAGTGTCATTGTACTGAACATAGTATTTAGAAAATAGTTTTCTTATAGAAATTTTATCCATAAACTAATGGTTTTACTACATTCTCTTTTCCAAGTGGAAATACCCCATTTTTTCTTTTAAACTTTTCCTTCATTCCTTACTTGTCACAATACCTTCCTCCGAAGGAAAATTTATGAATAAAACAAGTGCATTATTAGACCAATGTCTTCTTTTTGTAAGCAAAGCCTTAAGATATGCTAATTCTTTATGTATAAGAAATCTTAGATCATTTTTTTCTTATTTTGACATAAAAAATTCATATTTTGTCACTTTAAAAAGCTTTTTTATTTAAAAATACAAAGTCTTGTAGGATTTTTCTAATTTGCACCTGGCTTTAAATTTAAATGTATTCATGTTTGGAATCAAGTATGAGTTACTGTTTTTATCCTAAAAGTATAAAAGCACTTTTTCTAAAAAAACCAGTTAACAAACTAGCTTGTCATTTTTAAATTTTTAGTCAAATCAATAATGCACAAATCCTTTATTAGCAGGAAAGATATTGCCATATCGGAATAATGTATACCAATATTGTCTGTATTTTTCATTTATTCCTTTCTATCTTCATTAATCATCAATATTTATAAGGCATTGTGTGACAATCACCTATGACAATATAAACATGAGTAAGACATTATTTCTGTCCTCAGAATCTTGAATTTAAATGGCACGAGAGGGATAAAAAACTAAATAAAATAATGTTATCACAAGTTGATGAATATCACAAGAGACAAGTAAAGTACAATGCGGGTTTATAGGACAGAGAATAAACACATTTCACTGGAATAGTCAGACCAAGGAAGTCTCTATTTTTAATTTATTTAAAATTGAAATCCACCATCCTTCATGAATACAGTGAGCAAAATAACTTTAAGATTCAGAAGTGTTCCTTAGTTATAATCCATGCCTGTTTTACAATGAAAGAAAGTTAGCTTTCTCCACAGATGAATAGGTACAAATAAACATGGCTGCATCTATTTACTTTTTGAGGGTAGGGTGTGAATGGGTGAGGGCAGTCTGCCTTACTGGCACAAAAGCACTGCATTGAGCAGCACCACTGATTGTCACCCTGCTTAGCATACAGCCAGTTATCCTCATAGACCAGGGCCAAATTATTCTTATCAAAATGAATCTTAGCTTTATTAAGAAGTAGACAAATTTATCTTCAAAATTTCAGACTGTTCTTTCTGGATTTCTTTAGCTCCTGTTTAACACATTTTTTCCCACCAATTTGCCTCAGAAACCATGAAGCATATCCCATTTAAATATACTTTTTGATCCTTCAAACTCACATAAAAATATAAATAGCTAATATTACATAAATTTATGCTATCAATGATAAAGATAAATTACTAATGATAATAACAATAACTCTTTATCTTTATATATATCTTATAGTTTACAATACCTCTTCGTTTTACTTTCTAATTTGCTCCTCACGATAACTCTGTGAAGTAGTTATGCAGTTATCATTGTCCATATTTTGCAGGTGGTAAAAATAAGGGTAAAAGAAATGTTATATATCAGAACCACACAATGAGCAAGTTCCTTTGGCATTATTCAAACACTAAGTCTTCTGACTCTAAATTCATTGCTATACACACAGGTAATAGTAAAAGTTGGATGCCCATTTTGTTCTGAGAGAGCTATTTGGCAGCTTTTCCAGTTCTTGAGACACTGGACAATAAAGACAGTAATTTATTTTGTCTCTTTTGACCAGCACTGGTTATATTACCTGTAACATGTAAATTTTCTGATAACTTTCCCTTTCTCCATTAACTTGTCATTCGGAGTGAATGAAACCAGGAAAAAAAATACCCCACAGAAAATCAATATTTAAAATTCAAGAAGGAGCATGATTTGGATGAATTTAGGATGTCAAGTGGTATCTGCTGATACTATAGCTGTCACTCAGTAGCTTTCTCAGAATTCTCCTCCAGTAGCAAAAACAAAGTGCCTAAGCTTAGCCAAAGTAAGACCAATCATCATATGGAATGTCAGAGCTTTCATTTCACAGGAGACAGTTTAGCTAGTTCTTGCATTAGACTTCTAAAAGATGCAGATGGAACACTTAGTCTATGAACGAAACATGTGTGATCTTCAGAGAGAGCTGGCCAAAGTGCTAAAGTGCATGGATTTTAGATAAGTCAGTGTGAACATGTGGCACAGTGTGAATAAAATGTGATAGTGCCTATCGGAACAAACGTGCATCATAGTTTTACTTGACACATAAAGCAAAGCTTTCAGTTCAGGCATACTGATGATGGAATTTTGTTCACAATTGTTTCATGATAGCTTGTTCCGGGACTTTAAAACCAGATACTCTCTTGCCATCAGAAAAAAAAAAAAAAAAACCTTTAAAAAGTACTATACACTTAAAGAGTGTATTCTGTACCTCCAGGATTGAGATCTCATTTGTTCTCGCCTTTATCCTAAAAAGCTCAGCCTGTTGAATACTCCAGCAAATATTATATTTTGTATAAAGCACTCTACTGAGAATTATAAATTTAAATTGCAACACCACATTTTTGAATTGCAATTTTTTATCAGATAAAATGTAGAGAATAATTGTGTGTATGTGTGTGTCCTCCAACATACTTGTTCATACATACTGAGCTAAACAAATTGAGATAATACCTATGTTTGTTTTTGCTTATTTGTTTGTTGGCACCTCATTTTACATGTTTAATTTTTATCAATATAATTCTTTGTTATATTATTAAAATGATACTTTTATAAATGTGTAGTGCATTATTTCAGCTAAACAAGCTATTTGACATTGAGTGGCTCTTGGGAAATGGCTGTCAATAGTCTCAGCCAAACCAGACTGACCTCTAAAATCCTTCTTGCTAGAAATGTTAGTGCCTGATAGTAGATCAGTATGACTGGTGGGAGAAGAAGGAAAACTGTGAGAGTGAAACATTCACGAATATAATTGACAAAGATAAGTTTCTCAAATTGCTTTAAATAAGCTGATGGCTTCAGAGCTTCCTTTCTTTCACATCATTTCATCACATACATTGCTTTCATATTGTTTTCACTCTGACCACGGTCTTTGAGTCTGGGTCTGCAAGGTACATTCAAAAAGACGTGAATCAGCAATGAGTCTTTTATTTATTATTATTACTTTTTTAATTTTTATTTTTCAATTAGGGTTTACAGTCAACATTTTTATATTAATTTCAAGTGTATAGCATAGTGGGTAGACATTTATGTAATTTACAAAGAAATCCACCTGATTAGTCAAGTACCCATCTGGTAATATACATGGATATTACAATATTATTGATTGTATTTCTTATGCCGTACTCCATATCCTTGTGACTATTTTGTAACTACCAACTTGTTCTTCTTAATCCTTTCACTTTTTTCATCCACCTCCCCAATCCCCCTCACATCTGGAAATCGCCACTTTGCTCTCTATATCTTTGAATATGTTTTTGTTTTGTTTGTTCTTTTATTTTGTTGTTCAGATTTCACATATAAGTGAAATCATATGGTATTTGTCTTTCTCTAGCAGACTTATTTCACTTAGTATTATACCCTTTCAGTCCATCCACATCATTACAAATGGTAAGATTTCATTATTTTATGACTGAGTAATATGTCATTGTATATATGTACCCTTCTACTTTATCTAATTGGCTATTGATGGGCACTTAGGTTGCTTCCATATCTTGGTTATTGTAAATAGCACTGCAGTGACACAGGGGTGCATATATCTTTTAGAATTAGTGTTTCAGTTTTCTTTGGATATATACTCAGAAATGCAATATCTGGATCATAAGGTAGTTCTATTTTTAATATTTTTAAGGGATCTCAAAATTGTTTTCCATAGTGCCTGGACCAGTTTGCACTCCCGCCAGCAGTGCATGAGGGTTCTCTTTTCTCCATATCCTCACCAACACTTGTTTTTTGATTTATCGATGATACCCATTCAGATAGATGTAAGATGATATCTCATTGTGGTTTTTATTTTAATTTCTCTGATGATTAGTGACCTTGAGCATCTCTTTATATGTCTATTGGCCATTTGTATGTCCTCTTTGAAGAAATGTTAATTTAGCTCCTCTGCCCATTTTTTTTTTAATTAGATTGTTTGTTTTTTTGGTGTTGACTTGCTTGAGTTCCTTATAAATTTTGGATAGTAAACCTTTATTGAACATATCATTGGTGAATATCTTTTCCTATTCAGTAGGTTCTCTTTTCAAAAGAAAAGTTTAGCTTGATGTACTCCCACTTGTTTATTTTTTCTTTTGTTTCTCTTGCCCCAGGAGGTACACAAGAAAAAAATATTACTAAAAGCAATGTCAGAGAGTTTACCATGTATGTATTCTTCTAGAAGTTTAATGGTTTCAGCTCTTATATTTAAGTCTTTAATCCATTTTGAGTTTATTTTGATATATGGTGTAAAAAAGTGGTCCAGTTTCATTTTTTTCTCATGCATCTGTCTAATTTTCCCAAGGCCATTTATTAAATAGGCTATCTTTACCCCAATATATATTATTGCTGCCTTTATCATAAATCAAATGACCATATAATAATGGATCTACTTCTGGGCTCTCTATTTTGTTCCATTGATCAATGTATCTATTTTTACTCCAGTACCAAAATGTTGTTTTGATTACTACAGCCTTGTAGTATAGTTTGATATTGAGTAGTGTGATACCTCTAACTGTGCTTTCTTTTCAAGATTGTTGTGGCTATTCAGGGTCTTTTATGGTTCCATATAAATTTTAGGATTATTTGTTCTAGTTTTGTGAAAAATCACATTAGTGTTTTGACAGGAATTGCATCGAATCTATAGATTACTTTGGGTGGAATGGACATTTTAATGATGTTAATTCTTTATATACATGCTTCTATTTATTTGTATCTTCTTCAGTCTCCTTCTTTAATGACTTATAATTTTCTAAGTACAGGTTTTTTAACTCCTTGATTAAATTTATTCCTGGGTATTTTTTTTTTGATGCAGTTGTAAATAGGATTGTTTTCTTAATTCCACTTTCGGATAGTTCATTATTGGTGTATAAAAATGCAACTGATTTCCATATATTAATTTTGTATCCTACTACTTTACTGAATTTATTTATCAATTCCAATATTTTTGGGGGTATAATCTTTAGAGTTTTCTCTATATAGTATCATTTGGTCTTCAAATAATGACAGTTTTACTTTTTCCTTTCCAATTTGGATGCACTTTATTTATTTTTCTTTTCCGATCGCCGTGCCTGTGACATCCAATACCATATTGAATAAAAGTGGTGAAAGTGGACATCCTCATCTTGTTTCTGATCTTAAAGAAAATGGTTTTAGCTTTTCCCCATGGAATATGATGTTAACTGTGGATTTGTCATATGCAGCCTTTATACTGAGATATGTTCCTTTGTTCCCACTTTGCTATGATGCTGGATTTTTTTCAAATGCTTTTTCTGCATCTATTGATATAATCTTACAATTTTTATCTTTCATTTTGTTAGTGTGGTGTATCACATTAATTGATTTGTGGATATTGAACCAATCTTGCATCTCAGGAATAAATCCAACTTGATTATGGTGTATGATTTTTTTTAATGCTTGCTGAACTCGATTTGCTATTATATTTTTGAGAGTTTTTGCATCTATATTCATCAGAAATGTAAGCCAATAATTCTTTTTAATGTCTTTGTCTACTTTTGGAATAAGTGTAATGATGACTTTGTAAAATGAGTTTGGGAATTTTCCCTCCTCTTGAATTTTTTGGAGTAGTCCAAGAGGAATGTGTGTTTATTATTTGAATGTTTGGTGAAATTTACAAATGAAGCCATTTGGTCCAGGACTTTGGTTTGTTGAGATTTTTTGATTACCGATTGCATTTCTCAGCCGTAATTGGTGGGTCTAGATTTTCTGTTTCTTCTTAACTCAGTCTTGAAGAGTGTATGTTTCTAAGAATTTATCCATTTCTTCTACATGTTCCAATTTGTTGGCATAAAATTATTTGAAGTATTTTTTAAATAATCGTTTGTATTTCTGAGAAGTCAGTTTTGATTTTTTTTTCATTTCTGATTTTATTTGTTTAGATCTCTCTCTCTCTCTTTTGATGAATCTAGTTAAATGTTTATTCATTTTGTTTTCAAAAAAACAGCTTTTGGTTTCATCGACCTTTTGTATTTGTATTTTTTAGATTTTATTTTATTTCCACTCTGACTCTTATTATGTCCTTTATTCTACTCACTTTGGCCTTTGCTATTCTCTTTTGAGATTTTTCTTGTTTCTGGAGGTAAGCCTATACTGCTATAAATTTTCCTCTTAGACCTGCTTTTCCTGTGTCCCAAAAATTTTAAGTCATTGTGTTTTCACTTTTATTTGTCTCAGAGTATCTTTTGATTTCTTCTTTGATCTTATGGTAAATCCATTCATTGTTTAGTAGCATTTATTTAACCTCCATGTGCTTATGTATTTTTTAGGGTTTATTTTATAACTGATTTTTAGTTTCATACAATTGTGATCAGAGAATATGCTTGATATGATTTTAATCTTAAATTTACTGAGACTTGTTTTGTAGCCTAACACATGGTATAGTTTGGAAAATGTTCCATGTGCACTTGAGAATAATGTATATTCTGCTGCTTTAGAGTAAAACACTCTAAAAATATCAGTTAAATCCATCTGGTCTAGTGTGTCATTTAAGGTTGCTATTTCCTTGTTGATTTTCTGTCTGAAAAGCTGTCCATTGGTCTCAGTAGGGTGTCAAAGTCCTGTATGATGACTGAATTAGTGTTTGTCTCCCCTTTTATGTTGGTCAACGTTCACTTTATATCTTTACTTGTTCCTTTGTTGAGTGCATAAATGTTTACTAGGGTTATGTCCTCTTCTTAAATTGATCTATTTATCACTATGTAATGTCCTTCTTTGCCTCTTAATATAGCTTTTATTTTAAAGTCTAATTATCTTGATATAAGTATCGCTACCCTAGTTCTTTTCCATTTCATTTACATGAAATATCTTTCCATTATTTACTTTCAGTCTGTGCATGTCTTTCGATCTGAAAAGGGTCTCTTGAAGACAGCATATGTATGGGTCTTGATTTCTTATTCATTCAGCCACTCTGTCTTTTAATGGGAGAATTTAATTATTTATCTTTAAGATGATTATTGGTCAAGATGGAAGAGCAGATAAATGCTATGCTTTCTCCTCTCACAACCACATCAAAATTACAACTAAACTACAGAACAGCCATAAATGGGAGTTGCCTAAAGTCTAGCTGAACAGAAGTCCTACAACTGGGGGCACATAGAAGAGGCCACCTAGAAACTGGCAGGATAGGTGAAGATGCCAACAAAGCTGGTCCCACACCCCCTTGTGGCAATTAAGAAACAGAAGGGATATCTCAGCAGTAGAGATCCCCCAGAGAAGCGTGGAGTCCTGGCCCCACACCGGATCCTCCAACCCAGGATTCCAGTGCCAGGAGGAAAGTCACCATAACTTCTAACTGTGAAAATGAGCAGAGATTGTGACTGAGTGAGATGGATGGCTGATCGAGTTTCAAACATTCCTTTTAAAGGGCCTGTGTGCAAACTTGTACTTTGACAGACTCACTTAATCTGTGCTCAGCATTGGGAAAGCAGCTCAAAAGCTGCCAGGGGTATACAGGGAGGGACTGAATTGCCTGGCTTCAGGGTAAGGTTGTAGGAGCAGCTTTCTCCCAGACTAAAGTGCCAGCAGAATCCATTGTTCTTTTCTTGAGCCCTCCTCAACCTGGCAGATGCAGGCAGCTGCCATATCTGAGTCTCCATCAATGTGGCTCCCACACTCAGGTGATTCCTTGAGACCTTTTTGCACCCTACTTGTGGGCCCTCCCAAGCCATTCCTATTCACTTTTCCATACAAATGGCATATTGTAGCTCATGCTGTGACCTTTCCCAAAATCTCTCAAAGGTTCACAAAACCTAAAGAAACAGCATCTGGGGTCAGTGGGCTCCATACTTCTTTCTGAACACCCTCAACCCAACATTAGCATCAGTCAGCCTTGGTTTGTGGCTTAGCCTCCTGAAAAAACATCAAGCCCAACATGGGTGGCGGCCATCTGCAGATTGCTTGGTGGCTCATGCCAGGTGGCCCCGGGCAGGGCACAGGCTTCAGCTAAACTTGGCCTGCGGCAGGACCTTCCCGGGAGGCCCCAATCTGCATGTCTGAGCGAGCTTCAGTCTGAGTCAGAGCACAACCCAATTCTACATTTGAGGATGACTCACCTAAAGGGCAGGCACTGAAACCTTGCTAAAGTGAATCCTGCTCCATAGGGTGAGCCCTGTACAATAGTTCCTCCACTGTAGTCAATGGACAGTCCCTACGTACAATCGGTCTGAGAGTCGGTCTCTCTCACTGACAAACCAAGAGCAATCAAGGCTCAACTACAAAGGGAGGGCGCACACAACCCATACAAAGGACATACCTGGAGCACCTCACTTGGGTGACCAGGTATACTGTGCCACTGGACTACACAGGACACATACTACATAAGGCCACTCTACGAAAACTGGGAGATGGAAAAGCTCTACCTTATACATAGGAACAAACAGGGAGGCAACCATAATGGGAAGACAAAAGAACATACCGTACATAAAAGAACAGAACAAAGCTCAAAAAAAAAAAAAAAAACCCACTAAACAAAATGGAGATGAGCTATCTATCAGATGCAGAATTCAAAACACTAGTTATAAGAATGCTCAATGAACTTAGGGGAAGAGTACATCAACTCAGTGAGAACTTTAACAAAGAGATAGAAAATATAAAAACAGAAATAGAAAACACACACACATACACACACAAACTGTCAGAAATATAGAATACAATAACTTAAATGAAGAACTCCATAGGAGGAATAGACAGTAGATTCGATGAAGCAGAGGATAGAATCAGCGATTTGGAAGATAAGGTAGCAGAAAACACCCAGTCAGAACAGCAACAAGACAAAAGAATCTAAAACAATTAAGATTGCTTAAGAGGCTTCTGAGACAACATCAAGCATACCAATATTTTCATCATAGGAGTACCAGAAGGAGAAGAGAAAGAGCAAGGAATTGAAAACCTATTTCAAGAAATAATGATGAAAACTTTCCTAACCTGGCGAAAGAAATAGACATATAAGCCCAGGAAGCACAAAGAGTCCTAAACAAGATGAACCCAAAGAGGCCCACACCAAGAGACACATCATTACTAAAATGCCAAAGGTTAAAGACAAAGAGAGACCCTTAAAAGCAGCAAGAGAAAAGCAATTTGTTTCCTACAAGGGAGCTCCCATAAGACTATAAGCTGATTTTTCAAGAGAAACTTTGCAGGCTGCATAAGCAGGACATATTCAAAGTGATGAAAAGAAAGGACCTATAACCAAACTTTCTTACCCAGCAAAGTTATCACTTAGAATTGAAGGACAGATAAAGAGCTTCCCAGACAAGAAAAAGCTAAAGGAGTTCATCACCACCAAGCCAGTATTACAAGAAATATTAGAGGAGCTTCTTTAACAAGAAGGAAAAAAAAAAGAAAAAACAATACGAATGATAAAATGGCAATAACTACATGTATGTCAACAATTGCTTTAAATGAATGGATTAAATGCTCCAATCAGTCTATAGCCATGCATCCTGAATGTGCCCAATCTCGTCTGATCTCAGAAGGTAAGCAGGGTCGGGCCTGGTAAGTACTTGGATAGGAGACCATCTAGGTATACCAGGTGCTGTAGGCATTAAAAAAAAAGCTCCAATCAAAAGTTAAGGTAGTTGAATTGTAAGAAAACAAGACTCTTACATATGCTGCCTACAATAGACTCACTTCAGATCAAAAAACACACACTGACTGAAGGAAAAGAGATGGGAAAAGATGTTTCATGAAAATGGAAAGAAAACAAAAAAGCTGGAGTAGCGATACTTACAACAGACAAAACAGACTTTAAAACAAAGGCTATACCAAGAGTCAAAGGATTCAGTTATCCCACTTCTGGGTATTTATCTGCCGAAATCCAAAACGCTACTTTGAAGGAATATGAGAATCAATATGTTCATTGCAGCATTATTTACAATAGTCAAAATATAGGTTATCAATGGATGGATGAATAAAGAAGAGGTAGTACATATATACAATAAAATATTATTCAGCCATGAAAAAAAATAAAATAAAATCTTGCTATCTGCAACAGCAAGGATAGACCTAGAGAGTATTGTGCTGAGTGGATTAAGTCAGACAATGAAAGACAAATGCCATATGATTTCACTTGCATATAGACTATAAAGAACAAAATCAACAAATAAAATAGAGACAAACTCATAGCTACAGAGAACATTTGATGGTTCTCAAAAAGGAGGGGTGTAAGAGGGTGTGTAAAAAATGAGAAGGGATTAAAAAATACAAATCGGTAATTACAAAATAGTTATAGGGACATAAAATACAACATAAGGAATATAGTTAAAAATATTGTAATAACTATGTATGGTGTCAAATAGGTGCTAGATTTATCAGGTGGTCACTGTTTTAGTTGTATAAATGTGTAATCACTGTGTTGTATACCTAAAACTCATATAGTATTGTATGCCAAATGTAGTTTAAAACATTATTTAAAAAAATAAAAGCTGAGAAAAAATTTAAAAATAAAACGTTTGCTGAAAGATACATAGTATTGTCATTTTATTATTCATATTCATGTTTTTTTCCTTCTTCTTAAAGAAGCCTAACAGTTCTTATAATTCTGGTTTGGTGGTGATGAATTTTTTTAGCTTTTTCTTGTCTGGGTAGTTTTTATCTCATCTTCAATTTTAATTGATAGCTTTGCTGGGTTAAGTAGTCTTGGTTGTAGGTTCTTGCTTTTTATCATTTTGAATATTTCATATCAATCCTTTCTATCCTGCAAAGTTTCTGTTGAGAAGTTAACTGACAGTCTTATGGGGGCACCCTTGTAAGTAATTAGCTGCCTTTCTCTTGCTGCTTTTAAGATTCTGTTTGTCTTTTTAATCTTTGCCATCTTTATTGTGATTTGTCTTTATGCGTACCTCTTTGGGTTCATCTTATATGGGACTCTCTGAGCTTTTTGGACTTGTATGTCAATTTTCTTTGTCAGGTTAGGGGAGTTTTCCATCATTATTTCCATAAATAAGGTCTCAATCTCTTATTCTCTCCCTTCTCTTTTCTGATATCCCTCTGTGTCATTGTCCCAGAAGTACCTTAAATTTTCCTTTTTTAAATTCTTTTTCTTTTTGCTGTTCCACTACCTTTTTTTCTTTTTAAACTGCTGATTCGATGCTCTGCTTCATCTAATCTACTGTTGATTCCTTTCAATGTATTATTCATTTTTGACTGTTTCTTTTTGAGGTTCTTATGTCCTTTTCTATGTTTACTATCTCTTTGTTGATGTTCCCAGTGAGATCATATACTCTTCCCCTAAGTTCATTGAGCATCCCTGTAACTATTGTTTTGAACTCTGCATTTTGTAGGTTGCTTGCCTCCATTTTATTTAGTTCTTTTTTTGTTTTTTTTTTTTTCCTCCTGTTCTTTCATTTGGAATATCTTTTCTTGTTTTCTTATTTTGGCTACCTCTCTGTGTTTCTTTCTATGCTTTTGGTAGATCTATCACATCTCCTTCTCTTGGCTGAGTGGCCTTATTAGTAAGTTCGCTTTGTGACCCCGCGGTGTAGTCTCCCTGATCAACACTTCGGGTGCTCCAGAAGGGGTCCTTCTGTGGATTGTGTGTGCTGTTTTACTCTAGTTAAGCCTTGATTGACCTGAGGATTATAATCAACATCTTAGTTCATAACTATCTAGTTTTAATACCAAGTAATGTCAACAGTATATACATCTTTTCTCCTATATAGCTCCATTGTCTCCCTTGATTTTATTTTTAAAAATTACATCTTTATACATTGAGCACTCATCAAAAATAGATTTATAATTGTTGTTTATTGAAATTGTCTATTTTAAAATATATGAAAAAGAGCTTACGATCAAGAAATATATTAATACTTAGTTTTACATTTACCTATTTAGTTCTTTACTAGTGTTGTTTCTTTCTTTGTGTGGCTTTGAGTTACTGTCAAGAGAAGAGGTGTTTGTCTTAGGAATTTATCCACAGTTAACCCAAGAGAAGAGTGTGCCTTTTGGTATTTTGACTCTATGCTTAATCATTAGATTATAAACAAGGAATAAAAGCTATAAAACGTTATTAAAGAGTGATATCAATGAAAATGGTAGAGTAATAAACTCCAAAACTTTGTCCCTCCATAAAAGCAATAAAACTCTGGCAAAAATGGCCAGAATTTACTTTTTTTCAAACTCTGGAAGCTAGTCAAAAGACTTTCACAATCAGGGTAAAACTATATCAAGAAAAAAACAGCTAAATATTGTTAAGAAATGCAAGATATGTGATATTTTAGCTCAACATGGTTCTAATTCCCACTCCCCAAATCAGTGGTGATCTTGAGGAAAATGGCCTGAATTTCTGGTACATGTACTGGTACCAGGAAGAGCAGACTGGAACTCATTCATCTAACTTCCCTTTGATTTTTTAAATCTATTTCTGTTATTTAAAAATGCATTTTAATTTCCACATCATTTTGAATTTTCCAAATTTCCTTTTGTTATTGATTTCTAATTTTATTTTATTGTTGTCAGAGAACACACTTTGTTTAATTTTAATCTTTTAAGTGAATTGAGATGTTTTTGTGATGTAATAGTGTCTGTCTTGGAGAATGTTCCATGTGTATTTGAAAAGAATGTGTATTCTGCTGTTTTGGGGTGCAGTGCACTACAGATGTCTATTAGGTTTAGGTGATTTATAGTGTTGTTCAAGTCTTCTAGTGTAGTTAGTATCATTGATCTGCCTAGTTTTATAGCCGTTATTGAAAGTGAGGAACTTAAATCTCCAACTATTATTGTTGATTTGCCTATTCTCCTTTTAACTGTTTAGTATTTGCTTCATATATTTTGGGGCTTTAATTTGAGTGCATATACATTTATAATTGTTATATCTCCTTTATGGATTGATCCTTTTATCATTATATAATGTCCTTGCTATATTTCATAAAGTGGATTTTGTCTGGTATTAGTATAACCATTGGCTCTATTTTGGTTACTATTTCCATGAAATACTTTTTTCTATTCTTTAACTTTGAACTTATTTGTGTCTTTGAATCTATAGTGGATCTCTTGTAGAAAGAATTTAGTTGCATTATTTTTTAATCCATTCTGACAATCTCTGGCTCTTATTTGAACAGTTTACTCAATTTACATTTAATGTAATTACTTATAAGGAATGACATTTCAGTGATACTAATATCAGATGAAATAGATTTTAAAATAAAAAAGATAAAGAAAGATACTGAAGGACACTTCAGAATGATAAAGGGAATAATGCACCAAGAAGATATAACACTTATTAATATCTATGTTCCCAATCAGGGAGTCCCGAAATATGCAAAGCAATTACTAACAGAACTAAAGGGAGAAACAGACTGAAACACTATTATAGCAGGGGACTTAAATATTACACTGTCCGATATGGACAGATCGTCCAAACAGAAAATCAATAATGAAATAACATCCTTAAATGACACATTAGACTAACTGGCCATAATTGACATTTACAGAGCCTTCCATCACAAAACAACCGCTTATACATTTTTCTCTATTGCACATTGTACATTCTCAAGAATCAATGACATACAGAGACACAGAGTTGGTCTCAACAAATATAAGAGGGATGAAATTATACCAACCATAATCTCTGATCATAATACTTTGAAACTAGATATCAACTGCAGAAAGAAATCAGGAAGAACCACAAATACATGGAGATTAAGCATGTTACTGAAGGATAACTGGGTCAGAGAAGAAATAAAAAGAGAGATCAAGTGATACATAGAAACAAATGATAATGATAGTACAATGTATCAAAACTTTTGAGACATGGGAAAAGCGATCATAAGAAGAAAGTTCATATCATTACAGGCCTATCTCCAAAAATAGGAATGAGCCCAAAGAAACGGCCTAATGCTTCATCTTAAAAAACTAGAAAAGGAAGAACAAATGAGATCTCAAGTCAGCAGAAGGAAAGAAATTGTCAAAATTAGAGCAGAAATACATGAAATTGAAAACAAATCAACAAAAAAAAATAGAAAAAATAAATACACAAAGGAGTTGGTTCTTTGAGAAGGTTAATAAAATTGACAAACCACTGGCTAGACTCACTAAAGAAAAAAGAGAAAGAACACAAATAAACAAAATCAGGGATGAAAGAGGGGAAATTACAACTGACATTGCGGAAATACAAAGGATCATGTAAGGATATTATGAAAAAGTATATAACGACAAATTTAATAACCTAGAAAAAATGGACCGATACGTAGAAAAATACAATCTTCCTAGACTGAATCAATGTGGGAAGGATAACACACACAAAAAAAAACTGTAGACCAATATCTCTGATGAATACAGCTGCAAGAATCCTAAATAAAATACTAGCAAATTACAGTATTGATCCTTCAATGAAAATAACAATTAAAAAAAACACACACACAAAGAAACAAAACACTAGCAAATTGAATACCATGATTACATCGCGATCAAGTCGGGTTCATTCCAGGAGAGCAAGGATGGTTCAACATATGCAAATCGATCAATGTGATACACCACATAAACAAATTAAAAAATAAGAATCACATGATCATATCAATAGATGAAGAAAAAGCCTTCGACAAGATACAGGATCCATTTATAATCATAACACTTAACAAAATTGGTGTAGAAGGAAAGTACCTTAACATAATAAAGGCCATCTATGACAAACCCTCAGCCAACATTTTACTTAATGGTGAAAAACTAAAAACCTTCCCTCTAAGATTAGGAACAAGGCAAGTCTGTCCACTATCGCCACTGTTATTCAATATAACATTGGAGATCCTAGCAACTGCAATTAGACAAGGGAAAGATATAAAAGACATCCAAATAGGAAATGAAGATGTCAAACTGTCACTATTTGAGGATGACATGATTCTCTATATAGAAAACCCTAAAGACTCCACAATAACACTACTAGAAACTATAAGCAAATACAGTAAAGTCTCTGGATACAAAATCAACATTTAAAATCCATAGCATTCCTATACTCTAATACTGAATGTTAGAAAAAGAAGTGGAAAAAATAATTCCTTTTGCAATTGTAACAAAAAGAATAAAATACCTGGGAATAAATTTAATGAAACATGTGAAACATTAAAAACCTTACACCTCCAGATCAATAAAAGTCTTCTCTTGCCACTTCTTTTCAACGTTTTACTGAAAGTTTTAGCCAGAACAATTAGGTAAGATAAATAAATAAAATTCATTCAAACTGGGAAGAAGTAAAATTACTTACACTCACAGATAGCCCTAAAAATCCCTAAAGAATTCACCAAAACTATTAAAGCTAATAAGTAAGTTCAACATAGTTGCAGGGTATAAAAATCAATACACAGAAATCAATTGTAGTTGTATACACTTGTATAAAACAATCTAAAATGAAATGAATAAAGCAATTACATTAAAAAGAATAAAAGAACTAGGAATAAACTTGACCAAAGAGGAAAAAGACTTGCACATTAAAAATTACAAAACTGCTGAAAAAATTAATAAAAACACAAATAAATGGAAAGACAACCCAAATGTCCAAGAAAGATAAATGAATAAGTAAAATGTGGTATAATCATACAATGGAATATTATTCAGATATAAAAAGAAATGAATTACTGATTCATGCTACAACATGGATGAACCTTTAAAACATGCTAAGTGAAATAAGCCAGTCACAAAGTACAGCATACTGTATGATACATTTTATATGAAATGTCTGTCTATAATAGGCAAATTTATAGAGACATAAAGTAGATTATTGTTTGCCAAGGTTTGAGAAGAGAGGACAATGGAGAGTAACTGCTTAGTGGATATGGGATTTCTTTTGTGAGTGATAAAATATTCCAGAATTAGATAGTTGTGTGATTGCACAACATTAAATATACAAAAGAAAAAATAATCCACAAAATAATATATTTTAAAATGTTTTAAATGGTAAATTTTATGTTATATGAATTTTATCTCAAAAAAAATTTAATTTGTTGAAGAAAATATGTCAAATACTTTTGCACTCTCAATTATCAGAATTAAAATGTTAAGTTATAATTTATATGATAAACATATCTAAATTTCCATGAGTAAAGTAAGTGATATACACATAATTTTTAATTTTGCAACACTTAGGATTTTTTTCTTATTAAAGGTAAAGAAATGGATTATAAAATTATTTGAAAATCTCTCTTAGGGTGCAATTTAGTATAAGAACAGGGCTATTTTTTTTAATTAAACAAATGTAAACATTTTTATCTCAAATCATTGGATTCAAGGAAATAATGCACTTTAACTATACTTCTAGTTATATTCATTTAAATTCCAATTTGAGGCTGAAATCAAAACTCTTTAAAGTAAATTACTTGAACACACAAATTTATGTCTATGTCCCTAGTACTGGAGGTAGAGTTCCATGATGTAATTAAATCTTTCATCATTTGGAGCCATTCTAAGAGTATAATAATCATATTCACACTGGGAAACTTTCAGGCAATAAACCATGAGCTTGGACTTTGTTCCTTCTGTATGATTACAGCATGAATGTGCTTTCAAGGCTCACTTACGCCTTCTATTGTTGCACATATAAAATTTTTTTCTAAACTAAATTATAATGAAATGCATGGTACATCCTTCAAGTTGTATTTATTGTAAGATATTTAAGACAGGCTGGATGAAACAACATCAATAAAATAAATGCACTAAAGCTGGTAGCACCTGATATTAACTATCTTTTATTACTATTCATTTATTCACTTGACAAATATTTTTTAATTTTTATTTTTTATTATTTTTTTAATTTTTAATTGTTTAGTGAAGTAACATTAGTTAATACAATTATATAATTTTCAGGTGTACATTATCATTTGACATCCATATTGTGTGTTTGCCACTCGAAGTCCAGTTTTCTTCAGATACCATATATTTGATCCTCTTTACCCATTTCGCCCTTCCCCTAAACCTTATATTTAACCCCGTTTACCCCATCTACCTCCCCCTCCACCCCCACCCCACTAGTAACCTAGTCTACAGTCCTCTGGTAACCACTAGTCTTTATTCCATGTCCATGAGACAAACATTTTTTAAATGATTTTTCATTTTTTAGCTAGGCTCTGCTCCTGACAAGGAATTTAATATTCACTGTTTTCAAAGAGACCACAATATCTTGGGAGTTCCAGAGACAAAAATAAAAATAATAGTAATGTGGCAAGTATGACAGAACTATGTCAGAGTGAGAACACAGAGAAGTACATAACATAATCTGGATGGTAAGGGGAGCCTTCCTAGAGGAGTAAAGTCTGTTTCTGTAGGCAAGACAGGCAACTGTAAAAAGAGGAAAAGGAAAAGTAATTTAAAGAAAAGGTTAAGAATTCATGAACATATAGGTGAGAAACAACATCAGATGCAGTTAAACTGCAAGATATTTCACCTTGAAAGGGTTAGATCAAGAAAGGCTTCGTATGCCATGTTGAGTTTAGATTTTCCATGTTGGGAATGAAAAGCTACCAAAAGTTTTTAAGCAACAGCAAACTACAGATTGGTCTGTAATTTACACAGTATGTGGTTGAAGGAATATGAAATTTCAATAGATATACCAGAAAATTTTAGAATGAATGGTCTGTATGACATATTCTATGTATCATAATGAAAAATTTACAAATTCGCAGCATATTTCCAATGAAAATTAAGAGGACTTTTTGGAATATATTTGCATGGGTTTAAAAATTAAGGAAGAATGACCCTTGTAAATCTAAGTACTATATCTTCAAAGGGAATTTTTTCTGAGTCAGGAGTAGATACCAAGCTAGTGGATAAAGATTAAGCCTAGGATTAAGGTTTGGGATTGACCACCATCATAAAAATTCCCATCTTTTGAAAAATAGAAAGTGAGGAACCCCAAACTTCCTATATCAGGTTCTGTGATGTCCCAGTGATGTCCATGGATTCCTAAATTTCAAGACAATCCAATATGTAAAATTTGATTGGACATTTTTCAGTAAACTTGACGAGTTAAATTAAAAAAAAAAAAAAAAGCAAAACAAAACAATCAACCAGATCACCACAAAATCCAATTAACATGGTACTTTTTGTTTGGTTTTGTTTTAGACAGTTTTTAGTGGCTGTATCAGATTGACCATCAATGTGGTTATTGTAAAAAATGGTAAAGAGCACAACGCACAACATTTAGCAATGTCATCAATTGCTCTGCAATAAATGTGAATACAGATATGGCCAGAGGACAAAGCAGGGAAGAGGAGTTGTGAAGAATCTCAGATAAAGCATAAAGCATAGACTCCTTTTTTTTCTCTGTGAAAACTTTCATCTTATAAATTGAAACAATATCTTATTGTTCTGAACAAAATCTCACCTTTTTCAAAGAAGAACACCATGAAAATTAACATCCACTAATATCAATGTTTGTTTGAAGTAAAGAGTCTATTATAACTCCATTAGAATAAAACTGCTTGTGGCATCAAATTACTGTGGGAAATCATTCTGTGCTCCACCTTCCCGAACACACATTGCTAATACCCCATAGAGAATCCATTAGTGGGACCCAGAGTCACACTATCCTATAAATTTTCTTTGCCTCAGGAAACAGCAGCCTGTAATTTCTCTTTCCTTGCTTGAGGTTTTAAAAAAGCCATCAATCCTGGCTGATTTTCACACATGCTGTTACAATCTCAAATCCAGCTCAAATCTTGGTCACCTTTTGGACACCTCAAGAAATGACTCAATGGAAACAGTCTTTCTTGTGAGCAAGGACTTTTAGCCCAGCCCTTTTTCTTGATTTTTTCATTGTAAGTTTGATTTTAATTTTATAAAATAAAGACTCTCAAATATTTGGTTTTAGTTTAATATTAGATATGTCCTATCATCAAGATTGCATTTGATTTTGTAAATTTTATATCAATGATATGGAAATTAACTGCACTCTGTTAAAATAGATTCTTTGTTATTATGCAAGGTTATATTTTAATAATCACAGTGTAATGTTCAAATACATTGTATTAAAGTATCTCTGATGTTACTTTGAATGATGACATTTATCTAGTTATGGACACGAAAAGTTAAAATAATTGTTAGTGTAGGTCAAACATAGATTACATTTACTCAAAGGTACAATAATCTCTCGATTGTTTATGTTAATGGACAAAGGAGATTTAAATCTTAAAGACAGTCTATATATTTAAAAGGTACAATTTTAATTTGGTAATTTTTAAAAATCTATCAAAATCTAAACTAAGTTACAGTTTCTAAGCAGAATTAACCTGATTCTTTAGGTTAATTCTTCTAAGGCCTTGGGCTAATGATAAAGCAGCAGTCTCCTCAAGAGACACTTTTGTCATATTTTAAGATACTTTAATATTATACAATGTTGTTTTTTCTTTCTCTAATAATTCTTATTGGGGGAATAGGAGTTTGGTAAAACAAAGGAGGAAATATCACTAAACACATTGCTTTGGGCGTGAGAGTATTACTTATCACATACATAGAATTTCATCTGCTATGATCTTTGAACTTTGGTTAATTGCCTCCTTTGACCATATGGTATTGTCATCCAGGATAGAGGTACTGATTATATAGCAATAGTCTATAATGGTGAACCAACAAAGGAAAGTCAAAATCCTAGATAATTTACATATTACCATGTATTCAAAAATAATTAATATCAGCAACATTTGGCATAACTCACCATTCCATTCTTGAACACACATCCTTCACTTGACCCTTTAGGTCCTTTTACCTTATTTCCCACTTACTCTCAGCTTTCTTTCATGTCTCCATCATATCTTCACAAATTCCGACCAAAGAAGTAAGTCATGGTATCACTTCTTTTCTCTATATGCTAACAAACTCTTGGTGGTCTCATCTTGCCCCACGATTTTAAATACTATCTTTACACTAACGATTCTCAGGTTTATAAATACACTCTTATCTTTCCTTGAAATATATCCAATTGTCTATTAATATCCAATTCTGTTTCTGACACTAATTCTTGAATGTCTAAAAGGAAACTCAAAATTAACTTTTCTAAAACTAAAGTTTTGATTCTTTATCCCTTAAACTTGCTCTTCCCCTAGTTGTCCTATACCATTAAATAGCAAATTCATTCTTCTAACTATTCAGGCCAAAAGTTTTTGTTTGTTTGTTTGTTTGTTTGTTTTTGTTAAGTCTTTCTGTTCTCTTTTTCTTTGATAGCCCAGATCTGATCCATTAATAAGTCCCATTGGTTCTATTCCAAAATATTGCCAGAATCCAACCATTTCTCACCAAGGCCACCATTAGCCTCTAGTCCAAGCCACCATTATTTTTTTTTTGCCTGGATATCACAGTAGTTGCTGTGTATTCTTACAAAGCAAACAAAATTAATCCTTTTCACAACAAACTCGGATTATCATTCTTCAGCTCGAGTTTTTCCCATGTCACCTCATCTTGGGAATAAATTCCCAATTCCTAATTATTCTTTACAAGTGCCTACATGATCTGGCCCCTGTTCATTTCTCTAGCCTCATCTCCTACCATTCTGATTACTTTCTCTGCCCTGCCACTTGGCTGTGTTGTCTTTCTTGCTGCTCCTGGAATGAGCTAAGCATACTCTTACATCATGGCCTTTGCAATTGTTATTCTCTCTGCTCAGAGTACTATCTATATCTACGTCTATATATCTATGTATTTATAGATAGATAACTATTACTGCAATACTTTATATAAATTTTCTGTTTAAATGTTACCTTAAAAGAGAGCCTTTCCCTAGCCACTCTAACTAGAACAACACACCCATCCAAACTCTATTAATATCTTTTAACTTTGCTTGTTTTACCTAATAAGAATACTAATATTGCAAAGGTTTGTTTGTTTATTATCTGTCTCCCTTCTACAAAATGTACATCCTTTAAGAGCAGAGACTTTGTTTATTTTCTGAAAAATCTGTAGTGACTAGAGCAGTATGTAAAAGGTCCTCTAACAACATCTGAGAGTCAATAAATTTGTTATGCCTTATACTAAGGAACATGCTTTACTGACTTTATGTTTTGGGGGGGTTTTTTTGTTTGTTTTTTTAAAGCTGTGTAGTAATACTTGTACCAGATAAGACTATGACAAGAGGCAAAGACTATGACAAGAGGCAAAGAAGGACCTAGTAATTCCACTTCTAGTATTTAGCCAAAGAAACACTACTCAGAAGGACACGCGTATCCTTTTGTTCATTGTACATTATTTACAATAACCAAGATATAGAGGCTACCTGTGTATTTATCAATGGAGAAATGGATAAAGAAGAGGTGGTACATATATACAAAGGAATATAACTCTGCCATAAAAAAAAAAATTACCATTTGCAACAACATAGATGGAAATAGTATTGTGCTGAGTGGAGCAAGTTAGACAAAAACAAATGTCATATGATTTCACTTATATGTGTAATTTAAAGAATAAAATACATGAACAAACAAAACAGAAACAAACTCATAGATACAGAGAACAAACTGATGATTGCAAGCTGGTAAGGGGATTGGGAAGAATTGGTTAAAAAGTGAAGAGATTAAGAAGCACAAATTGCTAGTAAAAAAATAGTTGTGAGGGTATAAAGTATAGCAAAAGGAATATAATCAACAAAATTGTAATAACTATGTATGGAATCAGATGGATACTAGATTTACTGGGGATGATAACTTCATAAATTATATAAATGTCCAATCTCTATATTGTAGACCTGAAATTAATATTATATTGTATGTCAACTGTAATTAAATTTTTTAAAAAAATATTTTGAATAAAAGCTAGAGC
>NW_006439568.1:27026535-27052634 GCF_000325575.1 Pteropus alecto | reverse complement strand
CTATCTGTGAAGTGTTACTGGCCAATAATGACAAATCCAGAGAAACAGATAGTATGCCTTTAGGAACTTTTACAGCAATTTGATAGAGTAATTTCATGCCTTTTGAATTTAATAATACAAGTTTGGGGTTTTTTAAAGTAATTTAAAAAGTTTCTGTTTTGAAGAAAGATGTGTCAGCTTTTTAAGCTGTCTTACAATTTCTCAAAAACCTGCTTAAAATATGAATTATTATATAAGCTTTAAAAATAAGTCTGCCACTTTAGCAAAGAGACAATCACAAAATCTCTTCCTATTTATTTGCTAATGCTGAATTTCTCTTCTTAAAACTATTAATTCCTAAATCCAGTCAAGATAACATGTAGGTAAATGCTGTGCATGCCTCCTCCCATGACCTCATTAAAATTGCAACAGGATTATGGAACAGTTAACCTGAACAACTATTTGAATACTAACTGAACAGAAGTCCTATAACTAAGGAAATAAAGAAGAGGCCACATCGAGACTGATAGGAGAGCTAGAGACTCTAAATGGGTGGGAGCCATGCCCACGTGTGGTAGTTAAGCATTGAGAGAAATATCTCAGCTGTAGATGTCCTTCTGTAAGAGTGAGAGGCCTCAGTCCCACACCAGGGATCCCCAGTCCAAAATACTAGTGTCAGGAAGAGGAGCCTTCATAAAATCTGACTGAAAATCAGTGAGGATTCTGACCATTTAGGTGAGATGGAAGGCAGCTGGAAACACAGACCTCCCATAAAGGGTCTATACACAGACTCAACTGCAGTCATTAACTCTCAGCTCTGGCAGAGGGACAGCAGCTCAGAAGGTGCCAGAGACACATAAGGTTAAGTTTGGTGGTTTCATGATAAGGCTTAGAGGAGAAACAGTTGCTATCTTCACTGTGTTGAGCTCTACCTTAAACAGTCAAATCTGAAACTAAAAGTCAATTACAAAAAAAAAGAAAACTAAAAATTGCACAAACACAAGAAGGTTAAATAGCATGCTACTAAACAATGAATGGGTTTACAACAATATCAAAAAATAAATCAAAATTATCTTGAGATAAATAAAAATGAAAACACAATGACTCAAAATCTATGGTACACAGTGAAAGGAGTTCTAAGAGGGAAAGTCATACCGATATAAGCCTATCTCAAGAGACATGAAAAATCTCAAATAAACAATCTAGCCTTACACCTAAAGTGAGTAGTAGGAAGGAAATAATAAAAGTTAGAGTAGAAGTAAACAACATAGAGTCTAAAAGAATGATACAAAAGATCAATGAAATCAAGATCTGATTTTTTGAAAAGATAAACAAAATGGACAAACCTTTAATTAAACTCATCAGAAAAAAAGAGAGAAGACCAAAATAAATAAAAATCAGAAATGAAAGAGGAGACGTGACAACTGACTCATCAGAAAGCCAGACAAATATAAGAAAATACTATGAACAATCTGGAAGAAATAAATTCCTAAAAACATATAATCTCCCAAGATTAAGTCAAGAAAAGACAGAAAATATGAACCAACCAATTACTACTAAGAAAATTGAGTCAATAATCCAAAAATGCCTAACAAACCAAAGTCCTGTACTGAATGACTTCACAAGTGAATTTTACCAAACATTTAAAAAAGATTTACCACTTATTCTTCTCAAATTAGTCCAAAAAATTGAAAAGGAGGAAAGACACCCAAGCCCATTTTATGAGGCCACCATTACACTGATTCCAAAACCAGACAAGACAAAAAAAAAAATTATAGGCTGATATCCCTGATGAACACAGATGCAAAAATTCTAAAAAATATAATAGCAAACCGAGTTCAGTAAGCATTGAAAAGATCATACACCATGATCAAGTTGAATTTATTTGGGGGATGCAAGATTAGTTCAATATCTACGATCAATTAATGTGATACAATACATTAAAAAATTGAAAGATAAAAATTATATAATTTTATTAATAATACAGAAAAAACATTTGACAAAATCCAGCATCTACTCATGATTAAAAAAAAAAAAAAAACCTCAGCAAAGTGCAATAAAAGAAACATCATAACATAATAAAGACCATATATGGCAAATGCACAGCTAACATCATATTCTCTGGGGAAAAGCTAAAAGTGTTTTTTCTTAAGATCATGAACTAAACAAGCTGCCCGCTTTTACCATTTTTATTCAATATAGTATTAGAAGTCATAGTCATAATAATTAGAAAAGAAAAAGAAATAAAAATCATCTAAATTGGAAATGAAGAAGCAAAACTGTCATTATTTGCAGATGACTTGATACTATATATAAGAACTCTAAAGATTTCACCAAAAACCTGTTAGAACTAATAAATAAATTCAGCAAAAGTAGCAGGTTACAAAATTAACATTCAGAAATCAGTATTATTTTTAGACATCAATAATGAACTAACAGAAAGAGAAATCAAGAAAGCAACCCCATTTACAAGTGCATCAAAAATAAATAAATTAATTAAATACCTAGGAATAAATTTTAAAAAATAAGAGATGAAAGACTTTTACTTAGAAAACTATAAGACATTGAAGAAAGAAATTGAAGAAGTTACAATCTGTGCTCATGGATAGAATTAACATTGTTAAAATGTCCATACTACTCAAAAGAATCAATAGATTCAATGCAGTCCCTATCAAAATGTCAATGGCATTTTTTACAAAGCTACAACAAATGATCCTAAAATTTATACAAAACCATGAATGATCTCAAGTAACCACAGCAACCTTGAGAAAAAAGAACAAAGTTGCAAGTATTACAATACTTGATATCAAACGATACTACAAAGCTAGTAATCAAAACAGCATGGTACTGAAGTAAAAATAGACGCATCGATCAATGGAACAAATTGAAAACCCAGAAATAAACCCACACCCATGTGGTCATTTGATCTAATGACAAAGGAGGCAAGAACATATAATGGGGTAAAGACAGTATATTCTATAAATGATATTGGAAAAACTGAACAGATGCATGAGAAAAAATGAAACTGGACCACCTTTTTACACCATAAACAAGAATAAACTAAAACTAGATTAAAAATTAAAAGTAAGATTATAAATTATAAAATTTATAAATTTAAAATTATAAAATTATAAAACTTTTAGAAGAAAACAAGCAGTGAACCCTGACATTGTTCTTAGTAATATATATATTTTTATATGTCCTTGAGTAAGAGAAACAAGAAAAAAGAAACAAATGGGACTACATCAAACTAAAAAGTTTTTGCACTACACAAGAATCCATCAAGAAAACAAAAAAGACAACCTACTGAATGGGAGAAAAATATTTGCCTATGATATATCAAATAAAGAATCAATATTCAAAATTTATGAAGAACTCATACAACTTAACAACAACGGAAAAAAATAAGTTAATTAAAAAATATGCAGCGTACCTAAATTGACATTTCTCCAAAGAGGACATACAAATGGCCAACAGAAATATCAAACAATGCTCAAGGGCACTAATCATCAGAGAAATGCAAACTAAAACCACAATGTGATATCATCTCACACCTGTCAGAATGGCTATCCTCAATAAATCAAAAACAATAAGCATTGATGAGAATTTGGAGAAAAGGGAATACTGGTACACTGTTGGTGGGACTACAAATTAGTACAGCCACTAAGGAAAACAGTTTGGAGTTTCCTCAAAAACTTAAAAATATAATTACCTTATGATCAGCAATTGCACTTCTTGATATGTATTTGAAGAAAACCAAAACACTAATTTAAAAAGATATATGCACCCCTATGTTCACTGCAGTACTATTTACAATATCCAAGATATGGAAGCAACATAAATGCCCATCAATAGACAATTAGATAAAAAAAGAACTGGTTCTATATGTAATGGCATATTACTCAGTCATAAAAAAATGAAATCTTAAAATTTTCAACAACATGGGCAGACAAAGAGAGTATTATGTTAAGTGAAATAAGTCAGACAAAGACAAATACCACATGATTTCACTCATATGCGGAATCTAAGGAACAAAATAAATGAACAAACAAAGTGAAAACAGACTCATAGATACATAGAACTGATGATTGCCAGATGGGGGGCGGTAAGGGTGGGGCTAGGTGAAACTGTAGAAGGGATTAGAAGTACAAATTTGAAGAAACAACATATTTACAGGAGTGTGAAGTACAGCATAGGGAATATAGTCAGTAATATTGTTAGAACTATGTATAGTGCCAGATGAGTACTAGACTTATGGAGAGATCGCTTTGTAAATTACATAAGTGTCTAACTACTACGCTGTACACTTCAAACTAATATAAAAAAAAATTAAATGTTAACTCTAATTGAAAAATAAAAATTAAATTAAAAGAAAACTACCAACTCCTTTACTGGTAAAAATGTTCTGATAGAATTCCTCTCAGTCTTAAAACATTTGTTCAGTTTTCTTGTCTGTGATTGTAGCCATCTATACATCTTAGTATTTGCCCTCAATGCTATTAAAGTAAATCTTAAATCTTCATTAACTAGCCAGACTATTTAGCAGCAATATTTAAGCATCTATCTTATGTATACAAAATAAATATATTGCTTCTATGATTTTTAGGAAATATTTGTGTGGGCATACTTATATACAATGGAATGTTATTCAGTCATGAAAAAAGAAATCTTACCATTTGTGACAACATAAATAGACTTAGAGAGTATAAGTGAAATAAGTTAGAGTAAGACAAATAACCATATGATTTTACTTATATGTGGAATATAAAGAGCAAAATAAATGAACAATCAAAACAGAAACCATCACATAGATACAGAGAACAAGCTGATGGTTGTCAGATGGAAGAGGCATTGCGGGGATTGGTGAAAAAGAGAGGAAATTAAAAAGTATGAATTGGCAGTTACAAAGTAGTCATGAAGATGTGAAGTACAGTACAGGGAATATAGTCAATAATATTGTAATAACTATGCATAGTGTCAAGTGGCTACTAGACTTATGGGGGGATCACTTCATAAGTTATATAAATATTTAACCACTATAATGTATATCTGAAACTAATATACTATTGTATGTAAAATGTAATTGAAAAATAAATAATAAACAAACAAATAAATAAATAAAAATAACAAAGATTTAACAGAGATCAGTTCTTGTCCTATGTATAGTCTTTGGATTAAAGGTTTTGGCACTCACTAATGCATTTCACTTAAGGCCAATTTTATCATTTAGTGAAACTGAACATGGCAAATACATTGATATGTCTCTGTGAGATATACAGTCTTCAAGAATTCAACTTGCAAGAATTTTCCAAATCCAACCAGAAGGTAAAAGGGATAAAAATATGTAAAAGAGTTTTACATTATTTGAAAAAAAAGTTTCCGTAAATCATTTGGAAAATTTGAGGAAATTCTTTTAGAATTTTTCACTTCCGGGATATTCTTAATTACAGATACTCTTATTTGTTGATGACACTTTGCTGGCATTCATTACACTGATAAAATTCTATTCCCACTTTTGTTAAGTGTAGGAAAAAAAAAACTTTGACTTCCTCTTTAAGGTTCAAATAATATATTACTGTTTGTCAAATATTCATATTAAGCACCAGTTTTTCCCCAGATATGTTTCAGTCAAACCTAATCTGCTTAGTGTCATCCATCACAAGAATAATACACTTGAGGTTTTTTTTTTTACCATATATACATTTTAGAATCAAATTTAATTTTTATTTATTTTTTATTTTTTGGCAAATTGTGAATGATGTATGGTCAAGATTTTTTTATAGTATGTTGTTCTGGTGACAGAGAAACTAAGAAAACCTTTATATAGAATACTTCACAGTAATATCTTTTTATATATGTTTATTTAGATGTACCTTTCTGGAATCATTTGTTTGGCAAACTATGGATTCTTATAGAATATATGAACATTAGAACATTATACTTCAAATATACTTTTCTGTCCTTCTGGTCAATAATTTTACTTCCATATATGTTATATATCCCATTATATATTGTTATGATTTTATTTTAATCTAATATCTTTCTGTAAAAATTTGAGGCAAGAATAATACTTTATATTTACCCATACATTTACTATTTCAGGCACTATCCTTTCCTTTGGGCAGATATCAGTTTCTATCTGAAACCTTTTCTTTTAGCTAGAAAAACGTTTTAAAGTTCTTTTAATGCAGACCTCCTAGTAACAAATTCTGTCAGATTTTGTTATTCTAAAATAGTCCTATTTTATTTTAATTTTTAAAGGATATTTTTGCTGGATACAGAATTCTAAGCCAACTTTTTATTTTCAGCTCTTTAAGGATATCATCCCATTTTCTTCTGGCTTGCATTATTTATTATAGGAAGTCAGTTCAATTTCTTATCTTTGTTCCCTTATATGTAATGTACCATTTTCTTCTGAAGACTTTCTCTTCATCATTTTTTAATTATTTTCAAGTATGCAGTACATTGGTTAGACATTTACATAGTTTATGGAATGATCCCCCTGGTTATCTTCCTTCTGTCTCTACACAAAGCCATTACCTTACTGCTGAATGCATTCCCTATGCCTTGCTCCCCATCCCCATTACCATCTATCAACTACCAATTTGCACTTCTTTAACCCTTCACTACTTTTTCTCAGCTCCCCACCCCCTTCCCTTCTGGCCATCACTAGATTGCCCTCAATATTTGTGAGTCTGTTTTTGATTAGTTTGTTCTCTTTGTTCCTAAGATTTCACATTTAAGTGAAATCAAATGGTATTTATCTTTCTCTGTCTGATAACCTCAGACGGAGAATATAATAACCTCTAGGTCCATCCATGTTGTTGCAAATGGTAGGATTTCATTTTTTTTTTATATAACTGAGTAATCCATTGTATAGTTAGACTATGATGTGCCTAAGTGCAGTTTTGCTCATATGTATCCAGTTTGGGCTTCATTGAGCTTCTTGAATACGTGAATTTTATTGAAATGTAATTAACATAACATACAATTTACCTGTTTAAAGTGTACAATACAATGGCTTTTAGTATAGTTACAGAATAGTGTACCTTTCACCACAATCATCTTAGAATATTTTCATTACTCTAAATAGATGCCTCACACCTCTTAGCCATCACATTCCAAACCCCATCCTCTACAATCCTAGTGAACTACTAATCTACTTTCTGCTTCAAAAGATATGCCTATTATGGACATTTTATTTAAAAGTAATCATATAATAGGTAGTAATTTGTCATTGGCTTCCTTCACTTAACATAATGTTTTCAAGATTCATCTATGCTATAGCATGTATCAGTATTTCATTCTTTTATAAGGCTGAATACAATTTCATTGTATGGCTATACCACATTTCATTTATCTATTCATCTGTTGATGAATACTTGTCTATTTTTACTTATTGGCTATTATGAATAATACAGATATAAATATTCTTATACAAGTTTTATGTATAAATGTGTTTTCATTACTCTTGGGTATAAATCTAGGTGTGGAACTGTCAGAGTATATTATAACTATATGTTTAATTTACTTTAAGAACTACCAGACTGTTTTCCACAATGGTTACACCATTTTAAATTCCTACTACCAATGTATAAGAATTCTAATTTCTTCAACTTAAATAACACTTGTTCTTATCTCTCTTTTTTATTAGAGTCATGCTTGTGTGTTAAAAGTGGTATCTCATTGTGGTTTGGGTTTGCATTTTCCTGATAGCTAATAATGTTGAACATCTGGTCATTTGTGTATCTTCTTTGGAGAACTATCTATTCAGATTCTTTACTCACTTGTTAAGTAGATTATTTATCATTTTATTATCAAATTTGTTGTTTTATATATTCTAGTTATAAATCTATTATCAGATATAAAATTGCAAAAATTTTGTACTATGATATGGATTGCCTTTATTTTACATGTAAATATCCAGTTATTGAGAAACCTATTCTTTCCTCCATTGAATTGTCTTGAAACCCTAAAATTGTTACTTTATTTTCAATTTTTTCAATTTTATCTTCAGTTACAGTTGAAATATAATATTATATTAGTTTCTGGTATACAAAATAACAATTAGACATTTATATACCTTATGCACAACACAATCTAAATGACCTAGTACAATGTGTCAGGAACAATGTTTCTGATAAAGAATCCTAACTTTTGATGAAGCCCTCCTATTTAATGTAAGTTAATGACAATGCATATATGAGCTTGAATTGTTGGTGATGAAAGTAATAATAAGGAATGTAAATGCTAATAAAGGGAAATCTATAGCCATTGATAGATATTAAATCCAAGTCACTGGAGAACTAACAAATTGAAAATTTTTAAATTACATGAGCTAAGTATAAATAAACTAACTGAGGCCTCTTATATGAATAACTTATCATTTTTTTCTATTTAATACTCAATACAAAAATGAGTATTAAATAGAAATACAAAATTATATAAAATATAATTTATTAAAAGATAAAATTATATTAAAATTATTTGACTAAAGTGTTAATTTATGTGTGTATATTTGTCATGTTTTATGTTTTATTTAAAAATGTCATCTTTTTACAGGATTATTGAAAAATAAAAGAAAAATTACTGTTTATGCTAAATATATTATAAATATAAAATAGTCAAACTAATAAAAATTCACCAATGAGACTATATTCCAAACTCTAACTATTTTGCTTAATAGATGAGGTTATTATTATTTGAATTTCTCTCAATTGAATAGGCTATGATTCCTGCTTGATGTGTCAAGTCTTTGAATCATTATGATAATTAAAAAATTACTTTATTTCATATAGAGTAAGTCTGTGAATTAGTTTTTATTGATAACCAATAGATGAGTACTCCAGCCTATTGATTAGTTTCATACAACCTGCAATTTTATTCATTAACTTGTTTATTGTGATATCTTCTTTAGCAATGTTTTTCTCAGTTATTCATTCTTTGAGTATAAGTTGAGTAAGGCAAACTTGCTTCATGACACCAGAAATAATTCGACTTTGTCTTACAAGAATTAAAAAAAAATCTCAGAATATAGTTTGAAGATATTTTTTTTTCTCCTGTAAATGGCACACAGATGGTACTTAACTGTTCTCAGAATCAATTGCAAAAATATGCAACATCCTAGTGAAGATGATTGAGGTTCTATGAAAATCTTTAGAATTTGTAAGGTTTTTCTAGATTTTAGATTGAAATTTTATTGTTATAAAGTTGTTTAGATGCTAATTGTTTTCATAGGAAATGACTGTGAATAACAATTAACAATGTCTATTTAAAAAAATATTTTAAATTACTTTGTACTTATTGAACGATTAGTAAGACTCCAACAACCTCAATCCTTCCGACTTCACCCCCACCCTCTGGCTAGCTTGTATGCTCACAGATGGAGCTTTCGACAATTTTATTCGGAATTTACTCTTCCTTGAGAGATGTATCATTCTATTTCCAGAACTCTGTTTACCTCATGTTTTATCTTCTTGCTTTTAATTACTGTATTCTCTCTTCTCTTTCATATTTCTTCTATTTAATACCTATCTTTCTTCTTGTCCTTATAAGAGGAGGTCATAAAAGCAAAGAAAAAACAGATAAATGGAAGAAAAAGAGGAGGGAAAAAAACAAGGGAGGACAAGATCATGTAATTCTTACACAAGGCCTGGCACATACCCAGTGACTCTCATACACAAGCCCATGTCTACGTCTTTGAAATGACCAATAGAATATGCCAGTATTTTCTATTGTGGAGTTAAGGATGACTTAAAAACAGTCCTGGAAATTTGTGGGCTCAAAGAAACACAGAAATGCAAGTTGTTCCCATTCTCAAATGCATGTGAAAATCCTGAGTGCCAAGAATCAATTAAGTGGCTCATGTGCCCAAGATTTAAAAAAAAAAATTACAGAGATTCTGAGCAAAAGCCCAGCTTATTGAGAGATCATACTACTTGAATGAGCTCGCTAAGATCCTTAAAAATGGATAAAAAAATGTTTATCCACTGAGTTTGTTTCTTTTCAGTACTGTGATGTGCCACTCACTCTGTTGGATTCCCTACCTTGAAAAGGTGAATGACAAATGATCCTTGATTATAAGAACTTTATTGTACAGCAAGGGAGACAAATACATAGAAAGTAACTAAGAATCTATAGGGTCCAATAAACAAAGTGTTATTTATTGTGCCTGTGGGCTAAGATGGAAATAAACAAGAACAGATAAGTAGAGCCTCAGAATACCTGAAAAGTGCTGAAAGATTGAAGATTGCCCCACTACCAAAATTTACTATGGATAATAATCACAATGAATTAGTTTGATTTGGAGATAATTTCTCATGTATATTAAAAATCAACTCAAGCCTGAGTATTAACTTTTCTTTTGGTAAAACAGAAATGTACAGCCTTGAAAATATGTCTGAAGATGCTCTGATAGAGTTTTCCAAGAAGAAGAAAATATAATTAACAAGTTAGATGTTTTAGTCTTTCTTACTTAAATGCCACATTAGATGAGTTTGATTTGATAGACAATTACAGAATATTTTATCCAAAAATTGCAGGTTACACATTTTTTTCAAGTATACATAGAAGATTTTCCATAATAGATAACATACTAGGCCACAAAACAAGCCTCAATAAATTTTAAAAGACTGAAATTATATCGAATATATTTTCTGACCACAAGGGCATGAAACTAGAAATCAACTACAAGGGGAAAACTGGAAAATACACAAATACACAGAGATTAAACAACATGAACCAATGGATCAAGGAGGAAATAAAACAGAAAATTAGAAATGACCTTTAGACAAATAAAAATGAAAACACAACCTTACAAAATCTATGGGATGCAGCAAAAGCAATTATAAGAAGAAAGTTTATTGCTATACAGGTCTACTTCAAGGAGGAAGAATCCCAAATAAAAAATCTAAATTTATACCTAAATTAACTATAAAAAGAGAAACAAAGAAAACCCAAAGTAAGCAGAAGAAAGGAAATAATAAAGATAGAGTGGAAAAAGATGAAATAGAAAATAGAAAAACAATAAGAAAGATTAATAAAACTAAGAGCTATTTTTTTGAGAAGATAAATAAAATTTACAAGCTTCCAGCAAGACTCATCAAGCAGAAAAGAGAATGAACACAAATAAGTAAAATCAGAAATGAAAGAGGAGAGATTACAACCAACACCATAGAAATACAAAGGATCATTAAAGAATATTATGAACAATAATATGTCAACAAGTTTGACAATATAAAAAAAATGGGTAACTTTTTAGAAACATACAACCTTCTACGACTAAACCAAGAAAAAGAGAATCTTTCAATTGAAGCAGTAATAAAAAACTCCCCAAAAGAAAAACCCAGAATCAGATGGCTTCACAAGTAAATTCTACCAAATATTTAAAGAAGAATTAGTACCTATCCTTTTCAAATTGTTTCAAAAAATTGAAGAGGAAGGAACCCTTCCAAACTCATTTTACTAAGCCAAAATCAGATAGAGATAATACAAAGAAAGAAAATTATAGGCCATTACTACTGAAGAATATAGATGTAAAAATTCTCAATAAAAAAAAAACTAGTAAACCAAATTCAACAGTACATTAAAAGGATTATACTCCGTGATCAAGTGGGATTTATACCAGGAATGCAAGAGTGATTGAACATCCACAAACAATCAATGTTATTCATTATATGAAGAAAACAAAATATAAAATTATGGTAATCTCAATAAATGCAGAAAAAAGCATTTGACAAAATTTAACATACATTTGTGATAAAAGCTCTCAACAAAATGAGTGTAGAAGAAACTTACTTCAATGTGATAAAGGCGATATATGATAAGCCCACAGCTAACATCATACTCAAATGGTGAATAGCCAAAAGTTTTTCCTCTAAGGTCTGGAACAAGACAACAATGTTCACTCTCACCACTATTGTTCAACATAATACTGGATGTCCTGGAAACAAAAATCAGACAAGATAAAAAGTCATCCAAATAAAAAATGAAGAAGTAAAACTGTCACTATTTGCAGATGACATGACACTATATATAGAAAATCCTAAAGAATCCACCAAAAATTAATAGAATAAATAAAAGAATTCAATAAAGTAGTAGGATACAAAATTAATATACAGAAATCTATCATGTTCCTATATACTAATAATAAACAATCAGAGGGAGAAATGAAGAAAACAATCCCATTAACAATTGCATCAAAAATTAAAATACCTAGAAATAAACTTAACCAAGGAAGTGAAAGACCTGTACTCTGAAAACTAAGACATTAAAGAATAAAACTAAAGATGACAAAAATAAATGGAGGGATATACTATGTTCATGAATTGGAAAGATTAATATTGTTAAAATGATCAAACTATCCAAAGCAATTTACAGATTCAATGCAATTCCTGCCAAAATACCAGTGTCATTCTTCTCAGAACTAGAACGAATAGTCCTAAAATTAATTTGGAACCACAAAAGATCCCCAGTAGCCAGAGCAATCTTGAGAAAAAAGAACAACGTTGGAACTATTATGGTCCCTGATTTCAAACCATACTACAATTTATAATAATTCAAACAGTATGGTACTGGTACAAAAAGACACATACATTAATGGAATAGAATAGAGAACCCGGAAAGAAACTCTCACTTATATGGTCAACTAGTGTATGATAAAGGAGCTAAATATATACACTAGAGTAATGACAGTCTTTTTAATAAGTAGTATTAGGAAAACTGGACATGAAAAAATCTCAAAAGTAAATTCAAAATGGGTTAAAGACTTAAATTTAAGGCCTGAAACCATAAAACTCCTAGAAGAAAACACAGAAATTAAATTATTTGACATCAGTCTGAATAATATCTTTCTGGATACCTCCCCTCCAGTAAGGAAAATAAAAGCAAAAATAAACAGACTGGGGCTATAGCAAATTAAAAAGCTTCTGCACACCAAAGAAAAAAAAACCTTTAACAAAACAAAAAGTCAACTTACCAAATGTGAGAATATATTTGCAAATTATAATATCTAATATATATAAGAAACTATACAACTCAATAACAAAAATACATAACAATTTAATAAAAAAAAATGAGCAGAGGACATGGAAAGATATTTCTCCAAAAAGATATACAGATAACCAACAGATACATGAAAAGATGCTCGATATCACTAATCATCAGAGAAATGCAAATCAAAACACATTAAGATACTACTCACACCAGTCAGAATGGCTATTATCAAAAAGTCAACAAATAACATGTGTTGGTGAAAATGTGAAGAAAAGAGAACAATTGCACACTGTTGGTGGGACTACAATCTGATGTAGCCCCTATGGAAAACAGTATGGAGATTCCACCAAAAAAAACTAAAAATAGATCTACCTTATGACTCAGCAATTTCACTTCTTAGTATTTATCTTGGAAAACAGAAACACTAATTACAGGATTGGGGAAAAAATGGCTTAGATGATACAGTTTTGTTCATCCCTTTTGTGACTAAATCAAAGTTGTGACAGAAACATGGAGCAAACAGCAAGCAAAGTAAGTAAGTAACCTGGGATCTAGACAAACAGAAACACTACAACTAGGGAGAGAAATAATTAATCAACCTGTAGTGGTGGAAGTTAAGAGAGGGAGAAGAGGTGAGGAAGCCAGGTAGGAGGTGCTGAGTAGGACAGAAGCTACAGCAGCAGTCGGCAGCTGCAGATACCTATCTCTGAAAGGGGCCATGTTCAAGAGCAGACTTAAGTGGTGACAGCCTTGCTCGCTCTGAGCATCGGAACCCAGTTGACTGTTCAAGGGGCACCAGGGACTTACAGGGGGACACTGAGTTGTCGGAGTGAAGGCTGGAGGCGAGAATCTCCCCAGGGCAGAAGTGCTGGCAGTATCCATTGTTCCTCTATTGAGCCCTCCCAACTTCCAGTGTGCGGACTCAGTGCTAACATAGCTGAGACATCATCGAATTGGATATCAGAGGTTGCTCTGCCCAAAGGATTTCCTGAAACTACATCTTCCCCAACTTGTGGCTGCACCCAAGCCACATCCAGTTGTGTCCTTGGTGAGACCAGTGCAACTTGCTGAGCAAGTCTCTAAACTCACATTGGTGGCAGCTGACTGCAGTTTTTGGAATAACCTCCTGAGGAAACTATAAACACAGCATCTGTGGATTGCTTACTGAATCTTAACAAGTGGCCCCAGAGGAGCACTGGTCAGGGCTAAACTTGGCCTGCAACTGAACTCTTCTCAGGACTGTGCCACTGAACACCTACTACACAAAGCCACGCTAATAAGACTGGGAGACTTAAGAGCTTTGCTTACTACTTAGAAACAGACACAGAAAAGCAACCAAAATGGAAAGACAAAGAAGAAGAAACCAAATGAGAGAACAGAATAGAGATCCAGAGATAATGAAGCCAAGCAATCTCACAGATGCAGAGTTCAAGACATTGGTTATAAAGATATTCAATGAACTTAGGGGAAGTGTAGATAAACTCAGTGAGAACTTTAACAAAGAGATAAAAAACATAAAAATGGAAATGGAAATTATAAAAGAGTACAAGTCAGAAATGAAAGACACATTATCTAAAATGAAGAATATATTAGACAAAATCAAGAGAGTGGATAATGAAAAGAATAAAATCATTATAAAGAGGGTGCAGAAGCCAAGGACTCTCAATCAGAATGGCAAGGAAAAAAAAGTCAAGACTATAATAATAATTTAAGGAGCCCATGAGAAACTGTTAAAATGTAAAAAATATCCATGTCATAGGGGAACCTGAGGGAAAACAAGAAGTTGAAGAGCTATTTGAAGAAATAATAATGGAAAACCTTTCTAACTCGGTGAAAGAAATAGACATAAAACCCCAGGAACTTCAGAGAATCCCAGGAAAGTAGAATCCAAAGAGGCCTCAGCAAGACACATCATAATTAAAATGCCAAAGGCCTCAGCAAAGACACATCATAATTAAAATGCCAAATACAAAGAGAAAAATCTTAAAAGTAGCAAGAGAAAAGCAGTTAGATCGCTACAAGGAAGCACTCATAAGACTGATTGATTTCCCAGAAGAAACAATGCAACAGAAGGGCTTGGCACAGAATATAAAATGTGAGAAAAACCCAGGATCTACAACCAAGAATACTTTATCCATCAAAGATATCATTTAGAATCAAAGGACAGATAAAGAGCTTCCCAAACAAAAATAAGCTAAAGAAATTAATCACCACCAAGCCAGTATTACAAGAAATGTTGGAGGGACTTCTTTAGGAAGAAAAGCATGTATCAAAAACAGGAATAAAGAATGGTAATAACTACATTCCTATCAACAAGTACCTCGAATGGAAAAAAATTGAGCATTCCAATCAAAAGATAGAGAGGCTGAATGGATAAGAAAACAAGATCCCTGCATAGCTACCAATAAGAAACTCACTTCAGATGAACAGACACACAGAGACTAAAAGGAAGAGGATGGCAAAAGATACTGCCTTGATGGTCCTAGAAGATATTGCGCTGAAAGAAATAAGTTAGATAGAGGACAAATATTGCATGATTTCACGTACAAGTGGAATCAAAAGAACAAAATAAACAACAACAACAACAAACATGAAAATGAACTCAGAGATAAAGAGAAATTTTTGAGGGCTACTAGATGGGAGGGGAGTTGAGATAGCAAAAAGGGGCAAAGGGATTAAGAAGTATAAATGAATAGTTACAAAATACACATGGAAATATAAAGTGTAGCATAAGGAAAATAGTTAAAAATGTTGTAATAAATATGTAAAAAAAAGTTCAGGACCAAATGGCTTCACCAATGAATTCTACCAAACATTCAAAGAAGGCTTAATACCTATTCTCCTCAAACTCTTCCATTCAGAGAGAAGGCAAAATTTCCTAACTCATTTTATGAGTCCAATATTACCCTGATACCAAAACCTGGTAAAGATAACACACACACACACACACACGCACGTGCACACAAGCACACACAAACTACAGACCAATATCTCTCATGAACACAGATGCAAAAATCCTAAATAAGATACTAGCAAACCAAATACAACAACATATTAAAAAGATTATATGTCTCAATCAAGTGGGTTTCACCTCAGGAGCACAGGGAGGGTTTAACATATACAAACTAATAAATGAAATACACCAGATAAACAAAAGAAAGAATAAGAATCATATGATCATATTAATAGATGTGGAAAAAGCCTTTGACAAGATATAGCATCCATTTATGATTGAAACACTTAACAAAATTGGTATAGAAAGAAAATACCCTAACAGAATAAAGGCCGCATATGGCAAACTCTCAGCCAACATTATACTTAATGGTTAAAAACTAAAAACCTTTCTTCTAAGATCAAGAGCAAGACAAGTTTGTCCACTATTACTACTGTTATTCAATATAACGTTGGAGGTCCTGGCAAGTGCAATCAAGTAAGAAAAAGAAAAAAAAAGACATTCAAATAGGAAATGAAGAAGTCAAACTTTATTTCCTATTCCTTCGCTATTAAAAGATGACATGTTTTTCTATATAGAAACTCCTAAAGACTCCATAAAAACTACTAGAAACAAATACAGTAAACAATACTAGAAGCAAATACAGTAAAGTTTCTGGAAACAAAATCACTGTTCAGAAATCTATAACAATTCTGTACTCTAATAATGAAGTGTCAGAAAAATAAGTAAAAAAAGTAATTCCTTTTGCAATTGCAACAAAAAGAATAAAAAACCTGGGAATAAAACTAACAAAATGTGTAAAGAACCTATATAATGAAAATTTCAATACCCTAAAAGAAATCAAAGAAGACACAAAGAAATGAAAAGATATTCCATGTTTGTGGATTGGAAGAATCGACATAGTTAAAATGATCTTATTACTTAAAATATTACACAGATTTAATGCAATTCCCATCAAAATCCCATTGACATTGTTTAAAGAAATAGTACAAAAAATCCTCAGATTTGTATGGAAAAGCAAAAAAACCTGAATCGCAAAAGCCATCCTGAGAAAAAAGAACAAGGCTAGAAGCATCACTCTGCCTGACTTCAAATTATACTACAAAGTAGTCATAATCAAAACATGGTATTGGCAGAAAAGCAGGCACTAAGACCAGTGGAACAGAATTAAGAGTACAGAAGTAAACCCGTGTTTATATAGGCAAACGATTTTCGACAAAAGAGCCAAAAACATACAGTGGAGAAGACATACGTATGAAAGGATGCTCAACATCAGTAGCTATTAGGGAAATTCAAATCAAAACCACAATGAGATATCATCTCACACCTGTTAGAATAGCTATTATCAACAGGACAAGTAATAAAAATTATTGGAAAGGATGCGGAAAAAAAGAACACTCATTGTGAGACTGAGAATCGGTACAGCCATTATGGAAAACAGTATGGGGGTTCCTCAAAAAACTAATAATCTATCTACCATATGATCCAGCAATCCCTCTACTGGTATTTACACCAAAGACTTGAAAACATATATGCAAAAAGGTATATGCACACCGATATTCATAGCAGCATTATTCACAGTGCCCAGGACATTGAAGCAAGTGAAGTGTCCTACAATAGATGACTGGATAAAGAAGATGTGTTACATATATATAATGGAATATTGCTCAGTTATAAGAAGAGTTGAAACACTGCCATTTGCAACAACGTGGATACATCTTGAGATAATCATGTTAAATGAAATAAGCCAGACATAAAAATTTGAAAATCACATGATATCACTTATATGTGGGCTATAAATCTAAAAGCAACAAACAAATAGGACAAACAAACAGAGATTCATGTACATAGTCAGCAGGCTAGTGGTTACCAAAAGATGGGGGGAAGGAGGAGATAGATGGGGTACAAGGGGTCAAATATCTGGTGACAGAAATAACTCTAACTATGGGAGGTGAACATACAAGGCAATATAAATATGATTTACTGTTGGAAAAAAGCACTTAATAATATTGTTTTTATTTAAATTCATATCTTATTTTACTTATAAAAATATAATTAGCCAAAATTCTACTATTAAATTAATGTCACTATATATGTAGTTTACATATGTATAGTTTACCTATTATCTTCTTAATAATAATATTTACTCTGATCAATACAACAGTAGTTGCCTAAACAAATAGTCTCTTAATAATCCAGCCTACTTTAAAAATCAAGAAAAATATCCCTCATTTTGCATCCATAAAAAAGCAATTATAAATTATGATTTCTTTTTGCCTCAGGAAAAAATAAAGAAAAATTAAAGTCGTGACTACAAAATATCATATAACTAGCTTATCTGCATTTTTCCTTTGTTAACAAGCTATTGGCATGTAGACAATGCGAATGTTTTCATGATGCCAAAACATTTACCATAACAGTCAGTTGACATGTGGGGGAATGGGAATCAACTTGATTTTTTTCATATACTTAATGCTGAAGAACTGATTTGACTTGTTTTAAATGGAAACAGCTACATTACCCAATATTTTGGAAGTTTATATCCTAATCCCTCTAAGTTAGACTAACAAAGGATGAGGAAAACATGAATAGATATTTTGTCTCCTCCAGGAGGCTGCTTGCCTCTATAAAACCAACAGAGAACGCTTGGCTTAAAGAAAATAGGTTTACCACTCTAGGGTCTAGTGACATTCTGCTAAGGAGGGAGAAATGCTCTATTGATCACAAGCAGAAAGTGTCTAAAGAAGCTTCTACCTTTACAAATAAAAGCTCAGCTGAAAGCTTGTGACACTGAAAGCATGGTAAATTGATTTAGAGAAGGAAACAGACCACTTTTTTTTTTTTTATCAGAAAATGCCACCATTCAGCATTTTCCTTTTACCTAAAGGCAAAGAAAACAATATTAAACTAAGCAATCATAAATTATGTCCTATTGTATTCTAAGTACACCATATTTTTTTCCTTGCATTTTATAATAACTCAGATTTTGGTGATTTCCATTGAGATTTAAGACCATTACATTATAAACTCTAAAATCTATTTTCCAAAATGTACTAAGATAAAACCAGTATTTAATACTGAAGGGAAGTAAATCTTGGAGCAAGAAGACTTGAATTCAAGTTTCTGCTTTCTCATTAACCAGTTCTGCTTTATCATTAAGTTATGCTACTTTGGGCTGGCTGCTTTAACTTCCTGAACCTAATCTCTCATCTATAAAATATAATTATTAATACCTGTTTTGCATTTCTGTGGTGAGATTAAATAAAATAAGAAATAAAAATTTTCTGGTAAGCCATTAAAAGCCCAAAAATAAAATATTGGCAGCCCAGATTACTAATATTTTTGTTATTGTTATTTATACATCAGAGAACAAATGGGCTATATGACTATCACATCCTTTTATATACTCAGCATTGCTGCAACAATTCAATCATTGTCCCCTAAAAATATGGATGGTTAAAGTCCCATACACTTGTGACTATTTGGTGTTAAGTCAGATAAAGCACCTGCAAGGTTGACTTAATTATTTATTTTCTTTTGAATATTAATGATGTGTGGACAGAATCTATACAGATGTATTTGCATTTGGTCAATAAAAATAAAAGTGTAAAAAGCACACAAGATATAAAGGGTGCCAAGCAAAGACAGCAATCACACTAAGAACTAAACAAATAAATAAACCTACTCCAGTGTACTCCATGTGAAGTTGGACAAGACTGTCAAATTCATAAAATATTAAGATCTAGAAGTGAGCTTAAAAATCAAATCATCCACCTTTCATCTCATGAGAGAATCCTTTCTACAATTTTATTACAAGTCAGATCCTTTTTATTATATCTCTGCATTCAAACATTTTCTTCTTCACTCTATAGCTATATAGGTCACCTTGTCTCACAGTCATTCCTTAAATGGCATGACAGTTTCTAGATCTTTTTGAATTGTTCTTGTTATGATGTCAGTTCCTGGATTAAACATCAGAGAATCTTTTGAGATGGAAGTAAGGAATAGCATAGAAACAATCTCTTTTGTCTGTTATTTAGGTTACTTTCAAGGTAACATATATTTTCAAAAGTTATTTCAATCTAATGTAGTTGTACACGATCTTAGGTAAAATACATTTCATTCCTGTTTTGTAAATATTTCTGTCTCTATACGATTTCTTAAATGGTATCTTTAGTAAATATTCTGATAGTTCTTATATATTGTTTTCAAACTATTTGTTTATTAAAGTATTCAAAAATAGATAGGTATTTATAAATAGAGTCGTGTTTGTTTTATGCATAAAATTAATGTATATAGAACATGTTAACTTAGGTCCAGAAATTAATTTATAAAATAATGTATTTTCAATTTTAAGTCATTACTATTTTTCAAGTGCTTTGACATTACTCTTCTTCCTTTTGTCCATTTTTCTGAAATGTGATCAATGGCTTTACTGAAAATATAAAACCTCATTTCTATTTACAGGTGGAAAATTTAAGATATTTGTTTTATCCGAAACTGGATAATGAACAACAACAATTGAAAAGAGAAAAAATTTAAAATGTTTTAACTCATATTCTCCAATCTCAGAGAACTGTAACTTCAAAATAAAGTTATACTTTCTTTAAAAAATAAAAAAGAAAAAGAAAAAATTTATTTTGGTACAGGCGCTCATTCTTTTTGACTTGAAGATGCTAGTCTCTTATTAGGTTTCCTGCTCCCAAATGCCTCTGAGAATCCTGAGAGCATTTGTTATATGTTCTCAACTTTTTCTGGAATAACCAACATCTTACTGTGGACCAGTTCTGAGTCAAGGTTCATTTCATGTATGTCTCAGGGTTGGGGTGGTTCCCCCTCTTCTTTAGCTTCACCAAGCATATTGGCAAGATCATCCCTTAATTCTCTGTAGCACAACTCGATTATATAATGTTTAATAAAACTATTCCTAAAAGAAACAAGAAAAAGAAACTATAGTATAGGAAACCTAGAATTTGCATTGCTTTCAGAATCTACATTTCCGAGCCACAAATTAATGGATTTTTGGCACCATTTTTTCCTCTTAAATCTTGGCCTGCTTTACTATGGTAAAAATCAACCTCCCTGCCATCTCTTGTCTCTTCCATTTCATAGAGTCCAGCTTAACTTCTGTGAAATAAACAAGGAGAATTCCATAAGTAAACCTGTTCTCTTGAGTCTAGATGCCAACTCCCTGAGGCCGGAAAAGAAATGAAAAAAAAAATAGCTTTCTCTTCCTCTTGACTACCTTGGGAATCCTCAGTTTCTGCTCTTGATCAGCCTCTCCCAGCCTGATTAGTGGAGAATGTGCATTCTCTCCAGGGAGAACTCCACCCTCTATCCACAAGTGTTGGTCTCCCCAGGCTCTCTTCAAGACAATTCTACAATAGATAATCCCTTGTGTATTTCCCAAAGTGTATAACGCTAAACATTGAAAAACATCAGTGGAGTTAAGGAGGTTGCAGCAAAGCTTTAATTTGTTTCTAAAATTCTGTGAGCAAATACAGCATAGGAAAACATATATCCCCTAAGAACAAATGAAGAAACAATAATTCTTAACAAAGGACAATCTAAATTAGAATCATATTATTGAAAAGGATATTTGCTATCTTAGTCTTAAGTGTGTGCATGTGGAATGATTTTCTGATTTCAGGATTTTCTCAAGAAGAAACTTTAGGTATTTCCTGTATGCCTAAATAAATTTTAAAATCCTTCAAAAGTAAACCTTCTCACCCAGAGTAAAGAGAGGGATCATCACAAGAGGAGAGGAAAAACTTCACCCTAGAAAGTAGAAATTAAATAACAGTAACTTTTTTTAAGAAAAATTTTCAGTGCAGTTTTAGGTTCACAGCAAAATCAAGAGGAAGTAAGAAAGATTTTCCATTCATCCCCTGCTCCCATCATGCATAAATTTCCCCATTATTAACATTCCCCACCAGAGTGGTACATTTGTTATAATCGATGAACCTACATTGACACATCATAATCACTCCAAATCCATGATTTACATTAGGGTTTTATTACTGATGTTTATTCTATGGGTTTGGACAAATATATAATGACCTACCATGACAGTATCATACAGAGTTTATCAATGCCCTAAAAATCTTTTGTACTCTGCCTATTCATCTCAACCTTCTTCCTAACCACTGGCACCTACTTATCTATCTGTTTAATGGCTCCATAGTTTTGTCTTTTCCAAAATGTCATACAGTTTAAATCATAGAGTATGTTAGCCTTTTCATGTTGGCTACTTTCGCTTAGTAATATTTAAGATTTTCCAAGTCTTTTCATAGCTTGATAGTTCATGTCTTTGTAGTACTAAATAATATCCATTTTCTGGATACACCATAGGTTATTTATTCATTCACCTACTACAGGACCTTTTGGTCGCTTCCAAGTTCAGGTAATTATGAATGAAACTGTTTTAAATATCTTACACAGGTTTATGTGTACACATAAATTTTCAACTTTTTGGGGTAAATACAAAAGAGCACAATTGTTGAATTGTGTAGCAAAAATACGTTTAATTTTGTGGGAAACCACAAAACTATCTTCCAAAATGGCTATACTATTTTACATTTCCACCAGCAATGAAAGAGAGTTCCTGTTCCTCCACATCCTCATCAGCATTTGGTGTTGTCAGAGTTCAGAATTTTGGCCTTTCTAATAGTTGTATAGTGGTATCTCATTGTTGTTTTAATTTGCATTTCCCTGATGACATATAATGTGCAGCATATTTATCTATGTTTTAATTCCCATCTGCATATCTTCCTTGGTGAGGTGAATGTTAAGGTCCCCAGCCCATTATTTTTAAAAATTTATTTTTCTTTTTTTCTTCAATTATAGTTTACATTTAATATTATTTTATATTAGTTTCACACGTACAGCATAATGGCTAGAATTTATATAATTTACAACGTGATCTCCCCAATAAGTTTAATAAATACCTGGCACCATACTTGGTTATGAGAATATTATTGACTATATTCCCTATGCTGTACTTTACATCCCTATGAATATTTTGTTACCACCAATTTGTACTTCTTAATCCCTTAACCTTTTTCAAAGAGCCTCCAAACCCCCTCATCTAGTAATCATCAGTTTGTTCTCTATATCTATGAGTCTATTTCTGATTTGTTGGTTTATTAATTTTTCTTCAGATTTCACATATAAATGAAATCATATGGTATTTGTCTTTGTCTGACTTATTTTACTTAGCATATTACTCTCTAGGTCTATCCATGTTGTTGTAAATAGTAAGATTTCATTTTTGATGCCTCATTAATATTTCACTGTGTAAATATACCATATTCTCTCTATCCAATTGTCTATTGATGGACTTTTAGGTTGCTTTCATACCTTGGCTATTGTAAATAATGCTAGCATAAACATAGGGGTGTATATATCTTTTCAATTTAGTGTTTTGGATTTCTTCAAATAGATACCCAGAAAATGAATTTCTGGGTCATAGATAGTTCTACTTTTAATTTTTTTGAGGAAACTTCATATTGTTTTCTGTAGTGGCTGGACCAATATGCAGTCTTGCCAAGAATTTACAAGAGTTCTCTTTTTTCCATATCCTTGCCAAGACTTGTTGCTTTTTGATTGATTGATGATAACCATTCTGAAATGTGTGAGGTGATATTTCATTGTGGTTTTAATTTGCATTTTGGATTCTGGGAAACATAGCAAAGTGAAAGACGTCCTCAGATCTGTCCGCTTGAAATAACAATAAGCTGAACATGTAAAACTCAACAAAAAACATCCAAACTGCACACTAGCATGTCTAAGCATGGGATCTGTGCATAAGAGGTACCACAGGTTAGAATCCCAAGTGTTGGGCGGTGGACTGGGAGAAACAAATAAGCTGCCTTTCACAGCAGCTGGAGCTCCCTGCAAGAGGAGGGAGAAGAGTGAAGGTGCGGTGACTTCCTTGATTAGCCTGCCTGGAAGTGCCGGACCTTCTAGCAGCCAGCAGCAGGGCCCAGTCATCAGGGCAGAAAACAGAGAAGTGGGATGGGACAACAGAGAAAAAACAGCTGATTTTTACTGGCTCTGGCTCCAAAACTGAGGATGAGCTGCAGCCCCCAAACCTTAACACAGAGACCCCTCTTCCCATACCCTCTGAGACCAATTACCACAGAACCTCAGGGATTTCTGAGGAAAAGCTGTCGAGAGTGAAGCTACCTCTCCCAGCCTCTGGAGCTCCCTGCAAGAGGAGGGGGAAAGGAAAGGTGTGGCAACTTCCCTGATCAGCTTGCCTGGAAGTGCCAGAACTTCTAGCATCTGGCAGCAGAGCCCAGTCATCCGGGCAGATAGCAGAGAAGCAGGACAGGACTGCAGAAAAACAATAATTGATTTTTACTGGCCTTGGTTGCAAAACCGAGGCTGAGCAGCAGCCCCCAAATTCTAACCCAGAGTGCCCCTCCTCCTATGCCCTCCAAGACCAATCACCACAGAGCCCCCAGGAGACTCTGTGCAAACATACCGAAACTGTTACTAACACTAACAGGGACTGAAACTGAGAGTAGCAAGAGTGATTAAATATCTACAAGAAAATAAAAAAAGACATGTAGGCTTTAATACAGCAGGGATCTAAGAGGCTTAGACGCTACCTATTGGAAACCAAAAGAAAAGCTCTTTCTTTGCAACAAGCTAAAGAGAGACCTTTATATAATAAATCTTCTTCTGGGAAAAATAGCAGAATACAATTCCAGTAATGCCCAGGCAGAGAAATAGTCCATTAAACACCAGGAACAACCAAGGTGACAAGGCATCTCAGAAAGAAAGAGAAAAATCTCCAGAAATAAATTTACAGACATAAAGATATGTGACTTAAATGACAGAGAATTCAGGATGGTACTTCTGAAAAAACTCAGTAATATCCAAAACAACTCAAATCAATAATTTCAGGAATTGAAATAGCAGCTAGATGAGCAGGGCAGGAGAAGGAAGAAGAGAGAAACCAAAGAATGAAAAATAATGAAAGAGAAATACAAGATCTAGCTGATACCATCAGGAGAAGAAACATAAGAATAATAAGCATTATTGAAGGCAAAGAAAAGGAGCAGGGACTAGAAAGCATTTTTAGACAAATAGTGGATGAGAATTTCCCAAATCTAAGGAATGAGCTGGAGCTTGGAATTCAAGAATTCAACAGAACACCTAATTATGTCAACCCAAAAAGGCCTTCTCCAAGACACATTTTATTAAAATTATCAAAAATCAATGACAAAGATGAAATTCTCGGGGCAACCAGGAAAAGAAGATGATAATCTATAAAGGAAAACCTATTAGATTATCTTTGGATTTCACAACACAACCTTACAAGCCTGAAAGCAGTGGAATCAAATATTCACACTATTAAATGAAAGGGACGACCAGCCAAGAATAATGTATCCAGCTAAACTCTCCTTTAGATATGAAGGAGAAATTAAGACCTTTCCAGACAAACAAAAATTCAGGAAATTCTCCACTATGAGGCCTGCATTACAGGAAATACTGAAAGAGGTCATCTCACTTAAAACAAAGTGTGTTCTTAGTAAGGGTTGTACTCCTTCGTTTCTGCCTGCTTGTCACCTTATTCATTTATAAATACATATACATATACATATACATATACATATACATATACATATACATATACATATGTATATGTATATGTATATGTATATGTATATGTATATGTATATGTATATGTATTTATAAATGAATAAGGTGACAAGCAGGCAGAAACGAAGGAGTACAACCCTTACTAAGAACAGAACATTATAACCTTAAATAATAAGAAAAGATTTGCTATAGCAAGATAGTAATAAATGTTCAACATACATAGGGAGAAATTGAGATAACGATGACTGAAAAAGGGAGGATTCAAAGATCCAAATTCACAAAGGGGAAAGGAGATGAGGCACATGTAATGGTAAACACATGTCAAAGATTCAGAACTGAAGTATGTAACATAAAACAGAAGGACCAGAGTGAAAACCCACAAAAGACAACCAAAATAAAGAAAACAGTAACACAAGGACAAGGAAGCAATGGAAACACCAAGCTATCAAAAAGCAAAAGATAAAATGTCTATAAGAAGACCTCACATTTCAATAATCGCCCTAAATGTAAATGGATTGAACTCATCAAAAAAAAGGCACAGAGTTGCAGAATGGATCAAGAA
>NW_006439568.1:27009754-27025218 GCF_000325575.1 Pteropus alecto | reverse complement strand
AAAAAATAGAACAAAAAATCATCAAATTTGTATGAAAGCACAAAAGACCCCGAATTACCAAAGCCATCTTGAGAAAAAAGAATGAGGCTGGAGGCATCACTCTTCTCAAATTCAAATTATTCTACAAAGCAGCAGTAATCAAAATGGCATGGTATTGGCAGCAAAACAGACACACGGACTAGTGGAATATAATCAAGAGTCCAGAAATAAACCCATATTTATATGGGCAAATAATTTTTGACAAAGAAGTCAAAAACAGACAGTGGAGAAAGGAAAGCCTCTTCAATAATGGTGCTGGGAAAATTGGAAGGCCACCTGCAAAAGAATGAAACTAGACTGTTGTCCATCATCACACACCAAAATTAACTCAAAATGGATTAAAGACCTGAATATAAGACAGGAATCAATAAAATGCATAGAAGAAAACATAGGAACTAAACTCAAGGACCTTCAACTTGAAGAGAATTTTATGAATTTGACCTTAAAGGCAAGGGTAGTAAAAGCAAAAATAAATGAATAGGAACACATAAAACTAAAAAGCATTTTCAAAAAAAAAAAAACCATCAACAAGGTAAAGAGATGGCCATCAAATGGGAAAATGTATTTGCAAACAATTCCTTTGATAAGAGCCTAATATCCAAAACGTTCAAAGATCTCATAAGACTCAATGACAGCAAAAATGATCCAATCAAAAAATGGGCAGAGGACCTGAACGGACACTTCTCCCTGGAGAACATACAAATGACCAACAAATATAAGAAAAGATGCTCAACATCAGTAGCTATTAGAGAAATGCAAATCAAAACCACAATGAGATATCATCTCACAACCGTTAGAATAACTATAATAACAGGACATGTAACAACAAATGTTTAAGAGGATGCAGAGAAAAAGAAACCCTCATATACTTCTTGTGGAACTGCAAATTGGTACAGCCAGTAGGGAAAATAATTTAAAAGTATGGAGGTTCCTCCAAAAACTAAGAATTGATCCAAAATATGATCCAGCAAACCCTCTACTGAATATTTACCCCAAAGACTTGAAAACCCATGTTCAAAAAGATATTTGCACACCGATGTTCATAGCAGCATTATTCACGGTGGCCAGGACATGGAAGCAACAAAAGTGTCCTACAGTAGATGATTGTATAAACAAGCTGTGGTACATATATACAATGGAATATTACTCAGCCATAAGAAGAAAAGAAATCTGTCATTTGTGGCAATGTGGATGGACCTTAAGATAATCATGCTAAGTGAAATAAGCCAGACAGAAAAAGTTGAAAATCACATAATGTCACTTATATGTGGGATATAAACCTAAAACCTATAAATAAACAGGACAAACAAACAGAGTCTCATGGACAGTAGACTAGTGATTATCAGATGGTAGCGGGAAGAGAGAGATAGATGGGATAAGGCGAGTCAAATATATGACCGCAGAAAGAAATCTAACTATGAAAGGTGAACACACAGTGTAAACATATATACGCCTTACTGTTAAAGTGTACAGCTGAATCTTTTTCATTTCAATAACCAATGTCACTTTAAAAGTAAATTAAAAATAAATAAAAATTAAAATTAAAAAAATAGATAAATGAATAAATAAATAAATATTCAATCATGCTCACTACCCTGTCAGTGTTAGCCACAGTTTCTGTAGTGTTTGCTCAGATTCTCCTGGGGCTCCACGTTTTTCGGACTTGGAAGATATAAGGTAAGGGGCCCTCTCTTTTAGAGGATGGGGCTGTGGCTCAGCCTTGTAGTTTGCAGCTGTGTCTGGTAATAATCAGCTGTTGCTCTTCTGCTCTCCCCACTTCTCTCCCTACCCCACTTCTCTGCTTTCTTCCCTGATCGCTAGGCACTGCTGCTGCATTGAGCTCACAGCTCTCTCAGGGAGGGTTGTTCATGGAACCCGCCACAAATTCTCACCTGCCCCTCCTCAAGGAGGGTGCTCTGGCTGCTAGTGGCAGCTTCTTTGTTTCTCCTAGTCTACCACCAGATTCTTGTGGTTCTGACCTGTGTAACTCTTATTCACAGATCCCTTGCTTAGACGTGCTTGTGTGCAGGTTGGTTGTTTTTTATTGTTTTAATTGTTCAGCTTATTTTTGTTCCAAGGGGAGAGATTTGCGGACATCTCTCACTCCGCCATGTTTCTGACATCACTCTGGGTCTTGTTCCTTTATCCATTCAGCTTTTAATTGGAACATTTAATCAATTTATATTTAAAGTGATTATTGATAAGTACAAAATTATTCTTTTTATTATTCATACTTACGTCTTTTTCTCTTCTTTAAAAGTTCTTGTAAAACTAGTTTGGTGGTGATGAACTTCTTTAACTTTTTCTTGTCTAGGAAGCTTTTTAGCTTTCCTTCAATTTTATATGATAGCCTTGCTGGGTAAAGTAATCCTTGTTGTAGGTCCTTGCTTTTCATCACTGAATATTTTGTGATATTCCCTCCTGGTCCACAAAGTTTTTGTTGAATAATCAGTTTACGGTCTTATGGGAGCACTCATGTAGATAATTAAGTGACTATCTTTTGTTGCGTTTAAGATTCTCTCTTTGCTTTAACCTTTGTCATTTAAATTATAATGTGTCTTGGTGTGGACATCTTTGGGTTCATCTCATTTGGAACTCTCTGTGCCTCCTACATTTGTATGGCTTTTCTTTCTCCAGATTAGGAAAGTTTTCAGTCATTATTCCTTCAAATAGGTTTTCAACCTCTTGTTCTCCTCTTTCTGGCACCCCATTGATATGAATGTTGTTACGTTTGATGTGGTCCCAAGACTCCTTAAATTATCCTTATTTTTTTACTCTTGTCTTTTTTTTACTTTTCTATTTGAGTGTTTTCTGCCACCTTGTTCTCCACATCTCTGATTTGATCCTCTGCTTCATCTAAACTGATATTGATTCTTTCTAGTTATTTTTTGTTTTAGTTATTGTATTCTGTATTTCTGATTAGATCTTTTTATGGTTTCTATTTTCTTTTTATGCTTATTATCTCTTTTTTAGAGTTATCACTAAGTTTCTTGATTATTCATATAACCAATGCTTTGAACTCCGTATCTGGTAGATTGCTTCCCTCCTTTTCACTTAGTTTTTTTCTGAAGTTTTTGCCTATCCTCCCCCCCGCACCCCATTTGGGACTGGTTTCTTTATCTCCTTATTTTGGTCTGTGTTTTTTTCTATGTATTAGATAGATCTGCTGTGTCTCCCAGTCTTGGCAGAGTGGCCTTATGTAGTAGTTGCCCTGTGAGGCCCAGTGGTACAGTCTCTCTGATCACCCTGATTAGCTAGGTGCTCCAGTAGTGTCTGTTGTGTGGGTGTGGGTCCCCTTCTATTGTAGTTAAGCCTTAATTTCTGTTGGCACATCAGTGGGTGGCATTGACCCTCAGGCTGACTGACTGTAAGGACTGGCCACAACCACAGTGTACACGTTGCAGTGGGGGCCTGACCCCATGGAGCATAATTTGCCCCATTGGGCTCTGGTGCCTGCTGAGACTATCCTTTGGGTGCTCCACTTTGGGTCAACTCAGTTAGTGCTCTGTTGTGATCTGAAGATGGCCACTGGCTTTGTTGGTTCTGGGGATTCTTGGGAGGGGCTCTGATGTAGGCCAATGTCAGTCACTGCCTGTGACTGATCTGGGGCTATCTGATAGAAAGTACAAAGTGTTTCTTGGTTGGTAGCTGTCTGTGCTATATCTGGAGGCATATGGGAGAGGCCACACTGTGATCCAAGGCCAACAGGCCTGGGACAGCTCAGCAAAATGCTCAGGGCACCTTGAGGTCTGCTGCTTCTTAGTAGCTGCCTGTAAGGGCTCATCCACTTAAAGAACCTCGGCCAGTATATGAGTTGGGTGAGGTAGAGTCTCAGAGAATCATCAGGGTGAAGCAAGTGGTGTTCACCAGGTCAATGCAAGTCAGATTTAGCTGTGTGGAGGGAAGGCTCAACACAGGAAAGGTAGCACTTGCCTGCTGACTGGCTAGTGGGAAAAAAGCTCAACACGGGGACAATGGCAGCTATCTCTCAATTGCTCACCCTGAAGCCACACAATTCAGTTTCTCCCTATACATCTCTGGCACTTCCCGAGCTGCTGTCTTTCCACTAGTGCCCAGGATAAGTGCCCTTGAGCAAGATAATCTGTGTATGGGCCCTTTATGAGGATGCTTGGGTTTCCAGCAGCCTGCCATCTCACCCAGACTAATGGAATCTCCCCTAAGTGTCACAGCCACATGTTGTTAGGGCCTCTCTTCCTGGCTAAGGAGCCCAGTTTGGGGCTGGGACCTCTTTCTTCTCAAGGTGTGGGGACTTTGCAGCTGAGATATCCCTTCTAATTCTCAACTGCCATACATGGGTGTGTGGCCAGCTTATTTCATGTTTGCTTCTCCTATCAGTCTTAAAGTGGTATCATCCTTATATCTATAATTATAGGGCTTCTGTTCAGCTAGTCTTCAGATGGCTCTCCAGGTTGATTATTCTATAATTAGTTGTAATTTTGATGTGATCATGGGATGAGACGAGCAAAGCATTTGCCTACTCTGCCATCTTGACCAGAACTCCCTATGGCCCATTATTAATTTGATTGTTTGTTTTCTTGTTATTGAGTTTTAAGAGTCCTTTATAGATTTTGGATAACAGTTCTTTATCAGATGTGTCTTTTGTAAATATATTTTTCCAGTCTGTGGTTTGTCTTCTTATTTTCTTGACATTGTCTTTTGCAGGAGAGAAGTTTTTAATTTTCATCAAGTCCAACTTTCCATTATTCCTTTCATGGATCATGCCTTTGGTGTTGTATATAAAAGGGAATCATAATTCCTAAGGTCATCTAGGTTTTCTCCTATGTTTTCTTACAGGAGTTTTGTAGTTTTGTGTTTTATATTTAGGTCTATGTTCTATTTTTAGTTAATTTTTGTGAAGGGTATAAGTTCTGTGTCTAGATTAATTTTTTTGCATGTGGATGTCCAGTTCTTCTAATAACTTTTTAAGTGGCAGATTCTCCAGTTTTAACAACACAGCAAATATCATGCAATAAATATAACATCTGACAAATTAATGTCAAACTTACATCAACAGACTACTTTGTTTTCATTAGTTTTTATTTGAACTATTACTAACAGTAATATTTTAGATACTTGTAATATGGAAGACTCTCTTAATATGAATTCTTAATTATAATTTAGTAAAAATTTTATTATACTTTTCCTAAAGTGATATGAATATGTTTCTGTATAACTATGTATATATGTTATGTTATACTTAATCTAGATCCATAAAAAAAGTAAGATCCATCATTTCTTAAAAGTTTTACTAATTTCTTAATATAAATTCCTAAGTCTAATCTTGTTAAAAACAGTGAATATATATCATATTAAACTTCCAAGCAGTCGGCAACTCTATTTTTGAATAATGTTATATACCTGGCTTTTAAAGTATAATCATATTTTTAATATCTTTTGTTCTTTGCGATAGGTAGAATTCTAAGATAACATCCAATGAGTACACCCTGATAAAGTAACCTCCCCTTGAATGTGTGTAGGACTTATAACTTGCTTCTTATAAATAGGATATGAAAAAGATGGTGAGATAATCATGGCCTTAATTAGATTATATTTATGATGAGAGTGAATAGACAGTTCAGGTATAATTAAGGTTTATAATTAGTTGACAGCAAATTAATAAAAAAAGATAGATTTTACTCAGTGGAACTTTTGAAAGAGGGTTTAGACATCAGTAATTCTTTTTCCTATTAGCTTTGAAAAAACAAGCTACCATGAATTACACTGTTGCAAAAATATTCATTGTGCCAATAGTCACATAAGTTTAGACAAGGACACTAAGCCTCAGATGAAACTCCAGCCACAGGAAGCACTGTGATCGCAGCCTTGTGAAGTCCTGAACAGAGGGCCTAGCTATAGTGGCCATTCCCAATTTCTTGACCTATGAAAATTGTGAAATAGTAAATGTGTGTCGCTTAAGCCACTAAGTTTGTAGTAATTTGTTATGTGGTAATAGAAAACTAAAACAACTTTAATCAACAAATATTTATTGAGCATCTACTATGTGCTAGGAACCCTTCTAGTTTTGGCATATATCATTGAAAAAGACCAAAAAAGTCCTTGCCCTCAAGAAGAGTCTGTTATGCACTGAAGAAGGAGATCAATGCTATGGTCAATTTAATACAATAAACCCTTTTTTTCTTTTTATCTGAATGATGTCACCTATTTGGGTGTTTCCTGTTTCATTAAGGTAACGGTTGCTGTTAAAACAAATAAATTTCCAAATTTTAGTGGTTTAATATAATAAAGTGTATTTTTTCTTCACACAACAATTCAGTAAGAATGTTTGGCACACAATCTTCTACATGATGATTCAGGACAAAGAATCTCTCCATGTGATGTCTCTACCATCCCCTTAGGGTCTCATGGTATTTTGTTTACAGCTGGAAAAGGAAAGTAAAAATAGAAAAGGCACATCTGTTCCTTTTTCATTTTAGCTTGGAATACTTCTACTCATATTTTATTTACAAGATCTAATCTCAATGCCTTATTTACTTATAAGCAGGGCAAGAAACGTCATCTGGGCAGCAGCTTCTTAACAAATATTCTCCTTTATGGAAAGTGAGCATACATATTTACTAGACAGCCGAATTTTTCTCCATAATTCCCATTAGCTGGACATTTGGCCTCAGGTAGACAAAACCATATTATAGCCTTTGAATGAATAAATGAATGAATGAATGAGTGCATTATGAAAATGTTCACATATTTGGGTATATACATGTTAATTGAGCCTATGGAGAGTATAATGGACAACAGTTCTTTCTGTCTGTGCAATATTCTTTCCCACTTCTGGTAACACATTCTTTATAGTTTGATTAGAGGCACAAACCCACTGCCACCATCATTGGGGAGCACACAATCATTCAGAATGGACTGAATTCTGAATTGTTCCTCTGGCAGCAGTAATTGGCTCATGAACCACTCTGGGTCAAGCAAGATTCTCCACAGGATTTAATAGCTTGGAGAATATAAATACAGGAGTTCCAGCAATTAACATGACTTTCATAAGAGTATTCATTAGAAAGAAAGCTTCAGAGACCACTAGAGAGACCACTTCAGAGACCACCAACTCAATATTATTTTATTTTCTCATTTTCATCTATCACACATCATTTTTACCCTTATTCTCCCTGATTCTTAAGAAAATGGGCAGCAAAAAGAGAAAAAGAGCTAATTAACAATAAAGACAAGTTTATGAAAAATGGAGGGGAGCATCTGCAGAAGACACTTCCCTGACTGGACAATGAGCAGGCAAAGACTTAAAGGAAGTCAGAGTTGCTCAGTAATTGTGGCCATATTAGAAAATGTCCTTAAAGTTAGACAAATTAATGTGAGGTTTCTTCTGAAGGTGGACTTTAAGATTTTTGAAAAAAAAAAAAGTAATATGGAATCATAAAAGTTAAATAAAAAATCTGTAAAGCTTCAGAATTGGAAAGACATTGATATTATTTCATCAAACATTTTTATTCTCCATATAATTAAGTTCAGGTTCAGAGGTGAAAATTGGATAACTGGAAGATAAATCTGGCATCTCATGGAAAAATAAAAAATGGTATAGTGCAAGGTGATGTTGAAGTGGGCTTGGGCTAAGAACATGTCCCTGATGAAGAGGGGATGGTTATTAAAAGCATTCCGTATAGTATTCCAAAGAGAGGAAAAATCACATGCACTGAGATTTCAGATGAGGTAAAGGAGAGAGGTGATACACTAACTAAAAGGGAAATTGAGTGAGAATGTCAGTTCTATGGAAATACCATAAATGCTCTACATTTAGAGTATGTTGACTTTCAGAATATAGCTTATCACTCAGGAAAACTTTCCAGTAGAACTAGTTATAGAGCATATATTATGAGTTAAGAACCATGACATGTGACTTACAGATATCAAATTTGATCTTCACAACACTTCTTAAGATGTTTAAAAAGATAATTTAGCAGCTTTGCTTATTATCCCACAACCACTAAGGGCCAGGGCTGGGAGTAAATCCAAGACTCAGCTGTCTTCCACTCAACAATGATATTTACCATTATTCTGCTTTACGGAAGATATTTTAGAAGAGTAACCAACATGACTCAGTGGCTAACTATATACAAGGCTTAAAGGAGGTAAAAGAGTAAAATATTTCTAAAGTAGGGGTGGACACGTGAATTTTTAAATCATTCATATCTAGATAATTGTGGATGCTTCAAGAAGGATATTGGTCAATTCTTAGATTGTGATAATGGAGTAAGAAAAGGGTTTAGAACAAAAACAAGATTTTGAGCACTCATATGGTCCTTGACAGAAAAATAAAAAGAAAGATAAAACAGGGCAAAAAAAAGGAAACTCAGAAAACTAGAAGATTTAGAAATTACAGGTTTTAAAGTATATAGTATCTTAGAAACTAAAGAAGAAGAGCTTTCAAAAACTTGGATTTGATTACTCAGGTCAAATGCAACAGAAAGATTAAGCTAGAATTGTGGAAAAATAGATTTGGCCATTACAATACCATAGGGACTGTAGAGAGTACAGTTCCACTAGTAACATGGTGATTAAATAGAAAGAGAGGTATGGAAATGAGATCAATGAGTCTAATCCTGCCTTTCACATGTTTTTTTTTTTTCTTTATCTGCTTCTATATCATATATTCCTAACTGTGTAATCTATATTTATTCCTACATTTACACTCTAATCCAAATATTCATCTCATTTAGCCTTTGATCTTTTGCTGTCTGGCTTCCTCAGTTATTTCAGGTCACCCATTTTTCACAGGTGTCTACATGCTCTAAAAAGAATAGATATCGCTGTCTATACTCTAAATCACAGTGACTTAGAACAGGCAGAAATCCATTACAAGAGAAAACAGTGGAAAAGAACTGTGTAGTGATAAAGGAAGGAAGACAGATTTGATAAAGCTCTTCAAAGAATTTCTTCCTTTCCCCATTGTACCTGCCTGGCCGCAAATCATTCATGGCCAGATGGAACTAGGCTTGCAGGAACTTTCTGGCAGAGGACAGACTTGTCTCACCTCTCAAAGAGGAAGTAGCCAGTTCTGCTACAGAAGCACCCTCCTAGATTTCAACATGGCATTTTCATGCAGTTGTAGTTGATCCTTTTCAGTGTTATAAAGCAGTCAAACCAGATGAATATAATTGGTACTTATACTAAAAATTTTCATTGAATTATACTTGGATGACTTATTAAGTGAATAATAGTATTATTACATCCATCATAAATGAAATACTTCACGTTTGACTGGATCTAATCCATTCATTATTTCATGAGCACACTGGCCTTCAGAGAGAGTCACAAATACAAATAGTGCTCCTGAGTGATGGCTTTTATGTTATCTTTTCAAACATAGCTAAAAAATGTGTGAAATCCTCTTTGGCCAATTATTGAAAGAGTCTTATAGAAAAGTTTCATGAGACTATTTGGAAATGTTTCTGTCCAGCTGCAAAGATTATAATAGGCAAGGAGACAAACAGCAGATAAGTAAATATAGCTTCAGATAAATAGAACTCCGTGAAACCTTTAGTTCCTATAAAATCATTTGATAAAAGAGACTGGATTTGGAAGTGTATGTTTCCTTCACTAGTAAATATTGGTTAACTCACCCATTGTGCTTTACTACAAAGTCCAGGAAATTAAAAATTGCAACAGTTTCCTCATTTCCTTAACTGAATTCCCTGTTATATATGATATTTTTCTTTGATTTGTCATGCTTAATCTCTCTTTGGTGAACTATAATACCTTCCATATAAGAAACAAACCATTTGTGTAAACCCAAGTCTAAAATAAAAACAGATGACTGGCACAACTCTAGAGGCTTTACACATCCTCTCTTATTTAAGTCTATAAGATCTATATGAGGTGGGTTATAGTATTCGCTCAATTTTAGGAAAGAAAAATTAGAAAAAGAGAACTATTTTAAAAATTGTCTAATGTCAATTGACATACTTCAGAAGTCCAGAACTCTTGCTCTTAACCATTAAATATAATTCTTTGCAAAAGCACTTGTACAAGAAAATTTCCCAGAGTGAATATATATTACTCCTCAGCCAGTGCAACAGATGAAAGGGGAATCTTACCAAAGCATATCTTTTTGAAAATTTACAGCAAGAGTAGAACAGTAAGTAAAAGCTTCAAAAGTAATAAACAGCTATGAAGAAATGGTGAGTCATATGACGAGACATTTTAACAGAAAGTTCCAATTATAGAATATCATAGAGAACATTCTCAAATTTTCGAGAAGTAAATTTTAGCCTAGAATTTTATACCCAACCAGACTTTTAACCAATAGAATGAAGACATTTACAGAAATATATGGTCTCAGAAAATTTCCCTGCTATATATTCTTTCTTGAGGATTTTCTTGAGACTACTGCAGCAAAACTGAATGAGTAGATCAAGAGAGGGGAAGACGCAAGGTTCAGGAAACCATGGCTGTGACCCAAGAGAGCATTAATGGGGCATCCCAGGATGATGTCCATGCCCCAGGCCCTGAAAGCATTAAACCAGGACTGAAGCTAGTATAATGAAGATCTTCAGAAGAAAGGTCACTAAAGAAAAGCACATGATATTAAAATATAAGAAATCATGGCATGTAAGTAAAAGAAAAAAAAAAAAAAAAAAAAGAAGAAGAAGTAGACTATTTTAAGTTATTGACTTGGGAAATGAGAAAGATGGGCTATTTCCAAAAGAGGAATTAGTGGTCTGATGTTGAATACACTGGCAAAAGAATAACCAGAAGTAAGTAAAAGGTTTTTTGAAAGAGAATTACCAGTTAAGAAATATTTATCTTGTGTTTCTAAGATAATGAGATTACAAATTTACTTTATTGTTCTATTAGACCACCTCCAAAGTATCTTTTTTTTTTCTAATTACATTTTTCCGGTTGGGAATGGACTTTCTTGTGGATAATGTTAAATGGGCTCTGTCACCCATCCCCACCCTTAAGGAGTCATCTCTGGCCCCATCAACTAGAGAAGAAAGAGACTAGATTCCTAAATAGAATCAGCCAAACTAGCCCAGATCTAGGAAAACTTTTGCTGTTTCCAAGTCTATGCTGGTATTGGTATATATAATTGGTTAGGGAGGGATGAGGAGGCACTGTTAACAAAGGAATCAACATTTGAACTTAGAGAAGGAGTCAAGCCAAAGTGAGCAATAGGGAAAAATTTCCAGGCTAAAAATGAGGAGTTTGGCAAGAAATGAGGAGACCATATCACAATCTAGAAACTGATGAAAGTTTTTGTGACTATATTATGAAAGATCTCAATTTATGTTCGAAAAACAGACCAAAAAGGAAGAGAGCAGTTCAGGAAATCTTTGCTGGGGGAATGAATCTTCCAAACCTGAGCTATTCAATATAAAACAATTCTGAATCCATATCCAGATATAGGAATTTAGATGTTCCAATGTCTAAATAAATAAGAAGAAGAACACAGAACAAACACATGAGAATGGAGAAATAAAACTTTGCATATAAATTCACAAAGAAAAATGGTGAAAAGCCAATCTGATCAGACTGAGTAAAGATAATTTCCATAGTGTTCAAACATGATGAAGAATTATTGATAGATTTGGAAGACTGAAATCAATCAAGAGCATTTATAAACTCATTTTCTCATTATTAAAGTCATGGATGTTGTATGTTCAAAGTTAAAACCAGTCATGGCAGGAATGGTGACTCTCAGGCTTCATCAGGCTGTGGCTTCAAGTGATACTAAAATGGGAAGAGTGTGTACCAAGACCAAATCAGGAAGTGAATGACCCTTTCATAATCACAAATCATATCGAGGTAGCTGGACCAGTAAACAAAGACCTGAAGTGAGATTTATTAAACTAGAGTAGATCATCTGAATTCTATTCAAAATAACTGAATCTTAAAATCATTCACACAATGATAACTACCCTCTGAAATTTAAAGCGAGAGTCAAGAAACAAAACAGGATTAATTTAGGACATTTTCTGGTCCACACCAGTACTGCATCAAAAGAACTCTGCTTCTTATTCTAGTGGTGTGTGCTTTTCACATGGAGGTTCTATTGCTACTTATATTTTTCTTATGAACCAAGTACTATATATTTTGGCTGCCTTTGTAAAAGGTGAAAGATTTATGCGATCTGAAGAGAAACGAGAATATTATTTTGGTTGCTTTCGTACTCTGCTACTATTCTATAACTATGAGATGAGAGATTAAAAAAAATTATTCAGGAAGCAAGTCAGATATCATTTTTGACAAAGTACAAAGTCCATTGGGAGCTCCTCCACTCTCTAGGAGACACAATGGACTTTAATATCAGGGTCACAGTTGTGGGAAATATAGCTTTTAGTAAAAGGACTGAGGCCAGAGAATAGGCCAGGAGGAAGCAATGTATGGTTTAAGGAGAACTGGACACATTTAAGAAACACATAAAAGCAATGAATTTCACTGAATTAGAAGTTTGGGAACAAACAGCATGAAAAACAACATATGCATTTATCTGTAATGCTTATATGTACTTACATTCCCTAAAAACCCAAGTGATTGGGACTTGAGGCCTCAATTATGTCTCTTTTCTTCAAGAACATATTAATAAATATCACTAAAATGAAAACAACTGATAAATTCTTTTATCAGTTTGGATAACTGATATTTTGGTTAAAATACTAATCAATCTATGCAGTTAACTAATGGGAATAAAAAGTTGAGTGAGATGATAAATAGTCTCACTCCATTTTATATTAAGACTTATAAAACATCTAGAAAGGAGAAGGAGAATCAACATATTCTTTTTCCCCACATTCAGTTTTATGTTAGGTAGAAAACATAGTTTCATTTGTTTCCAACTCAGTCTGATAAAGCGATGTTAAGGCTAAGAGTCTACTAAGAAACCTTTAAAAAGAAACTTATTCTCATGTCTGCTTGATTAAAACATTATTTTGAAATAAATCTCTTAGGTGAACAATTATATCACATACATACCTTTAACTAACTTTCCTTCCTTCCTTCCTTCCTTCCTTCCTTCCTTCCTTCCTTCCTTCCTTCCTTCCTTCCTTCCTTCCTCTTTCTTTCTTTCTTTCTTTCTTTCTTTCTTTCTTTCTTTCTTTCTTTCTTTCTTTCTTTCTTTCTTTCTTTCTTTCTTTCTTTCTTTCTTTCTTTCTTTCTTTCTTTCTTTCTTTCTTTCTTTCTTTCTTTCTTTCTTTCTTTCTTTCTTTCTTTCTTTCTTTCTTTCTTTCTTTCTTTCTTTCTTTCTTTCTTTCTTTCTTTCTTTCTTTCTTTCTTTCTTTCGTATATCTTGAATTGGGTAGTTTTTTTCATTTTTTAATGTTAATAGCCTGTCATAAGTAAAACTGTTGACTCAATGGGCAACTAAGACTTCTGGAATATGAACTCAGACCCTTTCACTTTAATCAGCCTACAGTGCTTACATATGAGTACATCTACCATTAGCGTAAGATTATATTATACTTACATTATACTATTGCTAATCTTTCTTCCTCATTAGACTGGAAGCATCTTGAGGACTGGGATCTAATCTTTCATGTCCTCCTATATTCACTTCCTATCAAAACAATGGAAATGTAGCAAAGCTCAACAAATATTTCCTAAAGAATTAGTTTATGTCCTTTATTCAAACCCAATAGGTCACCAAACTATTTTTTGTTAACTTAGCAGGTATACATCTTCAAACATGCTTGGTAGAAAGAATACTAGCTTGTGAAAGAATGTAAAGCTATTCTAAATATTGTTTTGTGCTTTATCACCACCCTGTTTATCTTCACTCAAGGACTCATGGCAAAAGCATTTAAACAGGAAAATAAAACTTGACATGAAAATAAAAATAATTTGAGATAAATTTGACATGTATGATATGCAAAATCAAACTGAGCCTTTCATATTTGATATGATTATTGAAATGGATGACAGATAATCCCACAGAAAGGTGATGCTAATAAATAAATTTTAGCTTCCTGATGATGAGGTGAAAGGACTTGGTATATTTCCATCTCTTTTCTGTTTAGAACTTAATCTGCCATATTTAGATCAATAAAGGTTGGGAAGGTTCAATGATCACTGAGAATAAAGGAATAAGTAAGAAGGTGGCTTTAAGGCTTTATAGACTGTAATTGAAATCCTTACTTTTTAACAGAGAAATTACTTTTACCCACTTTATTTTCAAGCTAAATAGACCATTGAACTGTACTTGAATCACTCTCTTTAAAATATACATCAACACTATACGCTTATGTCTCTTTGCTACGAAAGCTGTACTGTGCCAGTATCAAAGTCGACATGTAGGACTGGTTGAATATCAAAATGTGTCTCTTTGTAGACAACACGTTGTGCTGTTTGACTCACCCATATAAAAAGAAATTATTTCCTTCATTTCTATTTATTTTGAATATTTTAGAAACCATTTGATGGCAAACTATTTTTACTAAAAGAGAAAGAGTGACATCTGCTGGAATAATCTAGTTTTATTTCAAAGTCTAGTCGTTAACATTTTTACTCTTTCAAAATAAGTGTTTAAAATGCGTTTTCTCCCTGGAGAACAAACATGCTTTTATGATGGAAGTGGCATCTGATACATATAGTGATATTATCTTATGGCATCAATATCAGTAACTAATTCTCTTCTTAAAATAAAAACACAGAAATTCTTCAGTGGATTTCTAGAGCAATAAGTATTTTTTTAAAAAATACCGATTACAAGAATTTGAGATTCTATCGTTCTAGCCATTTGAACAATGTAACCTGAATATAGCAAGCATTATGTTCTGTACAAAGATGAAAACATACTCATATAAGTATATGTATACATGTGTATTTTTACATATGTATGTAATTTGTGTACTATGTTTATTATAATATTATAATATTATTATATCTGTAATATATATTTCTGTTATATATTTAATATAATTATGCAATATATAAACGTAATTGGTGAAGTCAGGCAACATAGAGGAACATAGGTTTATAATGTTCAAGAGGGCTTAACCCAGACCACCGTGAATTTATGAATGTTAAAATGCTTATGTAATCTACAGGGTTTTTAAAATGTTTTAATTAAGTTGATTGGGGTAACATTCGTTAATACAATTATATAATTTTCAGGTGTACATTATTATTTGACATCTGTATATTCTATTGTGTGTTTACTACCCAAAGTCCAGTTTCCTTCAACTACCATATATTTGATCCCCTTTACCAACTTCACCCTTCCCCTATCCCCCCATGTTTGACTCCCTTTACCCTAGCTACCACATCTCCTCCCCCACCCGCTACCCTCTGGTAACCACTAGTCCATTGTCCATGTCCCTGAGTCTCTATTTGTCCTGTTCATTTATTGCCTTTAGATTTATATCCCACATATAAGTGATATCATGTGATTTTCAACTTTTTCTGTTTGCTTTATTTCACTTAGCAAGATTATC
>NW_006439568.1:27006748-27009515 GCF_000325575.1 Pteropus alecto | reverse complement strand
AATTTGCAGTCCCACAGGCCGTATATAAGGATTTCTTTTTCTCCACATCCTCTCCAACATATTATTTGTCCTGCTGATTATAGCTATTCTAACTGGTGTAAGATGGTATATCATTGTGGTTTTGATTTGCATTTCCCTAATAAGTAGCGATGTTGAACATCTTTCATATATTTGTTGGCCATTTGTACGTCCTCTAGGGAAAATTGTCTGTTCAGGTCCTCTGCCCATTTTTTGATTGGATTATTTGTTTTGTTGTTGTTGTTGTTATTGAGTTGTATGAGTTTTTTGTATATTTTGGATATTAGACCCTTATCAGAAGTGTTGCTTGCAAATATATTTTCCCATTCGGATGGTTGTCTCTATACCTTCTTGACGATTTCTTTTGCTGAGCAGAAGCTTTTTAGTTTGATGTAGTCTCATTCATTTGTTTTAGCTTTACTTCCTTTGCTTTTGAGGTCAAATTCATAAAATCCTATTTAAGTCCAAGGTTTTTGAGTTTTGTTCCTATGTTTTCTTCTATGCACTTTGTTGTTTCAGGTCTTAGGTTCAGGTCCTTAATCTATTTTGAGTTAATTTTGGTATGTGATGATAGACAAAAGTATAGTTTCATTCTTTTGCAGGTGGCTTTCTATTTTTCCCAGCACCATTTAGTGAAGAGACTTTCCTTTCTCCACTGTATGTTTTTAGCTTCTTTGTCGAAAATTATTTGCCCATATAAATATGGGTTTACTTCTGGAGTCTCGATTCTGTTCCACTGGTCCATGTGTCTGTTTTGCTGCCAATACCATGTTGTTTTGATTACTGTCACTTTGTAATATAATTTGAAGTCAGGCAGAGTGATGCCTCCAGCCTTACTTTTTTTCCTCAGGATGGCTTCGGCAATTTTGCGTCTTTTGTTCTTTCATACAAATCTTATGATTTTTTGTTCTATTTCTTCAAAAAATGTCGATGAGATTTTGATGGGGATTGCATTAAATCTGTATAATGCTTTAGGTAATATGGTCATTTTAACTGTTGATTCTTCCAATTGAAAAAACATAGAATATCTTTCCATTTCTTTGTATTTTTTTCAATTTCTTCTAATAGGGTCCTTCACATGTTTCATTAAATTTATTCCTAGGTATTTTATTCTTTTAGTTGCAATTGCAAAATAAATTATTTTTTCCACTTCTTTTTATGACACTTCATTATTAGAGTATAGGAACGCTATGGACTTTTGAAGGTTGATTTTGTATCTAGAGACTTTATTGTATTTGCTTATAGTTTCTAATAGTGTTGTTGCGAAGTCTTTAGGGTTTTCTATATAGAGAATCATGTCATCCACAAATAGTGACAGTTTGACTTCTTCGTTTTCTATTTGGATGTCTTTTATACATTTCTCTTGTCTGAATGCACTTGCAAGGATTTCCAATGTTATATTGAATAAGGGTGGCAATACTGAACAGCCTTGCCTTGTTCCTGATCTTTTTAGTTTTTCACCATTAAATGTAATGTTGGCTGAGAGTTTGTCATATATGGACTTTATTATGTTCAGGTACTTTCCTTCTATACCAATTTTGTTAAGTGTTTTGATCATAAATGGATGCCGTATCTTGTCAAAGGCTTTTTCTGCATCTATTAATATCATATGATTCTTATTTTTCAATTTGTTTATGTGGTGTATCACATTAATTGATTTGAGTATGTTGTACCATCCCTGTGCCTCTGTGATGAAGTCCACTTGATCGTGGTGGTATAATCTTTTTAATATATTGCTACATTCGGGTCACTAGTTCTTATTTAGGATATTTGCATCTGTGTTCATAAGAGATATTGGTCTTTAGTTTCCTTTTTTGTGTGTTCTCTTTATCAGGTTTTGATATCAGAGTAATATTGGCCTCATAAAATGAGTTGAGAAGTATTGCCTCTTCTTCTATTTTTTGGAAAACTTTGAGAAGAATGGGTATTAAATCTTCTTTGAATGTTTAGTAGAATTCACTGGTGAAGCCATCTGGTCCTGGATTTTTACTTTTTGGTAGGTTTTTGAGATTGTTTCAATTTCCATACTGCTGATAGGTCTATTCAGATTTTCCAGTTTTTGATTCAGTCTAGGATAGTTGAATTTTTCTAAGTAGTGGTCCATTTTTTCTAGGTTATTAAATTTGGTGTTATATACTTTTTCATAGTATTTTTTGTATGATCCTTTGTAGATCTGCAATGTCATTCATAATTTCCTCTTTCATCCCTGGTTTTGTTTATTCGTGTCCTTTCTCTTTTTTCTTTAGTGAGTCTAGCCAATGATTTGTCAATTTTATTAACCTTTTCAAAAAACCAGCTCTTCATTGCATTTATTTTTTCTATTGTTTTTTTTTTAATTTCATTTAATTCTGCTTTAATTTTGATTATTTCTTTCCTTCTGATGACTTTAAGCTTCATTTGTTCTTCCTTTTCTAGTTTTTCAAGATGAAGTATTAGGTTGTTTATTTCGGCTCATTCTTGTTTTTGGAGATAGGCCTGTAATGATATGAACTTTCCTCTAATGACTTCTTTTGCCATGTCCCAAAAGTTTTGATATGTTGTACTATCATTATTATTCATTTCTATCTATCTCTTGATCTCTCTTTTATTTCTTTTCTGACCCAGTTATTCTTCAGTAACATGTTGTTTAATCTCCATGTATTTGTGTTTCTTCCGTCTTTTTTTTTTTTTTTTTTTTTTGGTTGATCTCTAGCTTTAAAACATTATGATCAGAGAATATGGGGGGTATGATTTCACCCCTCTTTTTTTT
>NW_006439568.1:26987484-27005558 GCF_000325575.1 Pteropus alecto | reverse complement strand
ATCTAATGGGTTTACCTTTATATGTTACCGATTTTTTCTCCCTGGCTGCCTTGAGAATTCTGTCTTTGTCATTGGTTTTTGATAATTTTAATACAATGTCTTGGTGAAGGCCTCTTTGGGTTGAGATAATTGGGTGTTCTGCTGACTTCTTGAATTCCAAGCTCCAGCTCATTCCTTAGATTTAGAAAATTCTCATCAACTATTTGTCTGAAAATTTTTCTAGTCCCTGTTTTCTTTTTTCATCTTCGATAATGCCCATTATTTTTATTTTTCCTTTCCTGATGGTATCAGCTAGTTCTTGAATTTCTTTTTCATTATTTTTTTATTCTTCAGTTTCTCTTTTCTTTCTTCTGATTTATTTCTAGCTTTCTGTCTTCGATATCACTGATCCTTTTCTCCATTTGCTCGACTCTATTTCCCAAGCTTACTATTTCATTTTTTAGCTCTTGCAGTGTGTTCTTTATCTCCAGAAATTCTGTTTGATTCCTTTTGAGGGTTTCAATCTCCTTGCTCTGCTCATCTAGCTGTTTCTTCAGTTCCTGAAATTATTGATTTGAGTTGTTTTGGATCTCATTGAGTTTTTTGAGAAGTACCATCCTGAATTCTCTGTCATTTAAGTCACATATTTCTATGTCTGTAAATTTATTTTCTGGAGATTTTTCTCTTTCTTTCTGAGATGCCTTGTCACCTTGGTTGTTCATGATGTTTAATGGACTACGTCTCTGCCTGGGCATTACTGGAATTGTATTCTGCTATTTTTCCAGAAAGATTTATTATATAAAGGTCTCTCTTTAGCCTGTTACAAAGAAGGTGCTTTTCTTTTGTTTTCCAGTAGGTAGCATCTAAGCCTCTTGGGTCTCTTCTTTATATAAAGTCTTAAAAATGCTTTTAAAATTTTCTTGTAGATATTTAATCATGCTCGCTACCCTCCATTTCAGTCCTTGTCAGTGTCAGTGACAGTCTCGGCAGCGTTTGCTCAGATTCCCCTGGGGCTCTGTGGCAATTGGCTCCGAGGGTATGGGAGGAGGGGCCCTCTGGGTTGGAAGTTGGTGGCTGCATCTGAGCTTCAATTTTGCACTGCGGCCAGCAAAAATCAGCTGTTGTTCCTCTGTAGTCCCGTCCCGCTTCTCTGCTTTCGGCCCTGATGACTGGGCCCTGCAGCCACAGCTATCCCAGGCAGGAATGTTTCGGGAACTTGCCCCACGAACTTGCTGCTCCTTCACCCCTCCCCCTCCTCCTATAAGGACCTCTGGTAGCTGCAGGAGGCAGCTTCTGTATTATCCCCAGTCCACTGCCAGACACCCAGAGTTCTAACCTGTGGTAGCTCTTATGCACAGATCCCATGCTCAGAAGTGCTGGTGTGGTTTTTTGGGTGTTTTTTTTTTTTTTGAGTTTTAGATTTGCAGATTATTGTTGTTTCAAGGGGAGAGATCTGGGGACGTCTCTCACTCTGCCACGTTCCTCTCAGTTTCCAACCAATTGTTTTTAATTAAATTATGGATGAATATTAATAGTGAGTCACAAAGTAGCTGTAAATTATAGTACTGAAGAGCAGGCTAACCTGGCACTCACACAACATCCACAATGGGTTAATGTTTTCATGATTTTAATTGTATTTTATGTCATTATGAGTCATTTTATGTATATTATGAGTCTTTTGCAACTATCTTATACTGAAAATTCTAAGTCAAATAAAGTCAATGGTTTCCCCTAGGTTACATGGAGAGCAGTCTTGAGAGGTAGTTATGATTCCCACAGATCTGGGTTAGAATCCTGATACCACTAGCTATGTAAAACTGGACAAGTTGGTTAATATTTCTGTATCTTAGCATCTCCATTAATAAAATTGGGATAAGAAAGTAAAACAGTTGTACATATTAATTTAAAAAATGTAGATATAACATCTTTGTAGAGTGAGAAAAATAGTGCTTCTTTGTCACAGAAATGGTTATTCTATTACTTCCTTTCTGTGTCACACATTGTGGTGTAATATATTGTGTGACATAATGTGTTGTGTCACATATCTCTTATAGTATAAAAATTTATTGTAGGGTATTGTTTTACATTAATAAGAAAAGTCAGAGCTACATAGCATTTGAGAGCTTGGAGTCTAGAACCAGATCAGAATGTGGTTTGAATTATGGCTATCACTTACAATGTGATCTTTGGCAAGTTACTTAATTTCTCTGTAACCCAGTTTCATCAGTGATCAACTGGGTTTAAAACTTTATTTTACCTCATACGATTTTATTATGAGGATTTATGATGAGGTTTTATTGTGAAGATGAAATATGTTAATGCATGTTAATCTTGGCTCAAGGTAAGAGCTATATAAATTGGTTGGTTCTTAGTATCACATTATCTAAAATGTAATAACACAAAAAAACAAAGAGAACATTTGGCTTACTCTTCCAAATAATTTCAGGGGTATTGGTGAGGGGAGGGTTGATATAAGCTTGACTTGTGAAGTATGACTAGCTCAGAACAGATAATCATATGGCCACTAATGACTTTGTCTTCTTATCTATTTATGAATACATATACTCAACTGAAATATGTAATATATTTTTTCTTCTCATAGAGAAATGATCTCAGCTTGAGCCTAAATTATGTTCAATCCTGAGATTCAGACGTGTTTGGATATCTTAGGCTGACTGGAAAAGTTGGTCTATCTTGAGTCTATTTCTATAAGGAAATGAAGTTTCATAGGAAATAATCTATCCTAAGAGAAAAAGAAATTTGCACAAACAGATGTGCTTAATGGCAAAGCTTGAATTCTCAAAAGGGGCAAGTAAGACTCTATTACTTGAGTTTGCCCCATTTCATCTTATAGACTTATATGATTTATGTTTGAATCCTGTGAAGGAAAGTGGAGTCAGTAATATTTTAAAAGTCCATAAGACAATAAGGCCTAATTGGCTTTAGAACCAATATGAAAAATGTGTAATGTAAAGCAAGGAAAAACATTAAGAGACAACAACCTTGTCACAGAATTCTCATGCTAACCTGAACTATCAGAAAAAGTAATAAGTGATAAAATGCCTGTAAAAACAATGAAAGCCCAAGCCAGAGATCTTCCTGAAAGGAGAGCTGGGATTATGAAAATAGGAGATAAATAATAGGAATTGAAAGAATTTAATTTTGAATTAATAGACAACCAACAGGTTTCTAGAAATAATTGAAGCTTTGAGAAAGACTACAGACCTGTAACAGAGAAATAAAAATAGAGCCAAAGAAATGGTATTCATATCTCTATTTTCTAAAATTACCAAAAAGAGGTTACTTAATAATCGTTGAATGAAGTAGACAAAAAAAAGAGAAAACGAAGGAAAGGGGGCTGTAAGAAGAAAGAGACTGGTCATCCCACACCTGAATATGTGGATAGAAAATTATGTAACCTTGTGAGGTTGAAAAAACATTTTAATAAACATTTAGTACCTTTTTAATGTTTCCAATTTACTGTTGCTGATCATCTACTTATTCTTGGTCAAGTCATTTGAACTTTCTCAAATTCAGTTTCCTTATCCATTCATCATTCATGCGTCCATTCAGCAAAGATTTACTGAGACATTACCATTTACTAAGTACTATGCTAGGCATAAAAGTGCAAATGACATATTTCTTATGTCCAAAGTAATTATAGTCGTTGAGAAAATTCAGAGGAAACTAAATGAGATTAGAGACTGGCACTGAAGGAAGGTTTTGGGTAGGAGGAGGCTCTTGAGATAGGTTTTTGAAGAATTAGTAGGAATAGTTTTGACAAAAGGAGAAGAGCATTTTAGATCTGAGCTGCATATGTGAAGGCACTGAGGCATGAAATGCCATAATGCATTTGAAAAATTGCCAGAAATTCTGCATAAATAAGTCCAAGAATAGGTTGGGAGAATACTGTGAGTTGGAACTAGAGTGGTAGGTAGATGTCAAATCAAAAAGACCCTGGAGTATTAAGCATAGCTGTCAAATGGAGAAGTTGTACAAAGACTCCTGTTCTCTGTCCTATAGCATTTCCTCACAGAGACATAAAGCTCTTTTTCTTACATCATATGGAGCCACAGAATCTCAGGATTGGTGAATCTAGCTCCAAATTCCAAAATGAGGCAAGAATTCTGTCAATATTCTTCTTGAATGGTCGTCCTTTCTCTGCTTGAATACCTCTAGTGACTGAGAATTCATCACCTCCTGAGAGAGCATATTCTCCCTTTTAGAAAGTTATTACTGGAACTTCAAGTCAAACATGGAAGATCAAACAACCCATTTTCTCCCCTGTTCATCTCCAAAATCAAGTTAAACAAGTAAAGAAGTTCTAAAATTCCCACAAGAGCAAAGAGCCAGGGGTATCTGAAATTTTAGAACCTGATATGGCAGAATAGAGAAACTTGAAACTTAAGCCTTCAAGGGAACAACAAACCATGAAAAAGCTCAGATACATCTGAGGTGTAGTATAGGGCTGAAAATGGGAGAATTTATTGATAGGCTTTATAAGAGTCAGACACCTAGATCTTCTCCTTACCTCATTAAATCAGGAAACTATCTTTTTCACAGAAGTATAATGGTTTACCTTCTGAAGATGTCGAACCATTAGAATGTTGACATCAGGCACAGTGGATAGTAAAGGTGAAGCACCTCTGAAAACAAGGGGATTGGGTGTAAGTCTGCACCCTGAACACTGAGCCCCTTGACCGGCCTTCTAGCACACTAATTACTGCTGAATCCCTTCTCCAATTTTATCTGTGGAAATTTCCTAGCCCAGGAATAATTCATCTAATGCTAACATTTGAGAATCTCCCTAAATGATCTCCCAAAAGAGCACCTTGTAGTGAGGTCTGCCATTTGTTTAACTTCATCCACATCACAGCATTTGAGTGCCTTGCTGCAGTGGAGGCTATAGTGTAACACCCAGATTTCCTCTTCAGTGTTCTCAAATGCTGGAAATGCTAATGTCTTGTGGATCATAGCCAATTCCCTTTCAGGGAATTGTCCTCAGATGATGACAGAGCTGTGTTTTTCAAGGTCAAAGCCCTTCCCAGGGGACAGCACAAATCTAGTAGATGTAGGGTAAATAGATCCAGCCCTCTTGGCTCACCTTGGTACATCTCTGAAGAGCCAGCCCAACCCCAGAGGTTTCCACGTGATTGACTAATAACTAGTTGAAACCATATTTCCATCCAATTTTTTTTCTTTCTCTCTCAGGTGTTCATTTCAAGAGGATTTCCAGTAAACTTGCATCTCAGAGTCCATTTTCCAGAGAGTCCAATTTAACACATTCACTCTAAAATATGGAAGGATATTCTGGTTTATATTTTTTAGGAAAGGCTCTAACATGAAAGACTCAATCAATGGATTCATTCAAATCAATGCATGGTGGGGGAAAAAAATAACTGGCAGGAGACAGATAATGCAGAAAATATTAACACTAAATTATTCTCAAAAAGATAAGATACTTCATTTGTAAAATAAAAAAAGACAGAATGCTTTAAGAACATAACTTTCAGAGAAAAGAAAGAGCTCTTGGGAATTCGAAGTACAGTAATAGAAATAAAAATTTTGTTAGACTAATTGAATGTAAAATTGTGTAACTCTTCAGAATATGAAACAAAATACAAAGATATGGAGAATAAGAATGACAACATGAGAAAATTAGAAGATCTGGGATGTACAATATTTGACTAATAATTCTAGAAAGAAAACAGAAAAATGGGGGTACAAAATTAAATTTAAAAAAATGATAAGGAACAGGAGAAAACTTCTCAGAACTTAAGACCAAGAGTTTCTAAAGTGTCTCATACAATGAATAAATAAAGTTCCACATTAATGTATACCATTGAGAAATTTCAGACTAACAAAAATAAAGAGAATTTACTGAAAATTTTCCAGAAGAAAAACAAACAAACACAACATATATGCAAAGGACAATATCATGCTTTATAACAACAATACTGGAAATTAGAAAACAATAGCATAATTAGTGCTTTCAAAATTTTAGAGTGAGCATAATTTAAAACCTAGAATTCTAGGCCCAGGAATACCCTTAATCAAATCTAGGGAAGAATAGAGACAATTTCAGATGGACAAGTTTCAAATTTTTATTCATTATACATCTATTCTGAGGAAGTTACTGGAGTAAATGTTCCATCAAAATAGGGAAATAGAACAAGAAAGAAAATACTGTAAGGTTCAGGAAAGAAGTAAAGGAAATTACAAGAATCACAGCTGCATAAAGATAGAAGCTGGTGAGTTGAGGTCTCCAGAGAGAATTTGCCAAGGAAAAATGGTGCTGAGAGACTATCATGTTGTACTGTATTGACTGCCTTGCAGCTCTGATGGAAAGTTAGGGGATAAATTTTTATCAAGGGGGAAAAAAATAAGACAATCAATTTTAAGAAAGACAAAACATTAAAAAAATATAATCCTAATACTTTATGTGGCTCAGTCATGAGCTATTTACATAAATTACATCCTGAATATTGATTTAACTAGAAATAATTATTTAACTATATTGGAAGAATGAAAGATGGGTAGAGGAAGGTGATAAAGAATCAAATAGAACAATTTTCTGTAATAGAAGTCATTAGATTTAATTAGTTTTTAAAAAGCAGAATATGCATGAAAATAGAGAGAAATAACAGAAGAATAAGTGAAAGTTCTTAGAGATTGCCCACGGGGAGCAGGGATTAAGGTAGGGAGAGGGAAGATAGCTATAGTTTTTAAGTACATGCTCCATAGTATTATTTGTCTCCATAAGCTCTGTGTGTATATATCACTTTGATAAACACTTTTGAAAAGGAAAGAAAATGTATTTCTCATGCTGACCCAACAGCTGCCTCTCTGCCTTCTGGTCCTAGTTATACAGTTCAACATACAAATAATAATAATAACAATAACAATAATAATAATAATAATAGTTTCTCTTCACAATGACTAACCTTCAAACACTTAAAACCAGAACTCATATTCTTCCTTTAGTTTCCATTTATAAGGGCTAAACTTTCCCATTTCTTTCAACCACACCTCATATGGGATCATTCCTTTGCCTCACCTGATTGCTTTTCTCTGTACTCAATAGAGTAGCATTCAGACTGAGGATGATATTCTGGATATAGTCTGGCTAATTTACAGCAACTCTATCACCGCTCTCATTCTTTCTATTATAATCCATTAAAACAACAAAAATCACATCAACTTTTAGAAGCCAAAGCACATTATGCTTCATATTGAAACTTTACCACACATGATTTTTAAGTTACTTGCCTTATGGGTGGAATTTGTTTTTTAGGGTCATTTTTGTTTTTTGTCTTGATGGAGGATCCTACATTTGTCTCTATTAAAGTGTGAATTTTTAAATTCACTTTATTGTCAAGCTGAAAAGAAAGTATATTTGGCTTTTGTTTTTTTTTTCACAAAAGATATTAGCTATCTCTTCCAAATTTTGTCACTCATAAATTTGATAATTGTACTTTTATTTAGTTTTGAGTAAAAACGGTGAATGTACCAAACCTAGCAAGGCCAAGCCCCTCAGGCACCAGAACATGTGCTTCAGGTTAGCAACCACCTGTCATCAGCTTTGAGTTGCAAGTTATTTAACCGTTAGTTCATCTAACCTGGCCGAGAGCCTGATACACCAAAATGATGACAGTACTCTATTTTAGCCATTTATTAAACCAGTCATTAAAACAACAAATTAATCTAATTAAATCCATTACTCTTTTTCTGATATGAATTATTATGAAACACATAAAAACAGCTACTATTATTCTTACTTCACTAGCTTTTCAGAAAAAGAGACATCATTTGACTTGTCTAGGATCTTATAGTGACAGACCTGAGATGCAGATTTTAATTTTGATTCCTGACTTTTACTCCTATTCTCTAGAACTAGACCAGTGTCTTGGAATACAGTGTTGTTGTTGTAATCTTTATATGAAGTTGTAAACCAAAGATTGTTAGCTTTATTTTCATACCATGAAATCCTACCCAAATATAGATTAGCTCAGTCCTGGATACCATGCCACAGATATTTAAATCAAAAGAAGAAAACCCTGCCCTCCCCAGGCCCAGCTATCCCATTGCTTTCTGATAACTAACTAAAGATACAGCATTAAGCCTTTAGATCTTAGGCAGAGTCTTTGCTTTGACAATTGCATTTATCTCATTATGTTCGATTGGCATATTGAGATCTATAAGCTTGTGGTTAATATGTTGCCAAGGATTATTAATAAAGCTGGTTGTGCAAAAAAGGCATCAGTTTCCCGAAATGTATAATCTATGCCAGTTATTCACTTTGAACTTGCCTACCTGCCCTGGTAGCATAACAGTGCTACAGGAGGATTGGAGACTTAACATAAAAACCAAAAGCTTTTCTAACCTGTTACTGCCATCTGAGTTGGGAGGAAAAGTTGACTGTTACAATACAGAAGGGAGATAAGCAGAATATCTCAGTTCAAATTTCCCATGGATAAACGCAACAGAATAAAATATATGACAGAAAAAGCTACCAGTTATATTGCAAGGAATTATTAAACATTAGCGTGTTTACTTTCTACTTACTTTTACGTACTAGACTTTTTTCAGCACTTGAAAAATGTTGTGCCCAAATCTCTACTGCATCAAAGCCACCTATAAATATTCCCAGTTCCCCGTGTTCTGTAAGGCAGTGGGTCTCAAAGTTTGTTGCTTGGACCATCAGAATCTGTATCATTAGGAAACTTAGGAATACAAATTCTCAAGTCTCTCCCTAGACCTATTTAATCAGAAACTTTAGGTGAAAGTACAGAAATGTGTATCTTAACAAACCATATATGTAATTCTGATACACTTCAGTTTGAGAAACACTGCCATAAAGGAACCACTCAGGTTTTCCAAGGTGAGAACCCCTCAGAGATGATTGAATGATTTCAAGCAAAGCAAGAACAACTTTTGGAGAACTCCAGCCTGAGCATGCTCACTGGCTCAATTTTCCCCATTATGCCATCTTGACTGTCATTACAATAGTATTCCCTGTGTGGCAAATGCCACAGGGACCACAGTGTTCATCAGATGTCCTCACAAGTTCTCTGCAAGGAGCAGCATAGCATCCCTATAGGAGAGGCATGACACTTCTTCCACCACGACTCATTACCTGCCAAAGTAACTCCCACCTTTGCCTTCAGCCTTCTTTCCTTTGTCTCATGATTATGAGCTTTGGGAGAAAAATTAATTTCGTTGGCTACAGACATTATGCAGTAATCTCTTTCCCATCTCCCACCCCATCCAAGATTCCTCTAGGCATTCCCTCTATGGTTTGATTTCAGCAGAACGCTGCAATTTTAATGTGGTTCATTCAATAAACAATGTGCTACCGGATGCTAGGCTACACTGCTTTCCTCATATCCTGTTGATTTCAAATGATCCCACTCTGAACTTTGCTCCAGACCTCTAGGTGATGCTTCCTTGGCTCAGGGTGACTAAGGCATCTCAACTTTTCTGTTCCCACTGAGAATCCATTCAAAGCAGAGAATGGATTTGGTGACATTTTCCTTATTTGTCATATACATGAAATATTCTTATGTCATGCACCCCTGCACAGTAATTGCTCTACTAGGAGCCATTTGGGAGTACATGCTTTAATAAATGCATTGAAATCTTTTCAATCTGTGAATTCCTAGATTCTTTTCCTTTTGCTATTCACTCACTATGACTAACTGCAGAGCTATGTCCTGACCATAGGTTTTGTTTGCTGCCTTTAGTCATTTTCAATTTCTTAGAAGAAGCAAATATGAGGGTAAAAGTCAATGGAAAGCAGGTTTAGGTAAGTTCCATCACATCCATAAATATTGCCAAGAATCCTAGCATGTACGTGAGACAAGGAAGGAGTTTCTGTTCTGATTTGAAACACCATAAATCAAATAACTATAATTCGACCACCCCTAAGACTGCTAATACCTCTTAGTATTTATTGCCAAAAGTAAGAACTTACAAATGCCAGCATGAGTATGCTGCCAGTAAGTTACTTCTGGTTTGTCAGAAAATCCAATGACTGTTTTTGTTTGATGTTATCATTGTTCAGTTATTGTTCCAAGTGCTGTTTGCATGACAATCATATCATAGCATCAGAGAGAGTGGGAATCACCTGGATAACCTCCAGAACTCATATTGAATAATTCTTTTTTCCATAAACACCAACTGACAAGCCTCTCTTCATATGAGCCAACATCTAAACATTTCAAAGATAGAGGTAGTGAGTGAAGTGTTTTCACAGTTATCTTCTATAGTTTATTGAGTTTTCTTAACATGAGTGAAAAAACAGTGTATTTGATGACCATTTCGTGAGCATCCAGTGTGTGTCAGTCACTCTCCTGGGGATGGTGTACACTGATCCTACCCTTAGGAAGTTTACATGCTCTTGCACCATTTAGAAGATACTAAAGAGAGATTACCCCTCTACTATCTCACTCCAAGTTCTGTGTGGCTTTCTCACACTATTGTGATGTCTGAGCAGTTCTTAGCTGCTCTCTTTTGCACTAAGCTTTGTGAGGAGTTAATTATATGCATTATCCCATAGCTATGGACAAACCACCTAAAACACTTAATGATAATGGCTAATAGCATGACTAAAGTTAACTAGAATATACTTTTCAGGGGATAAATATTTTTTCTAAAAATCTTATAGTAACAATAGATTTTCAACTTAGAATTTACGAATGTAAATATTTAGGTAGAATCAATTACAATTTCATTCTCCAGAAAAAAAAAGCTTTTGATATCTTTCTGTAACTAAAAATTATGCCTATTTATAAACATGAAATATGAATCTTAATGTGTATATAGGTTTTTTAATTTTTATGAATCTGTTTCTGCTCTATTTATTTTTTCTTTAGATAGCACATATAAGTGAAATCATATTTGTCTTTCTCTGTCTGAGTTATTTTACTTAGCATAATACCCTCTAGGTCCACCTATGTTGTTACAAATAAACTATGCTGTATATCTGTACACCTAAAACTAATATAAAATATGTTAAATGTCAGCTGTAATTGAAAAATAAAAGCTACTACATAAATAAACTTGGTATTATGCTAAGTGAAATAAGAGAAAGAAAGAAAAAGATCATATGATCTCACTTATATGTGAAATCTAAATAACAAAATAAGTGACCAAACAAAACAGAAATAGACTCAGAGATACAGAGAACAAACTGAGAGTTGCCGGATTGAAGTGATGTTGGGAGGCTAGGTAAAAAAAGTGAAGGGATTAAGAAATACAAATTGGTAGTTACAAAATAGTCATGAGGTTGTAAATTATAGCATAAGGAATATAGTAATAATATTGTACTATGTATGGTACCAGGTGGATACTAGACTAATTGAGGGAATCATAATAAATTATATACTTTATAAATTAAAATTATATTTTTAGTAACTTTTAAAATCAGAAAGTGTGAAGCCTCCAGCTTTTTTTCTATTTCAAGATTATTTTGGCTATTAAGAGCCCCTTAACACAAGTTTAAGGATGTATTTTTAAATTTCTGCAAAAAAGTCACTGCAATTTTGATAGTGATTGTCTTTTGGGTAGTACTGATTTCTTAAACATATTAAGTTTTTCAACCCATAAACAGGATATCTTTTCTTTTATTTGTGTCTTCTTTAATTTCCTTCAGCAATGCTTTAGAGGTTTCAGTGTACAAGTCTTCAGTGTACAAGCTCTTTGGTTAAGTTAATTCTTAAGTATTTTATTGATGATCTTATAAATAAAATAATTTCCTAATTTTCTTTTTAGATTGTTCATTATTATTATATAAAAACACAACTGATTTTTGTGTGTTGATTGTAATTTTTGTTTGTTAATAAATGAATTCATTTAATAAATCTAACATTTTTTTGTGGAATATTTAGAGTTTCTACATATAAGCATGCCATCTATGAACAAGATGACTACATTTTCTTTTCCAATTTAAATTCTTTTAATTTTGTTCACCTGATTGCTTGGCTAGAACTCACAGTACTACATTGAATTTTACACACACTGAGAATATGAAAACTGAGAAGAACTAACTTTGAAGATCACCTAATTGAATTTCTTCATATTACAGATTTGTAAATTTGGTCATAAAAATGGGAAATGTTTTCTCCTCTCCTTCATTCTCTTTCTCTTTCTCCCCCTCCTTCTTCTCCTCTTCCTCCTCCTCCTTCTTCTTCATCTTACAACTAACAATTGGTGAAAAGGAAAAATGAATCTTTTAATGTTTGGAATAGAAAGAATTCCGCTATAGCAATATTTGCTATCTGTTTGATTTTTCTCAGGCAGTACACTATAGGCTTAAAAAAAAAAAATGAATGTTATTTGACACGGGTAGGCCTGGGCTTAAGTCCTATTCTGTCACTAGATGATTTTAGCAACTTTCAGACAGCTCTAGAAAATTCCCTCTGAACTTCACTTTACTCAGTAGGTAAATTAATATAATGATAACACTCTCTTGCTGGGTGGCTTTGAGAGTCAAATAAAATAATATGTGCTAAAATAATATATACACTTTAAATCCTATTCTTTGATTAACTACTACTTTTGACAGATTATGATTTTTAATCAGGTGCTATCTTCTGAATACTTATAACTGTCATTGTATGAACACCAGGTTTTCAGTTTTATAGGTCGTTTTTACAGAAGTCTGGGGTTAAATCTGTGTTAGAATTTAGGTCAACTAGAAAGCAGGGAGGCAGTAAAAGGCTAGGGGCAGAAGCTCTTTACCAGCAAATATAAACTATTTCACTGTTTTAACAACTCATTAAAATAGTCATACAAGTGGTACAAGCTGAATATCGGTCCTCTTCTTCTGTATAATGTCTTATTCTAAAAAGTTTTATATGGATCTATAAGTGTAAAAATAATGACATCTTCTCATAAAAGGTTATATTTTTTAGCTTTGTTTTTGGATCAGATAGATTTTTTCTTTATTTACCACAAAAGACTGGTTATGTTTACAAAAGATAATAAATAATATTTTTAAATTGTTTACTAAAGTGACTTAAATTTTAAGCTATCTTTATAATCACTTGCCTATGAAAGCTGATTTGATCATCAAAAGCTTTTTGATAATCGATTATCTACCTTTAACAGTTTATTTCTAGACAGAAATAACATCACAACTGTCCTAATTTTTATTTGTTACTTGTCTCTAGCCAATGGTTTTCTCTTGATGAGTGTTGCTTTTATAAATTCACAAATTTATACTCTAAATGTGATCATAGTTATGTATTTTTAACATTATGGAGATATAATTCATTTACCATAATACTTGACTTTTCAAAATATACAATTCAGAGGTTTTTAGTATATTATGGAGTTATGCAACTATCACTACTATCTAATTTTAGAATGTTTTATCATCTAATACTCATTAGCAGTAATTATCTACTCTCTAACACCTGCAATTACTAACCTACTTTCTGTCTCCATGGATTTGCTTATTTCTAGACATTTCATATAAATGGAAACATACAACATGTCTTCTGTGACTGGCTTTTTTCACTTATTTTTAATGTTTTCAAGGTTTATTTATGTTTTAGCATGTTTCAATACTTCATTATTTTTTATTGCTGAATAATATTCTAGTGTATAAGCATACTATATTTTACTTATTCAGTCATCAGTTGATAGACACTAGGGTCGTTTTCAGTTTTTGCTATGAATAATATTGCTTTAAACATGTATGCACACGTTTTGTGTGGATACATGTTTTTATTTCTTTTGAGTATAGCTAGGAGTGGACCTGCTGGATCATGGAAATGAGATTTTACCTCCAAAATATTTATTTAAATATTCCATCAGAACTACAACAATACCATCTACACAATATGCCAAAATTTTCAATCCTAAATCACTGACTTGAACATTTATAGTATTAAGCTACATTTATGCTTTTAAATGATAACTTCATGTTGCCCATTGACTACTATAGCTGGAGTCCTCATCTCTAAAATGCTGTTTATAAGGCAGGGTTGATCAAGTAAATACCAAATGTAAACAATTTAGGATGTGCCTAGCAAATTTTAATCTTTGAATACATGACATCTACTCTTTTTCTTCAGTATACTTAAGTCTCATTCTTATGTCTCTTTCTTTGTTGTAATTTTTTATAAATTAAGAAACTAACAGTTGGTATTTAGTTTAAATGAAATAATCATCAAAGGCATTTTATTGAATTAGCTTTTAAGGCATTAGTTACATCTGCATTATATCTTATGTTTAAAGAGGAAATAAGTAAATAAAAAAACTTCATGCCTATTGTAAACTTTATCCCAAGGTTCAATTGCTATCAATGTAAGTAATAACATCACTATAAGTAAATTTGATACTTACTTTTTTAAGAATATCAGAATGTCCTTCCCTGTTCATAAATTATACTCAAAATGTAGTTCTAATAGTGCCATTCATAGTTAAAATAACCTTTTGTACTACAATTTAGAGAAAAATTACAAAGCACTCATCCTACTTAAAAATATGAAAACCATATGTAAACCTGAGCTGACTTCTGAATTATTCACAAAATTCACATGTAAAATCAGGCTTCCTTGCAAATGGGTTATATCTGTTACTGTTTCTCTTATGAGACTCATAGTAAAACAAAGAAAAACTTTGAAATATTCATCTAACCTTTCACTGGTTGCATTGTGATTTATCCAAATATTATTTTTTTGTAGTTATTGTGTCCCTGCTCATTCATGGTTGAGTGAGTGTTATTTCTGAAGAGGTTTAAGGCCACTTCCAAATCTCCTATGATTTGTAGTTATATTCTTTTGGGATCTGCAAGCAAAACTAACAGAGTATGCATAAAATGTTAAAACAGTAGGATGCTGCTGCTGGTCAACACTCTCTTTCCTGCAATAAGAAAGAATGTACTTTATGAGTATAACACAGAAAGCATCCATAGAGCTTTCAAAAAGTCAGTACAATGGGGTACAGCTTGTGGAAGTAGAGGTCAATAGAATTGTATTACTGCCATATTTATCCTGTAACTTGTCTTGTAAATTACTTAATGACGTTGCCAAGAGAGAGAAAAAAAAAAAGGCCATCTCTTTCTCTTTGCAAGCAACTGGGGCAGACAGCTTCTCAGAATGAACATGGAAATTCTAACATGGCAGTAATAGATGGGACAGAGAGCTGAAGATGTTTAAACCTTCCTATAAAAAACTCAGTTCTCAGAAGTGCTGAATTGTGAACAATTACGAGTAGATACCAAAACACACTCGTAGTTTCTAAATTTAACCTGATGCAGTGCGTAATGGGGAACAGGAAAAAGAGGGAGAAAGGCTGAGGATCAAGTTGGCTTAAGAGGTATTCAGAGCCTAGTGCAAAATTTGATGAATTTGGGAGATCTAGGCAAGGCTCAGGATGGATGAATTCTCTCAGCTGCTCCTATTTGATGGTTTTATCATTGCCTAAGTGAGATGGAACTAAAATTCTGGGATTAAATCCAGATCCACTCTGTGGTTAAATTGCATAAGATTTTAAAGCAACAGAGTTCAAATTCTGACTCTACCACATACTAAAAGTGCAAACTACTAAATTTCATGGCGCCTTGCCTTTTTTTATCTATAAAATGGGGTTGATAATATTACTTCATCAGTAATGTTATATCATTAATATTTAGTTCCATCAATTTCTACACTTATTCCTGCAATGCTAGAATTTCTATGCTCATTCTCAGAAATTGCCTGCTACAGTGATTGCAAAGAGCAGGGACTTTTCTCTCTAAGCAGTGTCTCTGAGGGTTGGGAAAGAGGTATTATAGGACAACCTGGCACTTAGCCTAAAACAAACAGGATAAATCATAATACTTCATGATATCAGAATTACTGTAGACTTTATGTAAAGCACATAGAACTCTGTTGGGATATAGTAAGCATTTAGTAAATGTTAGTGGTCAAATTTGTTTCTGTTCTTGAATACTATTTAAAAATCAATTAATTTATCAAATCATGTGAGTTCATTTACAGCAAAGTCAAAAAATCATGTAGTGGTCTTTATATAGTTCTGACCTAAAATTCCACTTCAGATATTCCAAGAGCTATTATTCAAATTGCTGCCTCTAAAACTGAAGATCATCCTCAATATTATTGTGCTTCTAAGGCTGAGCAGGTGAACAGTGTACCTTATGGACTACAGCAGAGTTAAACTCATTCTTTACTGCCAGCAGGACCACTGGGACTGGGATTCATGTTCATTGCCTTGAAGTGGTAGTTTAGCCACGCATTTATTTAATGGCTTTCAATTTAATTTTCAATCTCCATATTACATTGGTGGTGAAAAATTCTATGTATGGTTTCTAGAATATTGTTAGGTTACAGGCTCTACATTCTCCAGCAAGCATGGTTTCACTCATCCACGCTAGACTTTCATTACTTCTAGGATTGATTATTTTTATTTGTTCCTGGTGGCATTCCAGATTGTTTGCCAAACTGGCTGCAGATGGTTTTGAATGTTATTGCTGCCAGCGTTGTTACTAGAACTTGATCTACAAATCATGTTTCCCCATCTTGCAATCTCAATCTTAGCTGCCTCTTAGACAACATATGGCTTTCAAAATCCTTTTAATGAACTATAAAGCTCTCAATGGCTCTGATTCTGTTTACCTTTCTGACCTTTTAAATTTTTACACTCCAGCACAGACTCTTTAGTTATCTAATATGATGTTGTCTCATGCTGTGTAACTAATACTAGTGAACTGGTAATTCATTTATAGTCCAGGCTGGTCTCAGCCTGTCCTGGGCATCAGAAACCAGAATGATCTGAAGAGTGCACAGAAGGCAGAGATTTTGTGGCTAATAACTTTAGATGTATATAAGGACTAAACAATTTTATTTCATTCTTACCTTACCAAATTGATATGTCTTTAGCTATTTCTTAAGTGTTTTTTTTTATTTTCTGGCCAAAGAAGTTAAAGAAATGTAATGGCCCTCAAATGAGTACTTAAGGTGAGGTTAAGAGTAGTCATTGAATTAAAGTGCTAGGAGACAATGATATGTGTAATGACCTTAATTGTCTTTAAAAATAAAACAGTGTAACATACTTACCTTGAGGATCCACCACCTATAAAACCATATACTGCAGCAAGTCATTATTGAGGCAACATTTGACTTAATAGTTGAAATCAAGTTATTCTTTGGGCAGCAGAGGAGTAACAGGAAGTAACTAGTCTTCTTTCCCATTTCGATTACCATAATTAGCAGGCAAGATTTGTTTGTGTTTTCTTGCATCATTTCTTTATCTATCTTTACATAATTCCACATATAAATTTAAGCAGGACCAAAACTAAAGGCTCAAGAACTAAGGAGCCAATGGTACATTAATGTTTTCAGAAACAATTGGCTAATAAGACATAGAAAACAGAGAACTGGAGGTCAAATATAAGCTTTATTATAAATAAACCTAATTAAAAGATATGGTTATAGATAGTCAAAAGGCATAAATTTCCAATTATAAGATCAAAACAAAAAGAATACGGTTATAGAGCTATAATTAAATAGACTAGATAATGCTCCCTCCAGCTAATCCTAGACTTTAGAACAGCTCATATAATAGAGAACTTGGTTTTCAGGGAAGTCACACTTACCTAGAATCACTACTTCACCTTGCACTGCTGCCAAGAAAGAAAGGAACAATTCTCTCACTTTTCATGATTTCAACTTTTTAAGAAATTGATTTGAAGAAATCCTACTTCTGGAAATGGTGGGTTAGATTATTTAGATTACCTTTTCTTGCTGAAAATAGTAAAATATAGTGAAATGATATGCTAATTCTATATATTACGTATATACTATAAGTGACCTCAAAAGCGTGGCAACGTGAGGGGTCTCTTTGATCACTCTCCTTGAAATTATAACAAATTGAACAGCTATAACATGCAAATATTCATGAGATTCCTAGCCTAACACACAAACATTTATGAGAGATCTGCACATCAAAGCATATCGGTGAATAGGGAAAACAAGGAAGGAAGAAAGGGAAAGAAGTGGAGATGACATGCTGCAGCTTTAGCTCTCAGCAGAACTTGGGTAGAGGGGAGGAATCAGGTTGTGGCATCAGATTGAAGCATGCACTCT
>NW_006439568.1:26983905-26987473 GCF_000325575.1 Pteropus alecto | reverse complement strand
GCCTGAGGGATGAGCATATACTATGGCAAAACCCAGTGACCAGGGCAGAGACCAGGGCAGAGATAGAATATAGACATGAGACAGCTGTGTTATAGAAAGCAGAGTCATGGAGCCTGACCACCTCCCACCAACCTCTTAAAGCTAGCAGAGGGCCCAGGGAAAAATGCAGTGATGAGTGTTTGGCTACAAATAAGGAAATATGAATCCTCAGAAACTGAGTATACAGTTTATGAGTAGCAGACACACGCTGTGGGTGGTCCCAGTGACAGAGGTGGAGAAACAGAGATGAGCGAGCTGAGGCACGGCAGTCACCATTAGTGGGAAAACAAATGCACAGACAAACCTATCCCACCTCCATCCATTCAGGCTGATTGTGGCAGAGGCACCTGGGGTACCTCAGGCAGTATAACACTGCAACTGCCTTCTGGGCAGCACTGGGATTTCAGGAGCTCCTTAGGAGCTTGAAACTCCATCACCCACCACAACCTCCCCTGGATGTGGAGACCGGGTACCAAGACAACTTGTTAACAGAGGGGACACACACCTCCCCAGGAAATAAAAGGCATGTGTTTTTTGCCACACAGTAGTGTTCTAGGAGGCCTGGGCAGTGCAGGCACCACCTGCTGGAAAACAAAAGGAAACATCAACCTACTACTAAAGAGGCATCACTCTTTAAAAAAAAAAAAAAAGGCAACACCAGACAAAATGGCATAAATGATAGAAGATTTGCTCATCCCCTATTGCAACCACATCAAAGTTAAGAAGGAAACATAGAACAAACAGCAAGCAGAGGTCTAGAAAAACAGAGGCACTACAACTAGAGAGAGAAATAAGAAATCACACCAATAGTTGGAGGTAAGAAGGAGCGAAGACATGAGGCTGCCCGGTCCCCAGTTGCTGAGTGGGACAGAGGATATGTCAGCAGCAGCTGGCAGCTGCAAACACCTCTGAAAGGGGTTGTGTCCACAACCAAAACTTCGTGGTTAAGGACTTACAGAAGGACACCGAGTTGTTGAAGCAAGGGTCTGAGGCAAGGCTTTCTCCTGGGCAGAAGTTCTAGTGGTATCCATTGCTTCTCTGTAGAGCCCACCCCCCTCCCAGTGTGTGGACACAGGGCCGCCATAGCTGAGATATCATCAAACTGGATAATAGACATAGCTTTGCCCAGAGGGTTCCCTGAAACTCTGCTACTCCCAACTCACAGCCCCACCGAAGCCACATTCAGTTGTGTCCTTGGCAAGTCCTGTGTCACTTACTGAGCAAACCCCAAGACTCACACTGGTGACAGCTAGCCTTGGTTTCTGGCATGGGCTCTTGGGGCAACTATAAGCACAGCATTTGTGGATTGCTTGATGAATCTTAACAGGTGGCTCTGGAGGAGCACAGGCTGGGTCTAAATTTGGCCTGCAGTTGAACCTCCCCTCAGGACTGTGCCACTGAACACAAACCACACAAAGCTGTGCTAATAAGAACAGAAGACTTAGGAGCTTGGCTAAGTACATAGAAGCAGACACAGAAGACAAAGAAGGAGAAACCATATGACAGAACGGAACATAGATCAAGGAAAAATGGAGTCAAGCAATCTAACAGATGTAGAGATCAAAACACTGGTTCTGAAGATGCTCAATGAACTTAGGAGAAATGTAGATAAATTCAGTCAGAACTTTAATAAAGAGATAAAAATCATAAAATTGGAAATGGAAATTTTAAAAAGAAACCAGTAAGAAATGAACACGTTATATGAGATGAAGAGTATATTAGATGGAATCAACAGAGTGCATAAAGAAGAGGATTGAATCACTAGCATAGAGGATGGGGAACCCAAGCATATTCATTCAGAATAGCAAGGAAAAAGAAAACTAAGACTATAATAATAATTTAAGGAGCCTATGGGACACTATTAAATGTAAAAATATCCATGTCATAGGGGTACCTGAAGGAAAACAAGAAGTTGAAGAGCTACTTGAAGAAATAATGATAGAAAATCCTCCCTAACCTGGTAAAGGAAATTGGCATACAACCCAAGGAAGTTTGGAGAGTCCCAAAAAAGAGGAACCCAAAGAAGCCCACACCAAGACACATCATAATTAAAATGCCAAAGGTTAAATACAAAGAGAGAATCTTAAAAGCAGCAAGAGAAAAGCAGTTAGTTACCTACGAAGGAGCACGCATAAGACCAGCAGCCAATTTCTCAAAAGAAACTTTGCGAGACAAATGGACTTGGCACAAAATATTCAACATATGAAAATCCGGGATCTACAATGAAGAATACTTTATCCAGCAAAGCTATCATTCAGAGTTGAAGGACAAATAAAGAGCTTCCCAGACAAAAAAAAAAACTAAGGGAATTTATCAATGCCAAGTCAGTATTATAGGAAATGTTGGAGGGACTTCTTTAAAAAGAAAAAAACATGTATCAAAAACATGAGTAAAGAATGGTAATAACTACATTCCTATCAAAAAGTATCTCAAGTGGAAAAGAATTAAGTGCTCCAACCAAAAGACAGACTGGCTGAATGGATAAGAAAAAAAGACCCCTACATATGCTGCCCATAAGAGGCAGATGAAAAGACACACACAGACTAAAAGGAAGGTGATGGAAAAATTATTGCCTTGATGGACTTAAAGGGTATTGCGCTGAATAAAGTAAGTCAGATAGAGAAAGAAATATTTCATGATTTCATATGCATGTGGAATCTAAAGAACAAAATAAACAACAACAACAAATATGAAAACACATCCATAGATACAGAGAATATTTTGAGGGCTACTAGACAGGAGGGGAAATGGAGGAAACAGTGAAAAATGACAAAGGGTTTAAGAAGTACAAATAGATAGATACAAAATAGTCATGGAGATAGAACAGTAGCATGAGGAAATAATCAACAGTGTAAAAAATATATAACGGGAGGAGGGGTACCTGATTTAGTGAGGTGACCACTCCATGAGTTAGATCTCTAATCACTATGCTACACAACTGAAATGAATATATTATTGTATGCCAACTGTAATTGAAAACTACTCATTGAATTGTATAATGTATATATGAACAACTAATTGTTTATTAAACTTCAATAAAATAATAAAATAAAATAAATAAAAACTAAACAAATGAAAGAAATTAATAATAATAATAATAATAATAAAGCAGAGTTCTTTCCCATAATCCAACAAACATTATGAACAACTAAGGCAACAAGGCAACTCAGAAAGTAAAAAATCTTCATGAAACGAATTTAAAGATATAGAAATATATGACTTAAGTGACAGAGAATTCATGATTACAGTTCTGAAAAAACTCAATGAGATTCCAAAAAACTCAGATAGAAAGTATAATAAACTCAGAAAAAAAGATCAGCGAACAACAGAAATACTTCACCAAAGAGATTTAAACTTAAAAAAAAAAGTAGAAATTCCGGTACAAAAAAACTCAATAAATGAGGCGAAGAATAAAATAGCTAACTTAGGAAATAGAGCAAACAGATGGAGGAAAGAATTGGTGATATAGAAGACAGAAATCTGGAAATGACATAGATGGAGAAAAAACAGGAGAATCTAGAATGAACAC
>NW_006439568.1:26943017-26983845 GCF_000325575.1 Pteropus alecto | reverse complement strand
AGGAAGGAAGGAAGGAAGGAAGGAAGGAAGGAAGGAAGGAAGGAAGGAAAGCAGGAAAAGAAAGGAAGAAAGAACTCTACCAGAACTATCTGACACCATCAGAAAGAGCGATATAAGAATAATAGGTATAACATAAGGAGAGGAAAAAGAGAAGGAATCAGAGAACTTATTCAAACTAATAGTTAATGAGAACTTCCTAAACCTGTGGAAAGAAATGGATCTTCGAATTCAAGAATCAAACAGAACACCTAATTATCTCAGTTCAAAAAAGTCTTCTCCAAGACACATTATATTAAAACTATCGAAAACTAATGATAAGAAAGAAAGAATTCTCAAGGCAGCCAGAAAAAGAAGATGGTAACCTATAAAGGAAAACCTATTGGATTATTATCAGATTTTTTAGTAGAAACTCTACAAAGTAGGAGGTAGTGGAATCAAATATTTAAACTATTGAGAGGATTCTGGGAAACATTGCAGAGTGAGAGACATTCTCAGATCTCTCCCCTTGAAACAATAAACTGAGCATCTAAAACTCAACAAAAAACACTCAAACTGCACACCAGCACGTCTGAGCGTGGGATCTGTGCATAAGAGCTACCACAGGTCAAAACGCCGGATGTCGGGTGGTGAACCGGAGGAAATAAAGAAGCTGCCTCTCACAGCCACTGCGCTCCTTGCAGGAGGAGGGGGAGGGGTGAAGTTGCCGCCCCTGATCAGCCTTCCTGGAAGTGCTGGAACTTATAGCAGCCGGCAGCAGGGCCCACACAGTAGGGCAGAAAGCAGAGAAGCGGAGCGGGACAGCAGAGCAACAACAGTTGATTTTTACCGATTCCAGCTCCAAAACTGAGGCTGAGCTGTAGGCTCAAACCCACAACCCAGAGGGCCCCTCTCTCCATAGCTTCTGAGATGATCAACCTGGAGCCCCTGGGGAATCTGAGCAAAAACTGCCAAGACTGAAGCTACCTCTCCCAGCCTCTGGAGCTCCCTGCAAGAGGATGGGGAGGGGAGAAGGTGCAGTGACTTCCCTGATAAGCCTGCTTGGAAGTGTCAGAAGTTCTAGCAGCTGGCAGCAGGGCGGAGTCATCAGGGCAGAAAGCAGAGAAGCAGGACGGGACTGCAGAGAAACAACAGTTCATTTTTACTGGCCCAAGTTGCAAAACCGAGGCTGAGCCACAGCCCCCAATTCGTAACCCATAAGGCCCCTTCCCACATACCCTCTGAGACCAATCACTGTGGAGCCCCAGGGGAATCTGTGCAAATGCTACTGAAACTGTTGCTAAAACCTACAGGGACTGAAACTGAGAGTAGCAAGAGTGATTAAATATCTACAAGAAAATAAAAAAGATATTTAGGCTTTAAATAAAGCAGGGATGTAAGAAGTTTAAATGCCACCTACTAGAAACCAAAAGAAAAGTGCCTTCTTTACAGCAAGCTAAAGAGAGAACTTTATATAATGAATCTTCTTTCTGGAAAAACAACAGAATACACTTCCATTAATGCCCAGGCAGGGAAATAGTCCATTAAACACCATGAACAACCAAGGTGACAAGGCATCTCAGAAAGAAAGAGAAAACTCTCCAGAAAATAAGCTTACAATATAGAAATATGCAACTTAAATGACAGAGAATTTATAATGGTACTTCTGAAAAAACTCAATGATATCCAAAACAACTCAAATTAATAAATTCAGAAATAGAAAAAAACAACTAGATGAGCAGAGCAAGGAGGTTGAAACCCTCAAAAGGAACCAAATACAACTTCTGGAGATGAAGAATACACTGCAAGAGTTGAAAAATGACATAACAAGCTTGGGAAACGGAGTCAACCAAAAGGAAGAAAGGATTAGTGATATCAAAAACAGAAATCTAGAAATAAATCAGAAGAAGAGAGAAACTGAAGAATGAAAAAAAAAAATGAAAGAGAAATACAAGAACTGTACCATCAGGAGAGGAAAAATAAGAATAATGGGCATTACCGAAGGTGAGGAAAAGGAGCAGAGACTAGAAAGCATTTTAAATAGTGGACGAGAATTTCCCAAATCTAAGGAATGAGCTGGAGCTTGGAATTCAAGAAGGCAACAGAACACCCAATTATGTCAACCCAAAAAGGCCTTCACCAAGACACACTGTATTAAAGTTATCAAAAGTCAATGACAAAGAGAGAATTCTTTTTTTTTTTTCTCTGTGGGAGCCATGTTAATTGTGGCATTTAATCCATTAGGCAGTGCTGCAAGCCCAGCCTCGTCAGAATTCCTTGGGTTCCTCTACAATTAATTATTTTTGAAAACGATAACAAACATCATAGCTTGTTAATAGGCTTAATATAATAAATTAAAAATAAAAAACCTGCGGGCTCTGTGTGGCTTCAGTGCCCCAGGTGCCACGGTGACTTTGCTTCTAAAGGAGCAGCTCTTCCCAGAAAAAGAAGATGGTAACTTATAAAGGAAAACCCACTAGATTATCTTTGGCTTCTCAGCACAAACTTTACAAGCCAGAAATGAATGGAATCAAATATTTAAACTATTATGTGAAAGAAACTACAAGCCTAGAATAATGTATCAAGCTAAGCTCTCCTTTAGATACGAAGGAGAAATTAAGACATTTCTAGACATACAAAAATTGAGAGAATTCTCCACTACGAGGCCTGCACTACAGAAAATACTGAAAGGTGTCAACTCATCTAAATCAAAATAACAAAACAAAACAAAATACATAATTAGGAGTAAAGTGACTATCAGGCAATTAGAAGCAGAGGAGTGCAATCATTACTAAGAACAGGGCATTATAAGCTTGAATAATAAGAATAGAATTGCTATAGCAATATAGTAACAAACGTTCAGAATATATAGGGACAAATTGAGATAACAATGACTGAAAAAGGGAGAATTCAAAGATCCAAATTCACAAAGGGAAAAGAAGATAAGGCATATACAGAAGAAAATGGACAACCGTATACATATATATATAACTATCTTTTTCATATTCGTAATGGTAACCACACACTAAATATTCAGAACGGAAGTATGTAACATAAAACAAAAAGAACCAGAGGCAAAACCCACAAAAGCCAATCACAATAAAGAAAACAGAAACACAAGAACAGGGAAGCAATGGAAACACTGAGCTACCAGAAAGCATATAAGAAGACTATAAGAAGAACTCATATTTCAATAATCACCCTAAATGTAAATGGACTGAACTCACCAATAAAAAGGCACAGAATTGCAGAATGGATCAAAAAACAAAACCCAACCAGGAGACACATTTCAACTTCAAAATCAAATATAGACACAAAGTGAAAGAGTAGAAAATGATATCTCAGGCAAATGGCATTCAGAGAAAAGCAGGAGTAGTGTTACTAATATCAGACAAAATAAACTTCAAAATAAAAAGGTAAAGAAAGATATTGAAGAACACTTCATAGTGATAAAGGGAATCATGCACCAAGAAGATATAACATTTATTAATATCTATGCTCCCAATCAGGGAACCCCGAAATATGTAAAGCAATTACTAACAGAACTAAAGGGAGAAACAGACCGAAACACTATCATAATTGGGGACCTAAATAACCCACTGTCAGATATGGAAAGATTATCCAAACAGAAAATCAATAAGGAAATAACATCCGTAAATGACACATTAGCCCAATTGGACATAATTGACATTGACAGAGTTGTCCATCTCAAAACATCTGCTTATACATTCTTCTCTAATGCACATGGAACATTCTCAAGAATCAATCACATACTGGGACACAGAGATAGCCTCAACAAATATAAGAGGGTTGAAATCATACCAACCATATTCTCTGATCATAATACTTTGAAACAAGAGATAAACTGTAGAAAGAAATCGGAAAGAACCACAAATACATGGGGATTAAACAACATACTACTGAAAAATACCTGGAACAGGGAAGAAACAAAAGGAGATCAAGAGATACATAGAAACAAATGATAATGATAAGACAACATATCAAAACTTTTGAGATATGGCAAAAGCAGTCATAAGAGGAAAGTTCATATCATTACAGGCCTATCTCCAAATAAGAATGAACCCAAATAAACAACCAAACACTTCATCTTATAAAACTAGAAAAGGAAGAACATATGAGGCTGAAAGTCAGCAGAAGGAAAAAAAAATCATCAAAATTAGAGCAGAAATAAATGAAATTGAAAAAAAAAAACCAATAAGCTGGTTCTTAGAGAAGGTTAATAAAATTGACAAATCACTGACTAGACTCATTAAAGAAAAAAAGAGAAAGGACACAAATAAACAAAACCAGGGATGAAAGAGGAGAAATTACAAATGACATCATAGAAATACAAAGGATCATGCAAGAATACTATGAAAAAGTGTATAATAACAAATTTAATAACCTAGAAGAAATGAACCAGTATTTAGAAAAATGCACTCTTCCTAGACTGAATCAAAAAGATTTAAAAATCTAAATAAACCGATCAGCATTATGGAAATTGAAACAATCTCAAAAACCTACCAAAAAGTAAAAGTCCAGGACCAGATGGCTTCACCAGTGAATTCTAGCAAACATTCAAAGATTTAATACCTATTCTCCTCAAACTCTTCCAAAAAATCGAAGAGGAGGCAAAACTTCCTAACTCATTTTATGAAGCCATTACTCTGATATCAAAATCTGATAAAGAGAACACACAAAAAAGATAACTACTGCCCAATATCTCTCATAAACACAGATGTAAAAACCCTAAATAAGATTTTAGTGAAACGAATACAGCCACATATTAAAAAGAATATACACCACAATCAATTGGGCTTCATTTCAGAGGCACAGTGATGGTACAACATATAACATATGCAAATCCATTAATGTGATACATCACATAAACAAATTAAAAAATAAAAATCATATGAGCATATCAATAGATAGAGAAAAAGCCTTTGACAAGATTCAGCATCTACTTATGATCAAATTACACTTTAAAGCAACAGTAATCAAAACGGCATGGTATTGGCAGCAAAAGAGACACACGGACAAGTGGAACAGAATCGAGGCTCCAGAAGTAAACCCATATTAATATGGGCAAATAATTTTCAACTAAAACACCAAAAATTTACAATAAAGAAAGGAAAGCCTCTTCAATAAATGGTGCTGGGAAAACTGGAAAGCCACCTGTAAAAGAATGAAACTAGGCTGTTGTCTATCACGACACACCAAAATCAATTCAAATTGGATTAAGGACCTTAATAAAAGACCTGAAACAACGAAATGCATAGAAAAAAAATAACATTAAACTCAAGGACTTTGAGCTTAAATAGGATTTTATGAATTTGACCTCAAAGGCAAGGGAAGTAAGAGCAAAAACAAATGAATGGGACTACTATACAAAACTAAAAAGCTTCTGCTCAGCAAAAAAAATTCATCAACAAAGTAAAGAGGCAACCATTCAAATGGGAAAATATATTTGCAAGCAACATCTCCAATAAGGGCCTAATATTCAAACTATACAAAGAACTCATATGACTCAATAACAACAACAACAACAACAGAAACAAACAATCCAATCAAAAAATGGGCAGAGGACCTGAACAGACACTTCTCCCTAGAGGACATGTAAATGGCCAACAAATATATTGAAAGATGCTCAACATCGCTAGCTATTAGGGAAATGCAAATTAAAACCACAATGAGATACCATCTCACACCTGTTAGAATGGCTATAATCAACAGGATAAGTAATAACAAATTTGGAGAGGATGTGGAGAAAAAGGAACCCTCATACACTGCTTGTGGGACTGCGAATTGGTACGGCCACTATGGAAAGCGGTATGGAGGTGCCTCAGAAAACTAATAATTGACCTATCATCTGATCCAGCAATCACTCTACTGGGTATTTCCCCCAAAGACTTGAAAACTCATTCGAAAAGATATTTGCACATCGATATTCATAGCACACTATTCCCAGTGGCCATGACATGGAAGCAACCGACGTGTCCCACACTAGAAGATTGGCTAAAGAAGCTGTGGTACATATATGCAATGGAATATTACTCAGCCATAAGAAGAGATGAAATACTGCCATTTGAAACAACATGGATGGCCCTTGAAATAATCATAGTAAGCTAAATAAGCCAGATAAAATAAGTTGAAAATCACATGATATCACATATGTGAGATATAAATCTAAAAGCAACAAATGATCAAGACAAACAGAGACTCATGAACATGGAAAATGGAGTAGTGGTTACCAGAAAGGAGGGGGCAGGGGGAGAGGGATAATAAAAAAATGCAATGTTAAAAAAATTTATGTATATTTAGTATGAAAAAAAAATAAACTGGCATTAAACAAACAAAGGATAAAAAAAAGGAACATGAAGTTGGGTATCCCACGTCCTATTCACTATCTTACAAGCCATTGAGTTTACATATTCTGCTTTACAATAAAGTAATAAAAGTCAAAAAAAAAAAAGAATAGAGTATTATCGAAGTGTCCTACAATAGATAATTGGCTAAAGAAGCTGTAGTACCTATATACAATGGAATATTACCCAGCCATAAGAAGTAGTGAAATACTGCCATTTGTGACAGTATGAATGGACCTTCAGATAATCATGCTAAGCAAATAAGCCAGACAGAAAAAGTTGAAAATCACATGATTTCACTTATATATGGGATATAAACTAAAAGCAACAAATGAACAGGACAAACAAACAGAGACTCTTGGACATGAACTATAGACTAGTGGTTACCATAGGGTAGGGGAGGGAGAAGGTAGACGGGGTAAAGGGGGTCAAATATAGGGGGGAAGGAGGGAGAAATGGGTAAAGGAGATCAAATAAACAGTAGCTGAATGAAACTGGACTTTGGGTGTTAAACACACAATAGAATATACAGACGTCAAATTATAATGTACACCTGAAAATTTTATAATTGTATTAACCAATGTTATCCCAATAAACTTAATTTTAAAAAAGAATAGAGTATTATAAAATTAAATACTACATTATGGTTAAAAAAGTTTAAATTTTTTTAAAAAGAGGAGACAATAGTTACTGAAACTCAAAATGAACTCACAGCATAAATAGGGATAATTTGAGACAACAAAACAGAAAAGAGAAGGGAGTAAAAGACTGAATCTGCAAAGAGAAATGGAGATGAGACACATGCAGCAGAGAAAAAGACTACTGTATATAGGAAAATTTCTTTTACATAAACTTAATGGTAACCGCACTAAAAAAATCCAGAACTGAACACATAGCATAAAAAATAGGAAACAGAGGGAAAGAACACAAATACCACCAAACTAAAATAACAGACACACAGGGAATAAAAATAATAGAAATAACCAGCTACCAGAAAACAAGAGACAGAAGGTCTATAGGAAAACATCATATACATCAATAACTACCTTAAATGTAAATAACTGAACATACCAATAAAAGGTACAGAATAGCATTGGTTAAAAAAACAAAACTCCACCATATGCTGCCTTCAAGAGAAACATCTGCAAGACACAACTGCAAGGACAAACATACACTCAAAACGAAAGAGAAGAAAACGATCCAAGCAAATGACATCCCAAGAGAAACAGTATTAAAGATAAAAATGGTAACAAGAGACAAAAGACACTTCATAGTGATAAAAGCGGCAATATATCAAGAAGATATAACATGTATCAGTTTTTTTTGCTCCCAAATATAAGGGGAGCACCAAAATATACAAAGCAACTACTAACAGAACTAAAGGGAGAAAATGACAAAAACACTATTACAGTAGGAGACCTAAATATCTCATTGGCAGTTATAGATAGAGCATCCAAAAATCAGAGACTTTCATTCCAAACACCAGAATATATATTTTTCTCTAATGTACCTAGAATATTCTTGATAATCGGTCATATATTGTGACACAAAACTAGCCTCAAAAAATGCAAGAAAATTTAAATCTTACTAAGCATATTCTCTGACCACAATGCTTTAAAACTGGAGATCAACATTAAAAAGATAGTGGAAAACCCCACAAACATGTGGAGATTAAACAATATGCTACTAAAGAGCAACTGAGTCAAAGAAGAAATAAAAGGAGATATGAAAAAATACATAGAAATGAGAATGAAAATAAAACATCAAAATTCTTGGATACAGCAAAAGCAGTAATAAAAGTTCATATAATTATAGGCCTATCTCAAGAAACAAGAAAAATCTCAAATAAACAACCTTATATTACATCTTAAAGAACCAGAAAAAAAAGAACAAATGAAGCTCAAAATCAACAGGAAAAAAAAAAGAAATAATAAAAATTAGAACAGAATTAAATAAAATTAAAAACAAAAGACTATAAAAATTAATGTAATAAAGAGATTAATAAAACTGACAAACTCCTTGTTAGACTCACTAAGGAAAAAAAAGAAAAGACAAATAAAATGAGAAACAAAACAAAAGAGGAGACATTACAACAGATACCACAGAAATATAAAGGATCATATAAGAATACTATGAAATATTATATGCCACCAAATTCAACAACCTAGAATAAATGGAAAAGTTCTTAGAAATATACAAGCTTCTTAGACTGAATCTTGAAAATCTAAATAGACTCAACAGTAAGAAAGTTGAAACAATCATCAAAAACCTCCCAGAAAGTAAAAGCCCAGGACCAGATGTTTTCACTGGTGAATTCTAAATGCTCAAAGAAGATTTAATCCCCAACCTTCTTAAACTCTTCCAAAAAATTGAAGAAGAGGCAATGTGAGGCCAACATAACCCTGATACCACAACATGGTAAAGATAACACACACAAAAAAAAACTACAGACCAATATCTCTGATGACTACAAATGCAAAAATTCTAAACAAAATACTAGCAAATCAAAAAAACAATAAATTTAAAAGTTTACGCATTACAATCAAGTGGAGTTCATTCTAGGAGTATGAGGATCTTTCAACATACTCGAATTGATCAATGTGATATATCACATAAACAAAATAAAAGATTAAAATTATAGGATCATAATAATAGATTCAAAAGAAAGCATTTCACAAGATATACTACCATTTATGACTAAAACACTTAATTAAATGAGTATAAGAAAAGTACCTTAACATAATAAAGGCCGTATATGACAAACCATAGCTAATATATTTAATAGTAAAAAAAATAATAATAATCAATCTTCCTTCTAAGATCAGGAACAAGACAAGATTATCCACGCTCACCACTGTTATTCAATATAATATTGGAAGTCTTAACTAGAGCAATCTGCCAAGAAAAAGAAATAAAAAGCATCTAAATTGGGCATGAAGTGAAATTGTCACTTTTTGTAGATGAAATGGTTTTCTATATAGAAAACCCTAAAGATTCTACGAAAAAACTATTAGAAATAATAAACAAATACAGAAAGTTGCAAGATACAATATCAATGTACAAAAATGCATTAAAAATAAAATTTTATAAAAAGAAATGAAAACACAATTCCTTCTGCAATTGCAACAAAAAGAATAAAATACCTAGGAATAAATTTAATGAAGCATATGAAAGACCTATACACTGGAAATTATAAGCCATTATTTTTTTAAAAAATGAAGATGACAGAAAGAAAATGAAAAATATTCTGTGTTATTAAATTAAAAGAATCAAAATGATTAAAATTGTTATATTACCCAAAACAATATATAGATTTAATGCAATCTCTGTCAAAATCCCTGTGGCATATCTAAAAGAAATATAAAAATATATATATTATCAGATTTGTATGAAATCACAAAAGATCCTGAATATCCAAAGTAATCCTTAGAGGAAAAAGAACTAAAGCCAAAGATATCACATTGCCTGACTTCTAATTATACTACAAAGCAACACTAATCAAAACAGCATGGTATTGGCAGAAAAACAGACACACAGAATTAGGAGCCCAGAAAAACCTCACATACATATATGGGCAGATAGTTTTTGACAAAGGAGCCAAAAATATATGATGGAGAAAGGAAAGCCTCTTCAATAAATGGCACTGAGAAAATTGGAAAGCCACATGCAAAAAAATGAAACTAGCCAGCTGTCACCCTACACCAAAATCAACTCAAAATGAATCAAAGGCTTAAATGTGACCTGAAACAATAAATTGCATAGAAGAAAACATAGATACTAAACTCATGGACCTTAAATTTAGAGAGGATTTTATGAATTTGACCACAAAGGCAAAGGAATTAAAAGCAAAAGTAAATGAATGTGACTATGTCAAACTAAAAAGCTTCTGCACAGCAAAAGAAATCATCAACAACACAAAACAGCAAGCAACTGAATGGGAGAAGATATTTGCAAACAATGCTTTCAATAAGGGGCTAATATCCTAAATATACAAAAAAAGTCATAGAACTCAACAACAACAACAACAAACCCCGAACAATCCAATTAAATATGAGAAGAGGACCTGAACAGACACCTCTCCTAAGAAGACATACACGTGGCCAACAGACATGAGAAGATCCTCAACGTCACTAGCTATTAGGGAAATGCAAGTCCAAACCACAATGAGATACCACCTCGCACCTCTTAGAATGGCTATCATCAACAGGTCAAGTAAGAACAAGTGTTGGAGAGGTTGTGGGGAAAAAGGAACCCTTGTACATTGCTGGTGGGAATGTAAATTGCTGCAGCCACTATGGAAAACAGTATGGAGTTTCCTCAGAAAGTAAGAATAGAATTACCATATGACCTAATTCCTCTTCTGGATATATATCCTCCAAAATTGAAAACGTTTATCTGTAAACGTTGTGGTTAGTGCAGCATTATTCATGGTTGCCAAGACATGGAAGTAGCCGAAATGCCCTTTGATAGGTGATGCAATAAAGAAGCTGTGGTACATATATATAATGGAATATTATTCAGCCATAAGAAAAGCTGAAATACTGCCATTTGCAACAACATGGATGGATCTTGAGATAATCATGCTAAGTGAAATAAGTCAGTCAGAAAAAGTTAAGAACCATATCATTTCACTCACATATGGAACATAAACCTGAAAAAAACAAATAAGCAAGATAAACAAACAAAGACTCATGGACACAAACAATAAGTTTAGTAGTTACTAGAGGACAATGGGGTGGAGAGAGGGGTCAAATATATGGTAACAGAAGAAAACATAACTTTGGGTGGTAAATACACAATGCAGTATACATATGACATAGTATGAATTATACACTTGAAACCTATATAACCTTATTAACCAATATCACTTCCAATAAATTCAAAAAACAATGTATATAAATCTTCCGTGAGTTAAAAAAATCAAAATGAAAATAACACACTTTACACTGAAGGCTAGCAAAATATTCACATAGAAACATTTGTTTTAAAACTATAGTAGTATTTAGAGTGTCGTTAAAAGCCTTAAATAAGTAAGATTAAAATAGAATAAGTATTTATCTCAGAAGTTAGAAAAGGAACAGCAAAAGAAACCCAAGTAAAGTAGAGGAAAGGATGCAATAAAGATCAGAAATTAGTGATATGGTACAGAAACATAAAATAGTGAGAATAGACAATACCAAGAGCTGGTTCTTTGAAAAAAATGAATAAAATGAATAAATATTTGGTGTGTATGAAATATATTAGTCAGGGTCCAGTCAGGGAACAGAAATCATACCAGAAATTTTAAAATTGAGTATAAAAGATTAACTAGTATCAGGGGATGTACTTAAAGAGGTAAAGAAAATTCTAATCAAAATAGGAAGATCAGGTATAGGGAGAGCCTAGTGCTGAGAGAAGTTACCCAAAGAAGGAAGAAACTTGGAGGAAGGCCCCCTACAAGGATGAAGTTCAGACTTTGAGGGTGGGATGTGGCTATGGCTCTCCTTGCTTGTCAGAGAAATTTGCAGAGGTGCCACAGGCCAGAGCTGGCAAACAGAGGTGCCAGTGAAACTCACTAGGAAACTGCTTGTTGAGGTGCTGGAAAAATTCCTAAATAGCCAGACATTAATGTGCCACTAAAACTCACTGTAGGGTAAGAGTTACCAGGTGTCCCCTCGTAGCTGTAAGCCGCAGAAATAAGAAGAAAACACACTGGAATCAGGAAGGAAAGTCCTCATTCTACAGTGTCTCTCCAGTGCTCTTTCCTAAAAAACAACATTTTACTAGCTGGCAAAGCAGAGATATGTGTAAAGTCCAGCTTTATCACAAAGCTAGGCTAAGAAAGGGTAACAGAGATAATAAATGAATAACTGGCACACATGAAATATTATATGGTAATAAAAGTAAACAAATCACAGCTGGCTGCAACATCTTTCAAATATGATGTTACCTTTAAAAAGCAATTCATAAAAAAGTATATATGATTCTGTTTTATATAAAGTAAAAAACAATATTGATAAATATATAAAGTACAGCAAGAATATAATTGCCCTTAAGCCATTGTCATATCTCAAAGAGGGAAGGAAACCATTGTAATCAGTAAAAGACATAAAGTGGTTTCGAAAGGACGTTGGTCATGGCAGTATATTCTCTTCCTGATCTGGATGGTGGGTACAAAGCATGTACTTTACAGCTATTTGTTAAATTATGTTGATATGTTTAATCATAGAATTAACATAGTTATACCATCTTAGTGTTAGCTTATTATATCTTTTTCTATTCTTTATTTTCAACCATCTTGAATACTTAGATGTGTTATATCTCTATCTAGAGAGCTCAGAGTATTAACCAGGGTGTTGACAAAGCAGTTTCTGGAGACAGCTCTAATTCCTTATTCTGAGCCGTTATGTTTTTAATGACGAATCCCTGACTCTTAATCCTAGAGCCTGTGAAATTTAAATAACTCCATAGATGAGTAAACTGGAATCAGAAAGGTAAATGAGTAGCCCAAGGTCACATGACAACTTGGGTTAACACCTAGACTATCAAGGACTCTGGGATCTCAATTTAGTGCCATTTCTGTGCTATTTTACATATTAAATACTTTCAATACCTTCAAAGAATGCATCCTACTTCAGCTGGAGTCAAAATTTGGGAAAAGTGTTGATCCTATGACCCTATAAATAATTTATATTCTAACAAGTCCTAACTGAACACTTTACAGAGGTGCAAGCTACTTTGATCACTTTTCTTTTAGTTAAAAACAAACAAAGAAAAACAAGAAATATGCACATATAAATTTTATAAAAATAGATTACTAAGACTCTTAAGTGAGGCTATATTTTCCATTCATTGTATTCTTCCTTCTTCAGTGACTATCATATTTATAGAAAATTAGGCATGTAGTATATAATACCTAATAACCACATTCTACTCAATGTGGTTCTGACTTGGCCTAAGATTTTATATCTCCTTTAGCTCCATGAGATAGTTTGAAATTGTATATTTTAATGGGTTCTTTTTGCTCTAAAGTTGTAGATTTCATTTTTTTTTACCATATAAGTGTGTATATATAATACATACACACGCACACACACATATCCTATTAGAGCTAAATAGTAATTTTTGTCTCATGAAACTTAGAACTCTAGGAATGAAGTCAACTTCAGGTATATCTGCATCCTGGAAATCAGAGGTTATTATTAAGATTCTCTCTTTGTTCTGCTGATCTCTATTTGACTTCATTCTGCAGGCAGGTTCCCTTCATGTGGCAATCAGAATGGCTTTCGGAACTTCCTCCTGTAGTCTGTTAGCTCAAATGACAAACTTTAGGAAATACATTTATTGGCTCTTATAGAATCATGTGACCATATCGGAAAGGTCAGCCTTGGGTCACTTTCTCTTCCTCCTGTGCCTAGAGTAAGGTATAGTAGTTTAGATGAAGGCTCACTGGAACATTTCAGAAAAGAAAAAGCTAAAGGAGTTCAACAACAAAGCAGTGTTACAAGAAAACTAGATGGACTTCTTTAAAAAGAATAAAAAAAATAAAAAATAAAAAGATATATAGTAAAAAGGCAATAACTACATATCTATCAATAATTACTTTAACTGTAAATGGGTTAAATGCTCTAATCAAAAGACAGAGAGTGGCTGGATGGATAATAAAACAAGACCCTTACATATGCTGCCTACAAGAGAATCACTTCAGATTGAAAGACACAGACTGAAAGTAAAGGGATCAAAAGAGATATTTCATGCAAATTGAAACAAACAAACAAAAACAGCTGGTGTAGGAATACTTATATCAGACAAAATAGACTTTAAAACAAAGGCAAAAGGCTATAACAAGAAAGAAAGACCCAGTAATTCCACTTATGGATGTTTATCCAAAACAAACAAACAAAAGAACAAACAAAAATGCTAATTGAAAAAGATATATGCATCTTTATTTTTATTGCAGCATTATTTACAACTAAGATATGAAAATAATCCAAATGTCCATCAATAAATGAATGGATAATGAAAAAGTGGTACATATACAATGGAAAATTACTCAGCCTTAAGAAAGAATTAAGTCTTGTCATCTGAAATAACATGGATGGGTATTATGCTGAGTGAAATAAGTCAGACAGAAAAGACAAATACCATATGATTTTGCTTATATGTGAAATCTAAAGAATAAAATAAATGAACAAACAAAACAGAAACGGACTCACAAATACAGAGAACAAACTGGTGATTGCCAGAAGGAGGCAGGGTTGGCGGGCTGGGTGAACAAGGTGAAAGAATTAAGTACAAATTGACAGTTATAGAATAGTCACGGGGATATAAATTATAGGGAAGATAGTCAATAATATTGTAATAAATATATATGGTGTCATCTGGGCACTAGATTTATTAGGGTGATTATTTTGTAAATTATGTAAATGTCTAACCACTATGCTAGACACCTGAAACCAACATAAAATAATATTGAATGTCAACTGTAATTAAAAAGTAAAAAAAGTTACTACAAACTACAGTAATCAAAAGAGTGTGGTACATGCATAAAGGCAGATATATAGACCATGGACTAGAATAGAGAATTCAGAAATAAACCATTATGTATTTGGTTAAATGGTTTTCAATAAGTATCAAAAACACTCAATGGAAGAAAGAGAATCCTCTTGACAATGGTGTTGGGAAAATGAATGTTCATTTGCAAAAAATAAAGTTGAAGCCTTATCTTATACCACATATAAATATTAACTCAAAAGGATCAACTATTTAAAAATAAGACCTGAAATTATAAAACTCTTAAAAGAAACACAGGGGAAAAGGTTTATGACATTGGATTCATCAGTGATTTATTGGTTATGACACAAAGCACAGGTAAGAAAAACAACAGTAAAAAATAGATAAATTGGACTACATCACAATTTAATTTTTTTTGTGCATCAAAGGATATTATAAGCATAAAAAAATACAACCCACTAAATGGGAGAAATTATTTGCAAACCATATATTTGACAAGGAGTTCATATCCATAATATATATAAAGAACTCCTACAACTCAACAATGAGCAAACATACAATCAAATTGAAAAATGGGCAAAGGGCTTGAATAGATATTTTTCTACAGAAGATATACAAATCTCCAATAAGTATATAAAAATATGCTCGATATCACTAATAATTAAAGAAATGCAAATCAAAACCACAATAAGATATTATTTCATACCAATTAGGATAGGTATAATAAAAAATCAGAAAATAACATTTGTGAGGCTATGGAGAGAGACATTGGGTTCATTGTGCATTGTTGGTATGGATGTGAAATGGTACAGACATTATGTAAAACAGCATGGTGGCTCCTCCATAAATTAAAAATAGAGTTAGTATATGATCCAGCAATTCTACTACTAGATATATACGCAAAAGAATTGAAAGCAAAGAGTCAAAGAGATATTTGTAAACCCATATTTATAGCAGTATCATTTACAATAGCCAGAAGATAGAAGTAACTGAAGTGTAGACTGAAGGATAAATGAATAAACATAATGTGGTATAGCCATACCATGGAGTACTATTCAACTTAATACCGGGTCTTCCAAGGCTGCTATAATTGAATACCACAGACTATTTTGTCATACTTCAGGAAGCTGAAAGTTCAAGAGCAAGGTGTCAGTGGGGATGGTTTCTGGAAAGATGTCTCCCTCGTTTGTAGACACCAGCCTTCTCTCTGTGTCCTCAGATGGCCTTTTCCCGTGCATGTGCAATTCTGGTGTCTCTTCTTTGAATAGCATAATCCTATTGAATTAGGACTCCACTTTTATGATCTTATTAATCCTTAATTATCTCCTTAAAGGCCCTGTCTCCAAATACAATCACACTGGGGGTTAGGGCTTCAGCATATGAATTTGAGGAGGACACAATTCAGGGTACAACAGACCCTTATGTACTTGCATAAACCACCTCATAGCACCATTGTCATAGACAAATTGCTGACAAAATTGTATCTAACAATTTCAATAATATCAACCTTATAAAATTCTCATTTGTAATAATCATGATTATGTTGTGAACTAAATAGAAATTTTCAAAGCAATAAACTAGTTCAAAATGTAGTGTATTTGGGGAGAAAATGCAAGTTTTCCTGGGAAATGCAAGTTCAATGATTCAGTAAAAAAGCAGAGAGAACATTACACCTTTGTATGCTACCACATTTATCAGACCAGATAACTATACCTTCACCCATTGTTAGGTATAGTTCAAATAAAATTATTAAAACATCAATGTAAACTGCTATAAAACTAAATATTTTATTTCAATAAATGTCCTGGCTGTTCTTATGATTCCATCTTGTAATGCAATAACATTAACTGTAGTCTATATTCCTTTTTTAATTTAAAAATTTTTTTTTCACTTACAGTTGACATTCAATATTATATTAGTCTCATGTTTACAGCTTAGTGGTCAGACATTTGTATAGCTTACAAGGTGATTCCCTGATAAGTCCTGAAACCACCTGAATCCATACATAACTATTACAATATTATTGACTAAATTCCCTGTAATTTATATTCACATGACAATTTTGTAACTGCCAATTTGTACTTTTTAATCCATGCCCTATTTTCACCAAGTCCCCTAATCCCCCTTCCATCTGGCAATCATTAGTTTGTTCTGTGTATGTATAAGCTTGTTTCTGTTTTTGTTTGTTCATTTATTTTGGTTTTTAGATTTAACATATAAGTGAGATTATATAATATTTGTTTTTGACTTATTTCACTTAGCATAATACCCTCAAGGTTCATCCATGTTGTTGAAAATGGCAAGATTTCTTTTATAGCTGAATAATATTCCATTGTATATATGCACCACTTCTTTATTCATTTGTTTATCAATGGACACTTAAATTGCTTCTGTATCTTGGCTATTATAGATATTACTGCAATAAATATAGGGTTGCATATATCTTTTAAAATTAGTGTTTTGGATATCTTTGGGTAAATTCCTCAAAGTGGAATTACAGGGTCATATGGTAGTTTTATTTTAATTTTTTTAAGAACCTCCATACTGTTTTCCACATTGGCTGCAAAACTTTGCAATCCTACCAACAGTGCATATGCGTTCCTTTTGCATCACATCCTCACCAGCACTTTGTCATTTGTTGATATTTTGATGATAGTCATTCTTACAGGTGTGAGGTAATACTTCACTGTGATTTTAATTTGCATTTCTCTGATGATCAGTGACATTGAGCACCTTTTTTTATATGTCTATTGGTCATTTCTTTGTCTTCTTTGGAGAAATGTCTATTCAGGTCATCTGCCCATTTTTCTTTTTAAATAAGAATGTATTTTTTTTTTAGTTCTTTATAAATTTTGGCTATTAAGGCCAAATCGAATGTATCATTTGTAATATCTTCTTCCATTCAGTAAGTTGTCTTCTTGTTTCGTTGATGATTTTCTTCACTGTGAAAAAACTTTTTAGTTTGATATAGTCCCATTTATTTTTTGTTCTTTTGTTTCCTTTGCCTAAGGGGAAATATCCAAAAAAATATTAGTAATGTCAGAATGCTTACTGCCCATGTTTTCTTCTAATAGTTTTAATGTTTTGGGTCTTACATTTAAATCTTTATTTCATTTTGAGTTTATTCTTATATGATGTAAGAAAATGGTCATTTATTTTTTTTTATTTTGCAGTCTTCTCAATACCACTTGTTGAAGAAACTGTCTTTATTGTATATTATTGACTCCTTTTTAGATTAATGGTCATAGATTAATGGACCATATGGAAGTGGGTTTATTTCTGGTCTCTCTATTCTGTTCAATTGATTTATGTGTCTGTTTTTATGCTAGAACCATGCTGTTTTGATTACTATAGTGTTGTAGTATAGTTTGATATCAAGTAACGTAATACCTCCAACTTGGTTCTTTCCCAAGATTGCCATGGCTATTCTGAGAGTTTTCTGGTTCCATATAAATTTTAGGATTATTGGTTCTAGTTCTGAAAAATGAAATGATATTTTTATAGGAGTAGCAGTGAATCTGTAGATTGCTTAGGGAAGTATGGACATTTTAACTATGTTACTCCTCCCTACTCGTGAGCATGGTATGTACTTCAATTTATTTATGTCTTAATTTTTTCCTTCAATATCTATTGTTTTCACATTAAAGGTCTTTTACCTCCTTGGTTAAAATAATTTCTAGGTATTTTTTGATGTAATTGTAAGTGGAATTGTCTACTTATTTTTCTTTCTGAAATTTTATTATTGGTGTATAAAAATGTGACTGGTTACTTAATATTCATTTTTTATTATGCTACTTTACTAAATTCATTCATTAATTCTAACAGTTTTAGGGTGGATTTCTTAGGGTTCTCTTTGTAGAGTATCACGTCATGTGCAATAGTGACAGTTATATCTTTTTTTGAAATTTGAATGCCTTTTCTTTCTTCCTTTTTCTTTCTTTTTTTTTCTTTGTCTGTTTTCTGTGGCTATGACTTCCAATACTATGTTGAATAAACATGGTAAAAGTGGACATCTTTGCTTTGATCCTGATCTTTAAAAAAAAAAAAAAGCTTCAAGTGATCAGAAAAACATGGCGGAGTCAGAGATGTCCCCAGATTTTGCCCCTTGGAACAACAATAAGCTGAACATTTAAAACTCAAAAAAAAAAAAAAAAAACACACACACACACACAAAATGCACACCAGGACGTCTGAGCATGGGATCTATGCATAAAGCTACCACAAGTCAGAATCCTGGGTGTCGACCAGTGGACTGGGAAAAAGAAAGAAGCTGCCTCTCACAGCCTCCGGAGCTCCCTGCAGGAAGAAGAGTAGGGGAGGTGTGACAAGTTCGCTGAAGAGCCCTGCCTGGAAGTGCTGTGAGTACCACGCAGTTGAAGACAGGGCCCAGTCATCAGGCATAAAGCAGAGAAACGGGAATGGACTATAGAGAAACAACACTTGATTTTTACTGGCCACGGTTGCAAAACCCAGGCTGAGCCGCAGCCCCCAACTCCAAACAAAAGGGCCCCTCTCCCCATACCCTCCAAGTCAAATCACCTCGGAGCCCCAGGGGAATCTGAGCAAATGCTGACAAGACTGTCGTTGACACTGACAAGGACTGAAACTGAGGGTAGCAAGCGTGATTAAATATCTACAAGAAAAAAAATTTTAAAGGCATTTTTAAAGCATTATATAAAGCAGGGACTCAAGAGGCTTAGATGCCACCTACTGGAAAACAAAAGAAAAGTGCCTTCTCTGCAACAGGCTAAAGAGAGACCTTTATATAATAAACTTTCTTTCTGGAAAAACAGCAGAATACACTTCTATTAATGCCCCAGTGGAGAAATAGTTCATTAAACACCATGAACAACCAGGGTGACAAGGCATCTCAGAAAGAAAGAGAAAAATCTCCAGAAAATAAGCTTACAACATAGAAATATGTGACTTAAATGACAGAGAATTCAGGATGGTACTTCTGAAAAAAACTCGGTGAGACCAAAAAAGAGTCATATCAACAATTTCACGAATTAAAAAAAAAAATAGATGAGCGGAGCAAAGAGATTAAAACCTTCAAAGAGAACAGGATAGATCTGGATCAACACTGCAAGAGTTGAAAAATGAAATAGCAAGCTTGGGAAATAGAGTCGACCAAATGGAGGAAAGGATCAGTGGTATCGAAGACAGAAATCTAGAAATAAATCAGAAGGAAGAAGAGAGAAACTGAAGAATGAAAAATAATGAGAGAAATACAAGAACTAGCTGATACCATCAGGAGAGGGAACATAAGAATAATGGGCATTATCGAAGGCAAGGAAAATGAGCAGGAACTAGAAAGCACTTTCAGACAAATAGTGGATGAGAATTTCCCAAATCTAAGGAATGAGCTGGAGTTTGTAATTCAAGAAGTCAACAGAACACCCAATTATTTCAACCCAAATACGCCTTTTCCAAGACACATTGTATTAAAATTATCAAAAATCAATGACAAAGATAGAATTATCAGGGCAGCCAGGGAGAAGAAAACAATAACTTATAAGTGAAAACCTATTAGATTATCATCGGACTTCTCAGCACAAACCTTATAAGCCAGAAAGGAATGAAATCGAATATCCAAACTATTAAGTGAAAGGAACTACCAGCCTAGAATAATATATCCAGCGAAGCTCTCCTTTACATATAAAGGAGAAATTAAGACATTTCTAGGCATATAAAACTTGAGGGAATTCTCCACTATGAGGTCTGCACTATAGGAAATACTGAAAGGGGTCAGCTCACCTAAAAGAAATAAATAAATAAACAAAACAAAAATATATAATTAGGAGTAAAGTGATGATCAGGCAAATACAAGCAGAGGAGTGTAGCCCTTACTAAGAACAGGGCATTCTAAGCTAACATAATAAGAAGATAATTGCTATAGCAATGTAGTAATGAATGATCAGCATACATAGAAACAAACTGAGATAACAATGACTGAGAAGGAGAGAATTCAAAGATCAAAATTTGCAAAGGGGAATGGAGATAAAGCACGTGTAGAAGAAAATGGATGACTGTATATATAACTATCCTTTTCATATTCGTAATGGTAACTACACACCAAAGATTCAGAATGGAAGTATATAACATAAAACAAAAAGAACCAGAGGCAAAACCCACAAAAGCCAACCAAAATAAAGAAAACAGAAACACAAGGACAAGGAAGCAATGGAAACACCGAGCTACCAGAAAGCATATAAGAATGCTATAAGAAGACCTCATATTTCAATAATCATCCTAAATGTAAATGGACTGAACTCACCAATAAAAAGGCACAGAATTGCATAATGGATCAAAAAAACAAAACCCAACCATATAATGCCTCCAGAAGACACAACTCAGCTCCAAAGACAAATATACTCTCAAGTGAAAGGGTGAAAAATGATATTTCAAGCAACTGGCATTCAGAGAAAAGTGGCAGTAGCAGTATTAATATTGTACAAAACAGACTTCAAAATAAAAAGGTAAAGAAAGATACAGAGGGACACTTCATAATGATAAAGGGAGCCATGCACCAAGAAGACATAACACTTATTAATATCTATGCTCCCAATCAGTAAAGCAATTACTAACAGAACTAAAGGGAGAAATAGATCAAAACACTATCATATTAGGGGACCTAAATACCTCACTGTCAGATATGGACAGATCATCCAAACAGAAAATCAATAAGGAAATAGCATCCTTAAATGACACATTTGTCCAACTGAACATAATTGATATTTACAGAGCCTTCCATCCTAAAACAGCTGCTTATACATTCTTCTCTAGTTCACATGGGACAGTCTCAAAAATCGACCACATACTGGGACACAGAGATAGCCTCAACAAATATAAGAGGGTTGAAATCATAACAATCATATTCTCTGATCACAATACTCTGAAAATAGAGGTCAACTACAAAAAGAAATCAGGAATAACCACAAATATATGGAGATTAAACAACCTGTTACTGAAGAATAACTGGATCAGAGAAGAAATAAAAAGAGAAATCAAGAGATCCATAGAGATGAATGATAACGATAATACAACATATCAAAACTTTTGGGACAAGGCAAAAGCAGTCATAAGCATTCATATCATTACAGGCTTACCTCCAAAAACCAGAATGAGCCCAAATAAACAACCTAACACTTCATCTTAAAAAACTAGAAAAGAAAAAACAAATGAGGCCTAAAGTCAGCAGAAGAAAGGAAATAATCAAAATTAGAGCAGAAATATGAAATTGAAAACAAAACGAAACAAAAAAAAGTAGAAAAAATAAATGAAATAAAGTGCTGTTTTTATGAGAGATTAATAAAATTGACAAACTACTGGCTAGACTCACTAAAGAATCAAGAGAAAGGACACAAATAAGCAAAATTATGGATGAAAGAGGGGGACTTATGACTGATATCACAGAAATACAAAGGATCGTATCAGAATACTATGAAAAAGTATATAACATCAAATTTAATAACCTAGAATAAATGGACGAGTACTTAGAAAAATACAACCTTCATAGACTGAATCAAGAAGAACTAGAAAATCTAAATAGACTGATCAGCAGTATGGAAATTGAAACAATCATCAAAAACCTACCAAAAATTAAAAGTCCAGGACCAGATGGCTTCTCCAGTGAATTCTACCAAACATTCAAAGATTTAATACTTATTCTCCTCAAATTCTTCCAAAAAAATCTAAGAGGAGTCAATACTTCCCAGCTCATTTTATAAGGCCAATATTACCCTGATACCAAAACCTGATAAGGATAACACAAAAAAAGAAAACTACAGACCAATATCTCTAATGAACACAGATGCAAAAAAATCCTAAATAAGATACTAGTGAATCAAATACAGCAACATATTAAAAAGATATACACCATAATCAAGTGACCTTTATTCCAGAGGCACAGGGATGGTTCAACATACACAAATTGATTAATGTGATACATCGGATAAAGAATTTAAAAAATAAGACTCATATGATCATATCAATAGATGCAGAAAAAAACGAGCAGAGGACCTGAACAGACACTTCTCCCTAGAGGACATACAAATGGCCAATGTATATATGAAGAGATGCTCAACATCGCTAGCTATTTGGGAAATGCAAACTAAAACCACAATGAGATACCATCTCACACCTGTTAGAATAGCTATAATCAACAGAACAAGTAACAACAAATGTTGGAGAGGATGTGTAGAAAAAGGAATCATCATACACTGCTGGTGGGACTGAAAATTTGTACAGACACTATGGAAAACAGTATGGAAGTTCCTCAAAAAACTAAGAATTGATCTACCATATGATCAAGCAATCCCTCTACTGGGTATTTACTCCAAAGACATAAAAACTCATATCTATAAAGATATTTGCACACCCATGTTCATAGCAGCATTGTTCACAGTGGCCAGGACATGGAAGCAACCTAAGTGTCCTACAATAGATGATTGGCTAAAGAGGCTGTGGTACATATACACAATGGAATATTACTCAGCCATAAGAAGAGATGAACCTTGAGATAATCATGCTAAGTAAAATAAACTAGACAGAAAAAGTTGAAAATCATATGATATCACTTATATGTGGAATATAAACTTAAAAGCAACAAAGGAACAGGATAAATAAACAGAGACTCTTGGACATGGACTATAGATTAGTGGTCACCAGAGGATAGGGGGTAAGGGAGGAAGGTGGAGGTAGATAGGATTAAGGGGGTCAAATATAGGGGGATGGGGGACAGTGAAGTGGATAAAGAGGATCAAATATATGGTAGCTGAAAGAAATTGAATTTTGAGTGGTAAACACACAGTAGAATATACAGATGTCAAATGATAATGTACACATGAAAATAATATAATTGTATTAACCAATGTTACCCCAATAAATTTTATTAAAAAAAAATCTTCGGCTCTTCACCATTGAGTATGATGTCATCTGTGGGTTTGTCATATATGGCCTTCATTATGGGGAAGTGTTTCCTCTATTCCTATTTTGCTGAGAGCTTTTATTATAAATGGATATTTAGTTTTGTCAAATGTTTTTTCTCCATCTGTTGATGTGACTATATGATTTTTATTCTTTATTTGTTCATTTCTTGTATCATGTTAAGTGATTTGCAGATACTGAACCAATCTGTAATCCCAGAAATAAATCCCACTTTCTCATAGTGTATGATCTTTTCAATATATTGTTGAATGTTGTTTACTAGTATTTTGTTGAGAATTTTGTAACTAAGTTCACAGAAATATTAGTCTATAATTTTTTTGGTAATGTTTTTGCCTGGTTTCTGTATGAGGGTAATGCTGCCTCATAAAATGAGATTGGGATCCTTCCATTTTTTTTAATAATTTGAAAAGGATATGTGCTAATTATTCTTTTAATGTGTGATAAAATTCACCTGTGAAGTCATCTGGTCCAGGATAGGAGTTTCATGATTATTGATTCAATTTTTTAGTAGTAATTAGTCTGTTCAGATTTTCTGTTTCTTCTTGATTCAGTCTTGAAAGATTGTATGTTTGTAGGAATTTCTCCATTTCTTCCAGATTGTTCAATTTGTTGTCTTATAATTGTTCATAGTATCTTCTCATAATCTTTTGTATTTCTGTGGTGTCAGTTGTCATTTCTCCTCTTTCAGTTCTGATTTTACTTTTAATCCTCTCTCTTTTTCCTTGAAAAATCTGGTTAAAAGTTTATCAATTTTGTTTATCTTTTCCAAGTACCAGCTCTTGGTTTTATTAATCATTTGTATTGTTTTTTTAGACTCTATAATGTTCATTTACCTCTGATCTTTATTATTTCCTTCTACTCTCTTTGGTTTTTGTTGTTCATTTTCTAGTTCCTTTAGGTATAAGGTTAGATTATTTAAGATTTTTTTGTTTCTTAAGAAAAAAACTATTGCTATGAATTCAAATTGGATCTTACAGATTTGGAATCACTGATTTTTATTATTATTATTATTTTTCTAAAGGTATCTTTTTATTTCTTTCTTGATCTCATTTTTAAAATTAGTTTCAAATATATAGTACATTGGTTAGACATTTATATAGTTTATAAAACAGTCTTCCTAATTGCTCCTTCTCTCCTCTGGTTTTCCACCTAGCCAATATATTAATGCTAACTGCATTCCCTATACCATGCTCTGCATCCCTATGACCATCAATCAACTACTACTTTGTACTTCTTTAACCCTTCACTCCATTCTCCTATCTCCCCAACCTCCCATCCCCTCTGTCTGTCACTAGATTGTCGTTTATATTTGTGAGTCTGTTTTTGATTAGTTCTTTTTATTCTTTAGATTCTGCATATAAGTGAAATCATATAGCATTTATCTTTCTCTGTCTGACTTATTTCACTCAGCATAATAACCTCAAGGTCCATTCATTTCATTGAAAATGGTAGGATTTCATTTTTTTATGGCTGAGTAATATTCCATTGTATATACAAACCATAACTTCTTGATCCAACTGTCTGTCGATGGGCATTTAGATTGCTTCCATATCTTGTCTATTGCAAATTATGCTGCCATGAATATTGGGGGTGCAATGATCTTTACAAATTATTGTTTTATTTTCTTTTGATAAATACCCAGAAGTGCAATTGCTGGGTCAAAAGATATCAATTTTAAATTTGCTGAGAAACCTCCAGACTGTTTTCTGTAGTGGCTGTACCAATTTGGAATCTCACCAACAGTGTATGAGGGTTCCCTTTTCTCCACATCCTTGCCAACACTTGTTTTTTGGTTTATTGATGATACCTATTATGACAGGTGTGAGATGATATCTCATCGTGGTTTTAATTTGCATTTCTCTGATGATTAGCGACCTTAAGCATTTTTTCACACATCAATTGGCCATCTGTACTTCCTCTTTTGGGAAATATCTGTTCATGCCTTCTGCCCATTTTTCTAATTGGATTTTTTTGTTGTTGTTGTTGTTATTGAGTTGTATGAGTTCTTTAAATATTTTGAATATTAACCTCTTATTAAATGTATCATAAGCAAATATCTTCTCCCATTAAGTCAGTTGTCTTTTTGTTTTGTCGATGGTTTCCTTTGCTTTACAAAAACTTTTTAGTTTGATGTAATTCCATTTGTTTATTTAATTTTGATTGTTTCCCTTGCCTGAGAAGATATGTCTGAAAATAAGTTACCAGTAGCATATCAAAGATATTACTGCCTATGTTTTCTTCTAGAAGTTTTTTGGTTTCAGGTCTGACATTCAAGTCTTTAATCCATTTTGAGTGTATTCGTGTATACCGTGTAAGAAGGTGGTCCAGTTTCTTTTTTTGCATGAATATGTCCAATTTTTCCAGTGTCATTTATTGAAGAGAGTATCTTTATCCCATTGTATATTCTTTCATCCTTTGTCATATATTAAGTGAGCATATAGACATGGATTTCTTTCTGGGCTCTCTATTCTGTTCCATTGATCAATGTATCTATTTTTACGCCAGTACCATTCAGTTTTGATTACTGTAGGCTTGTAGTATAGTTTGATATCAAGCAGTGTGATGCCTCCAACTTTGTTCTTCTTTCTCAAGATTGCCATGGCTATTCGGGGTCTTTTATGGTTCCATATTTTAGAATCATTTGTTCTAGCTCTTTGAAAAATGCCATTGATGCTTGACAGGGATTGCGTTGACTCTATAGATTGCTTTAGATAGTAGTATGGCCATTTGAATGATAATTGATTCTTCTTACCTATGAGCACTGTATACGCTTCCATTGACTTGTGTCTTCTTCAATTTGTTTTTTTCAATGACTTATAATTTTCTGAGAACAGGCCTTTTATCTCCTTGGTTAATTTGATTCCCTGGTGTTTTATAGCTTTTGATGCAATTGTTAATGAGATTGTTTTAATAATTTCTCTTTCCAAAGTTCATCATTGGTGTATAAAAATGCCACTGACTTCTGAACATTTATTTTGCAATCTGCTACATTACTGAATTCATTGATCAGTTCTAAGTTTTTTGGTGAAATCTTTAAGGTCCTCTATACATAGTACCATGTCATTGGCAAATAACAAGAGTTTTACTCCTTCCTTTCCAATTCAGATGCCTTTTATTTCTCTTTCTTCGTTATTGCTGTGGCTAAGACTTCCAATACAATGTTGAAGAGGAGTGGTAAAAGTGGGCATCCTTATCTTGTTCCTGATCTTAAGGAAAATGCTTTTAGCTTTTCTCCATTGAGTAAGATGTTAGCTGTAGGTTTGTCATATATGGCCATTATAATGTTGAGATATGTTCCCTCTATTCCCACTTTGCTGAGAGTTTCTATCATAAATGGATCCTGGATTTTATCGAATGCTTTTTCTGTATCTATTGCTGTGATCATATGGTTTTCATAGTTTGATTTGTTAATGTGGTGTATCACATTGATTTACGGACATTGCACCAAACTTGCATCCCAGGAATAAATCCAACTTGATCATGGTGTATGATATTTTTAATGTATTGCTGAATTTGGGTTGCTAATATTTTGTTGAGGATTTTTGCATCAATGTTCAGAAGGAATATCGGCCTATAGTTTTCTTTTTCTTAATGACTTTGTCTGGTTTTGGAATCAAGGTAATGGTAGCCTGATAAAAAGAGAGAGGGAACCTTCCCTCCTCTTGAATTTTTTGGAATAGTTTGAGAAGAATAGGTGTTAATTCTTCTTTGAATGTTTTGTAAAATTTGCCTATGAAGCCATCTGGTCCAGGACTTTTGTTTTTGGGAGATTTTTGATTACTTATTCTATTTCATTGGTAGTAATTTGTTGGATCAGATTTTCTATTTCTTCTTGAGTCAGTCTTGAGATTGTATGTTTCTAGGAATGTGTCCATTTCTTCCAGATTGTCCAATTTTTTGTTATATAATTGCTCGAAGGGTTTTCTTATGATCCTTTGTTTTTCTGTGGAGTCTGTAGTTATGTCTCATCTTCTATTTCTGATGTTATTTATTTGAGTCCTCTCTTTTTCCTTGATGAGTCTGGCTAAGGGTCTGTCAATTTTGTTTATCCTTTCAAAAAAACCAGCTTTTAGTTTCATTAATTTTTTGTATTGTTTTTCTAGACTCTATTTCATTTATTTTCACTCTGATCTTTATTATATCCTTCCTTCTATTCACTTTGGGCTTTGTTTGTTCTTTTTATAGTTCTTTTAAGTGTAAGATTAGATTGTTTACTTAAGATTTCTCTTGTTTCTTGAGATAGGCCTGCATTGCTATGAATTTCCCTCTTTGGACCACTTTTGTTGTGTTCTATAGATTTTGAGTCCTTGTGTTTTCATTTTCATTTATCTCTAGGTATCTTTGATTTCTTGATCTCATTAATAACTCATTCATTGTTTAGTAACGTTATTTAGCCTCATGTATTTGTGTATTTTCTAGGTTTTTTTTTCTTGTAGTTGATTTCTAGTTTCAGACCATTGTGATCAGAGAAGATGGTTCATATGATTTCAATCTTTTTAAATTTATTGAGACTTGTTTTGTGTCCTAACATGTGGTCTATCCTGGAAAATGTTCCATGTACACTTGAAAAGAATGTATATTTTGCCGCTTGGAGTAAAATGCTCTAAAATATCATTATATCAATCTGGTGTAGTGTGTGTTTTAGGCTCATTGTTTCCTTGTTGGTTCTTTACCTGAAAGATCTGTCCATTGCTGTTAATAGAGTGTTAAAGTCTCCTCCTATGCCTGTTGATCCTTCCTTTTATGTCAGTCAATGATTGCTTTATATATGTAGCTGCTCCTATGCTGGGTGAGTACATGTTTACTAGGGCTATACCTTCTTGATTTATTGATCCCATTATCATTATGTAATGTCCTTCTTTCCTTTTTATTATAGACTGTTTTAAAGTCTATTTTATCTGATATAAGTATCACTACTCCAGTTTTTTTTTTATTTCCATTTGCACAAAATATCTTTTTTCTATCCCTTTACTTTCAGTCTGTGAGTGTCATTTGATCTGAAGTGAGTCTCTTGTAGACAGCATATACATGAGTCTTGTTTTCTTATCCATTCAAGAACCCTATATCTTTTGATTGCAGCATTTAATTCGTTTACATTTAAAGTGATTACTGATAGATACATAGTTACTGCCATTTTATTATTCATATTTTTTATTTCTATTTTCTTTTTTACCCCTTCTCTTTTTACAGAAGTCCCTTTAACATTTCTTGTAATACTGGGTTGTTAGTGATGAATTCCGTAAGCTTTTTCCTGTCTGAGAAACTCTTTATCTCACCTTCCATTTTAATCGAAAGCCTTGCTGCGTAGAATATGCAGGATTGTAGATTCTTGTTTTTCATAACTTTGAATATTTCTTGCCAGTTACTTCTAGCCTGCAAAGTTTCCATTGAAAAATCAGCAGACATTCTTGTGGGGGTACCCTTGTAAGTAACTAGCTGCCTTTCTCTTGCTTCTTATAAGATTCTCTCTTTGTCTTTGACTTTTGGCATTTTAATTATGATGTGTCTTGGTGTGGGTCTGTGAATTCTTCCTGTTTGGAACTATTTGTGCTTCCTGAAGTTGTATGTCTAATTCCTTTGCCAGTTTACTGAAGTTTTCTGTCATAATTTCTTCAAATAGATTCTCAATCCCTTGCACTCTCTCTTCTCCTTCAGATATTCCTATGATTCAGATATTGTTATGCTTCATGTTGTCCCAAGAGTCTCTTAATCAATCTTCATTTTTTAACTTCTTTATTCTTTTTGTTCTGATTGGATGTATTCTGCTACCTTGTTTTTCAGTTCGCTGATTCGATCTTCAGCTTTGTCCAATCTACTGTTGAATCCTTCTGATGTATTTTTCATTTCAGTTAATGTATTCTTCATTTCTCTCTGGTACTCTTTTATGGTTTCTAAGTCATTTTTTATGCTTACTATCTCTCTGTTGAGGCTCTCATTGTGTTCATTTATTCTGCCCCTAAGTTCATTGAGCATCCTTATAACCATTATTTTGAACTCTGTCACTGGTAGGTTGCTTGCTTCTATTTCATTTAGCTTATTTTCTGGAGTTTTCTCCTATTGTTTCATTTGTGCATGTTTCTTTGTTTTCTCATTTTATCAGTCTCTCTGCGTTTGTTTCTATGTTCCAGGAATATTTGTTTTGTCTCTCAGCCTTAGCCAGATGGCCTAATGTGGAAGGTGTTCTGTGTGGCCAGTGGCGTACTCTCCCTGATAACCTATGCTGGGGGCTCTGGACATGATTTTTGTGTGGGTTTTGTGTGATCTTCTGTTGCAGCCAAGCCTTTATTTTTGTTAGTACATCTGTGGATGGGATTAACACTCAGGCTAATTGTGGGAATTGGCTGCACCCACAGGGTAAGAGTTGCTATGTGAAGGCTGACCTCATTGAGTGGGACTTGTTGCAAGCACCTTTTGTGCGTACCGCTAATGGGGCTAGTCAGAAGATGCTCTGTTGTGGTCTGGTGCCAGCCTCTGAATGCATTGGTTTCGTGTCCCCTTGGCAGGGGCTCCCTAGTAGGCCAAGGTCAGCTGCTGCTTTTGATTGTTCAGGGATACCCCGTGGGAACTACAAAGCAATCTGCAGATGGTTGTTGCCTATGCTGGATCTATAGGTAAGTGGGAGAAATAATGATGTAGGCAGTAATTTAGTTATCCTCGTCCCTGACCTGTGGCAGTTTGGCAGAGGGACAAGTGCTTCTCAAAGTCTGACACTTACTGTCAGTTGCCTGTAAGTTCGTGAAACTGGAAAAGCCTCTAAGTGATATGCGTGTTGTGTGGTACAGGGACCCAGGGAGTCTCCTGGGTCTACTGAGTAAATTTTCCCTGTTAGTGCAGTGTCATATTACATGCCAGTACTGGCTCCCTTTACAAGTTTCCAGTTGGAGCAAGGTCAGCTGCTGCCCACCTTGAGCCTGAATGCACCACCTCAGGGCAGGGGCAGCTGCCTATCAAGGTGCAGCGGGTACTTTGTGTATTGGATGGGGCAGGACCTCAGGGGCCATCAGGCCAATTCAGACCCTTGCACTCCCCACGAGAGATACTGTAGCTCTTACAAGAAGTAGTGTTCTTCCCACAACTGTTTTCCTCTAAATGCGCTCACTGTGCTAGCCAAGGTCTGTTGCCTGCACAGACTGCACAACCCCAGAGCCAAACAGGGATTGGGAGGCTGCTTGTCAATGGGCTGAAGAAACTGGGTGGATTGGGTGAAGCAGGATCTCAGGGAGACAAGGGCCATTGACCAATACAACCTCAGTTTTGTGGCAACTTCTGTGCCCAAGAGTTCTCTTTGTAGTCACAGATCACAGTGAGACCAACTGCTATCTGGGGTGGTCCCACAGACCCCTGTACTCCCTGGATGCAATATTGCATCTCTTGCAGGCAGCAGACATCTGCCTGCCACTGATTTTCTTGCAGTGCCCACCCTATGCTAGCCAAAGTTTGTTGCCTGTGTAGATTTGGAGACCGAGGAGGAGGGGCAGGGCTGTGGCAGTTCACTGTCAATGGGCCATCTGGAGCAATTTGTGCATAGGGTGGAGCATGGTCTCAGAGAGATGATGGCAGTCAGATCAAAACAGCCTCAGTCTTTCAGCAACTTTTGTAACCATCCCGGTTGCCGCCGAAGTCTCAGATCACAGCAAGACCAGCTGCTGTCTGATACCGTCACACAGATTTCCGAGATCCATCCAAGTTTGTGTTGGCAGCAGTAATTTGCCTGAAACTATCTCGGAAGTGCTAGCTCTCCGTGCTGGCCTCCAGTTATGAATGCTTGGTCCTAAATCATTGCAAGGCATGGCAGCCATCCAGCAACAAAAGCCCAGGGGCAAGCTGCTGGTTGGGTGGAGCATGCTGATCTCCTCAGGCCAGAGCTTCCTAATGGTCTTGTGGGATTCATCTACATAGTCAAGCTGACATGGTCTGTAGATTGCCCAGTATGGGGCGGACTAAGGCACAATGGTGGCTGCCCTTTTAGCCCTTGTTCTGGTGCCAGGTGATGCAGACTTTCTCAGAATGAATCTGACGTGAGGCTCTGACCCACTGCCAGTGTCCTGGGTCAATGTTTGAAGGTTAGAAAGCCTGTGCACAGGCCTTTCAAAGGGATATCTAGGGTTTCAGTTTCCTTCCATCTCGCCCAGATGGCCAGAATCTCCTCTGTTTTTTACAGAGTTATTGGAATCTCCTCTTCCCTGGGCTAAGACCCTGGGCTGGAGAGCCTCCATATGAGGCCAGGATCCCTCTCTTTCAGGTGAGAATCTGCAGCCTCGCTCTCCTGCCTGGTGATCTTCCACCACCCACGGGTGCACTTCCAGCCCAATTCGTGACCTTGCCCTTCTTACCTGCTTGGATTGACTCCTTTATATTATCAGACATAGGTGTTACAATCAGTTGGACTTCAGATGATTCTCCATGTCGATTATTTTATAATTTGGTTTTAATTTCAATATGGACCTTGGTGGAGGCAAACCCTGCTATTACCTAGTCGGCTATCTTCCCAGTGTGTGCTTTTAGTTTTCTTCTTGTAATTGATTTCTCATTTAATACCATTGTGATTGGATAAATGCTTGACCTAATTTCAGTCTTCTTAAATTTATTGTGACTAGTGTTGTGGCCTAACATGTGGTCTATTCTAGAAAATGTTTCATGTGCTCTCGAAAAGAATGTATATTCTGCAGTTTTTGGATGAAATGTTCTAAGATATAAATCCATCTGATATACTGTGTCACTTAAGGCATCCATTTCCTTGTTGATTTTGTCTAAATGATATATTCATTGATGTTAATAGAGTGTTAAAGTTTCCTACTATTACTGTATTATGTAAACATCTCTCTTAATGTTCATCAATATTTACTTTATATATTTAGAAGCTCCTACATCAGGTGCATTCGTGTTTATAAAAATTTTATCGTCTCATTGGATTGATCTCTTTATCATTATGAAATATCTTACTCTGTATCTTGTTATAGCTTTTGTTTTGACGTGAATTTTGTCTGATACAAATATTGCTTCCACAGCTTTTTTTCATTTTTATTTGCATGAAATATTTTTCTTGATCCCTTTACTTTCAGGCTGTGTGTATGTTTTTCCATCTGAAGTTCATCTCTTATAGACAGCATATAAATGGGTCTTGTTTTCTTATTTATTCATCCATCATATGTCTCTTAATTGAAGCATTTAATCAATTTACATTTAAAGCAATTATTGATGTGCATGTAGTTATTGCCATTTTATTAACTGTTTTCTTATTGTTGTAGTTCTCTGTTCTCTGTTTTTTCTCTTGCTCTCTTTTCTTGCATGTTGATGGATTTCTCTAGTATTTTGTTTGGATTGCTTTCTCTTTATTTTTTATATCTCTCTTGTAGATATTTGGTCTGTGGTTACCATATGCTTCATATATTCCAAGCTATGTTTATAGCAGTCAAATTAAAGTTGATGGTCACTTAAGTTTGAACACATTTCCAAATAACTACAATTTTTACTCACCTCTTCCACATATACATTGGTGTCATTTTTACTTCTTTTGTGTGTGTGTGTGTGCGTGTGTTTATCTATATATCTTAATTTACTGTTGTAATTATACATGATCTTCCCACTTTTGCCTTTTAAACTTTGCACTAGCTTTATAATTGGTTGATTTATTGCTTTTCTATGTGTTTGCCTTTGTCAATGAGAGTTTTATTTTCTTTGTGATGTTTTCTTATTCATATTTTTTATCTTCTTCTTAAAGAAGTCCCTTTAATATTTCTTGTTATATTGGTTTGGTGATGATGAAATTTTTTAGATTTTCCTTCTCAAGGAAGCTATCTTCCTTTTGATTCTAAATGATAGCTTTTCTGAGTAAAGTAATCATGGTTGTAGGTACTTTCTTCCTATCATTTTTAATTTCATACCAACCTCTACGACTTGCAAAGTTTCTGTTCAAACATCAGTTGACAGTCTTTTGGTTGGTGCATTGTAGGTAACTAACTGCTTTTCTCTTTCTGCATTTCAGATTCTATTTTTGTCTTTAACCTTTGGCATTTTAATCATGATATATCTTGAAACAGATATCTTTGTGTTTTTTTTTGTTTTTTTTTTATTTGAGACTCTCTAGACTTTCTGGACTTGTATACCTATTTCCTTCACCAGGCTAGGAAAGTTTCTGTCATTATTTCTTCAAATAGATGTTGAACTCCTTGCTCTTTCTCTTCTCCTCTGTTTCCCCTATGATACAAATGTTGTTATTCCTGATGTTGTCACAGAGGCCCCTTAAAGTACCCTCATTTTTAAAATTATTTTTCCTTTTTGATGTTCTGATTGGGTGGATTCTGCTACCTTGTCTTTTATGTTTCTGACTGGATCTTCTGCTTCATCTAATCTTCTCTTGATTCCATCTAATGTATTCTTCATTTCAGTTATTGTATTCTTTATTTCTGATTGGTTCCTTTGTTGTTTTCTATCTCTATCTTTATGTTTTCTATCTCTTTGTTAAGTTCTCACTTCATCTGCTCTTGCCCTAAGTTCATTGAACATCCTTATAACTAGTCTTTCGAACTCTGTATTTAGTAGATTGCTTAATTCATTTCAATTAGTTCTTTTTTATGAAGTTTTCTCCTGTTCTTTTGTTTGGGACATGTTTCTTTGTCTTTTCAGCATGGCTACCTTCTTGTGTTTGTTTTTATATATTAGATAGGTCTGCTACAACTTCCAGTCTTGATGGAGTAGCTTTATGCAGTAGATATCTTGTGAAGCCCACTGGCACAGTCTCCCTGATCAACCCCTTGTGTGGGTTGTGTGTACTCTCCTGTTGTTGATCCTTGATTGCTATTGGCACATCAATGGGTGAGATTAACCCCCAGGCTACTGGCTGTGAGGACTGGTCATGACTTCAGTGGATGAGCTGTTGTGCAGAGGTTGACCCCACATACCAAGATCACTCTGGTGCCTGTGGAGTCCACCCTCTGGGTGTGTCATTTGTGGTGCTAATTGGATGGTGCTTTGGTTTGGTCTTAAGCTGGCCACAAGATGTGTTGTTTCTAGGGCCTCTTGGTGGGAGGGCTCAAGTGCAGACCCAGTTTAGCCACTGTCTGTGCTTGGCATGGAGTCACCTATGATCTTCACTTTGTAGCTCATACTTGGACTTGGTAGCTTCCTGTTTTGGACTTGGAGGTACCTGGGAGAGGTTATGCTGCAAACTGAGGCTTGCTTCCGCTGGTACCAAGCTTGGGGCTACTTAGCAAGAGGTACAGAGCACGGCGAGGTTAGTATAGACTGTTTACTCCTTGATTAGGATTTCTAAACTTTTAAGAGATTTTAGGAAAATCCACAGAACAGGCCCAGGCAAGCCATTTGCCTGAATTAGCCACATGGGCAGGGCTTATTTGGTGGGCAGGTAGGGTCTCAGTGAACCACTAGAGTCAGATGAGTAGTGTTAGCTAGATTAATGAAAACTAAGATTCGACATCTATTTGCAGCTGTCAGCTGTATGGGGAAGGGATCAACACAGGAACAATAGTGCCTACTATTACTTCAGTTTTGGAAAGAGCTGCCCCTCCAGCCCATGTCCTAAAACTGGATAATTCAATTTCTCCTTGTATGTCCCTGGCTTCTTTTGAGCTGCTGTTTCTTTGCTGCAGCTTAGGAGGAGTGTTTGTGAGTGATTAAATTTGTGCTTTGGCCCCTTATGAGGACTGCTGAGTCTAAAGTGTTCCTCTGTCTCACCTGGATGGAGTTCCCACTAAGTTTCACAGCTAGGTGTTGTGGGAACTTCTGGTTCTTGTTCTGAGGCTGGGACTTTTCACTCCTCAGTGGATACCCCTCTCTTCCAATTTTTAATCACCACATGTGGGTGTGGTACCTGCCTGTGTTGTGTCTCTGTCCCTTTTACCAGTCTCAACATGGCTTCTTCCTTATATCCTTAGTTATATGAGTTCTATTAAACCAGGCTTCAGGTGGTTTTCAAGGGTGGTTGTTCTACAATTTAGTTGTTATTTTGATGTGGTAGTGGGAGGAGTTCAGCATAGCATTTATCTACTCTGTCATCTTGACCAGAAGTCTGTAGTTCACATTCTACCTTTATAGTCTTTGTTAATTTAAGTAACAACATTTGAATAGATAAACAAAATAGAAGCTTCTTTACTCACATAGACTGTATACTTTAAGCACATTTTTAGTCTTTGCCTGTTCATTTTCTTTCAAAAAGTAGCAGATTGCTATCTTGCTGGTCATGAAACAGTGCTATATATTACACCTCATCTGAGCCATGTAGACTTGAGGTATATAAACACTGCCTTACTCTTGCCACTTAAGACCAATCTAGCTTTTTTTAGTACATCCAAAGATGACGACCACCTGGTTTCTTATCTCTGAGCCCTGGGAGGTGCCCCACTGCAAGCCAAGTTCAACTGCAGCCTATGTCTGGCCTAGGGTCATCTGGCGTGAGCCATCAAGCAATCCACAGATGACCACCACTCTCATTAAGCTTGGAGGTGTCTGGAAAGGCCACACTGCAAAATAATCCTAGTTGACACTAGTGCCAGTCTTGAGGTCGCTCAGCAAGAGGTATGGGGCATGCCCAGGACAGATATAGCTTGTTTGAGGTTTGTGAACCTTTGAGAGATTTTAAGAAAGTCAACAACATAAGCCAAGACAGGTCATTCATATGAAAAATAACTTGGAGTATCTTGGGTAGGCCTGCAACTTGGATGGGATAAGGATAGGTTTCAGGGAATCATCAGAGCAGAGTGAACAGTGTTATCCAGGTTGATAGAGACTCAGATACAACACCCGTCTGCATCTGCAGGCCAGGTTGGAGGAGGGCTCAACAAAGGAACAATAGCTTATGCCAGTACTTCTGTCTGGGAGAAAGCTACCCCTCCAGTCCTCACTCCAAAGCCAGACATTTCAGTTCTCATATGTCCCTGGCACCTTTTGAGCTGCTGCCCCAGCACTGGAGGTCAGAGCAAGTGGTCTGTCTGTGATTAAGTACATGCACAGACACTTTAAGATGGATGGATGCCTCGGACTCCTGTATCAATCAACCACAATCTCCAGTTTTTGCCAGCCAGAAATTGTGGAGACTTCTCTTCCTGGTGCTGAAACCCTGAGCTGGAGAGCCTGACATGGGGTTGGGACCCCTCACACTTTAAAGGAGACCTTCGCAGCCAAGACATCCTTCCCATTTTTTAATCACAACACATAGATATGGTAACCAGTCTATTTCATGTCATTGCCCCTCTTACCAGTCTTGAGGTGGCTTTTTCCCTGTGTCCTTAGTTGTATGACTTCAGTTTAGCTAGACTTCAGATGATTCTCTATGAGGGCTGTTCTGTAGTTTAGCTGTAATTTTGATGTAGTCATGAAAGGAAGCAAACACAGCATTTACAAACTATGCCATTTTGACTGGAAATCACATCATACTATTTTGAGTAGGCTTTTTTTCTTAAGTACTCCATAACCACCAGTAATACAAAATTACTACTAATAATTACTTCTTCCTCATGTAATTCCATCACTGCTGAAAAAATATTAAACACATAAAGATATCTTGTCTCAGTTATTTCATTTTGGTTTCTTAATTTGGCTGAGTATTTTTCATCTAATCCTCTAGCACTTCTTAAAAGAAAAAAATGGAAGTATTTGGCCAAAGGTAAGAATATCAAGTTTTGGAGAAGTTGTGCTAACTCGACTGTTTGTAGCTCACTGGCACTTCACATATATTTTTTAAAAGGAAAAAGAAAAGTGATAAGAGAAAGGAAGGGAAAAAAAACAGCTCTGGTATCTCAGTTAAAAAATATGAGAATTGTCAGCTCTATTATGGTTCTCTTTCAAGCAATTGCAGTTGGAGAGAATGTTTATCAAAAAGTAAAAATTTCCACTGACACATTATGTTTTATTAAAAAATTTTCCCCAAATTTTTAGCTTAACTATAGGAAATCAGTTTATTGATTCAAACACTCATTTCTGCCTATGGGATTAAAATCAGATGGACCCAGATCTCTTTCTTGGCTAAAAACTTCAAAAGAAAGGAAAGAAGATATGGCAGTTGTTAACTACAGATGAGAGAAATTATTGGTTTGATTTGGGGCTTTTGAGATGTTTAATAAAGAAATTTTCTCTTATGATTATCGGACTCAGCTCTGTATTATATTACCAGGTTCAAAGATATCTTCAGGCATGCTAAAACATTTAAGAATGTTGCTATTAGAAATTAAAGTGCACTGTTTTCCATTATTTGATCTCAATCTAGTTGTCTAGAATTATATACAACTATTATCAATTTGGAGATTAATTAATCTCAATAAATAAAGTTGCATTAAATCATTTAAATGATTTCTTTCAGTAGATTACAGTGAACAATACAACAGAATTTGAAAATAAAATACAGAGACTGTGTGATGGAATGTAATTCAGACTAAATTAGAATTTTGTTTTGAATATTAGAAAACTGACCAAAATTCGGAAGGTACAGAGCTTTCTTTGAACAATTTCACATAAGTACACAAATTTATCATTTTTAATATTTAAACAAAATGAATATGAAGCTTAACTTTTAAGCAGCTATATATATCAAATTTGAAATTGACATATATTCTGAGAACTTTGCCTCAAGACTTGGCTGAGTCTCCACTGGTCTGTTTCCCATTAAAATAATATATCTTCACAATCTCTAGAAACCCAATTTCTAAAGATGTACTTTAAGTTTTATTCCCATTTTTTGTTAACTTCTATGTTTGACAAATACTATAAACTGCCTTTTTTTAAGGGTATCTTTTCTCAAAAATCGTACCGCCTAGTAGAGAAATACATAAACGGATACAACATGGTAAATTCTGTAGCTATGGTGAGGTTTCCCAAAGCAAAATGGTCAGCTGACTCTGAAGATACCAAGAAAGAATTTGGTAAGAATTCATCTTCAACTAAAGATGAAGGATGATTTTTCAGCTCTTCCACAAAAAATATGAGGAGAAATGCTGTGTGCAATGACATAGTGACATGAGGGGATTTGTGAATGTGGTATGGTATGGCTAAACATTAAATGTATGTGTAGAGATTATATGAGTCAGCACTCTTGTGGTTGCAAGACAGAAGTATAGCTCAAATTAACTTAAGCGTAAAAGTCAAATCTGTGGATTTAAATAACCTAATTACAAAAAGGTAAAGGCAGCTTTGGAGATTGAGGGGCAGAACTTTTATTAGCACTGTTTCTCCATCTTTTTTTCTGTCTGTTTCTTATCTCTGCTTTGTTTTGTATCTTGTAGCTCTTTTCTTTTTATTATACAGAGGTTTTCTCCACATGATAGAAGTCACAACCACTAGGAATTAGAGACTCACATCCTAACCATTTCACCAAGAGAGAAGAAAGCCAGATCTAGAATGAGAATTTCCATGGAAGGACTAATAATAAAATAGGCCCAGATTGAGTTTATAAAAGGAAGTAAATGTAATAGCTACGTCAGTATAACAGATAACATAATTGCAAGGTAGGTCATGGTCAGATTTTTGGCAACCTTTATACTACACCAAGTTTGATTTTCACCATGTAGGTTAAATGGGACAAGTGAATGATTTAACAGGAGAAAAATAAGTTCAGATTTTTATTCTTAGAGCACAGAAGATGATGGAGTAAGAGAGGATAGGGCAGAGTGGCAGTTAGGAGGAGGTTGCAATGATCTATGTGTGAGAAGATACTAGATTGAACTAGAACAATAACGGTGGCAATGTAGCAGAAATAGAATAAACAGAAATTGGTATTTGCTAGACATAGATGTTTGAGAAGGAAAATTATTTAGAATAAAAGATTTCTGGTTTGGATGCTAAGTAAATAATGGTATCCATAACCAGGATGAGAACTATACAAAGAGGAGAGGGACAAGTTCATTTTGAACAAGTTGAGGATCATGTGAAATATCAAGGTGATATCCAGCAGGCATCTTAGATACCTAAGGCCATAGCTCAGGAAAGAAGTCATCTCAGCTGGGTACATAAAGTTGGGAAATATTCACATAAAGATAGTCAAAATCATGAAGTGGGCTGAGATGGCCAGAAGAAAATGTAAGGTGAGAAAAGAGAACAAAATCCAGAACTCTATAGAATTAATGAATGAGTATCATGATTTTGTAATATATCCACTTGGCTAGGCTAAACTATATTTCTAAGAATTCCCTTTTCTTATGTACTTCCAGTTAGGTTGAGCTGGAGATTATCTTTCTAGAGTTAGGGAGCAGAAGAGAAGTGACAGTCATTTTGTTTTGTAGCCATAATATGCTCTGTCTTGGAGAATGTTCCATGTTCTTGAGAGTATCTATTCTACTTTTGTTGGGTGAAATGTTCTGTAATGTCTATTAGATATAATTTGTCTATAGCAAGGGTTCCCAATCCTTAAGCTATGGACTGTTACTGATCCGTGGCCTGTTAGAAACTGGGCTGCACAACAGGAGGTGAGCAGCAGGTGAGTGAGTGAAGCTTCATCTGTATTTGCAGCCACTCCCCAGCACTAGCATCACCAACTCAGTTCCGCCTCAGATCATCAGGCATTAAATTGTCTTAGGAACATCCGTCTCTGGTAGCAAAAAACATTAGGGACCACTGGTCTATAGTGTTGTTCAAATCTAATTTGTTTATTGATCTTCTGTCTGATGTATCTTCCCATTATTAAAAGTAGAATATTGAAATTTTCTATTATTTGTGACTATCTATTTCCCCCTTCAATTCTGTCAATGTTTGCCTCATATATTTGGGTTCTCTGTTGTTAGGTGCAAATATATTTATGTGTTATATCTTCCTGGTGAATTGATTATAAATGATTATATAATGTCCTTCTTTGTCTCTTATTTTTTGCCTCAAAGTTTATTTTGTCTAATGTAACTATATCTATCTCTAGTCTATTTTGTTTACCATTTGACTGGAATATCTTTTTTTTATCCTTTCACTTTTGGCCTATGTATGTCATTACATCTAAAGAGAGTCTCCTTTAGACAACATATAATTAAACCTTGTTTTTTACATCCACTCATCCACTCTATGTATTTTGATTGGAGAGTTTAAACAATTTATATTTGAAGTAATTAGTA
>NW_006439568.1:26920065-26943007 GCF_000325575.1 Pteropus alecto | reverse complement strand
AAGACTTATATTGCTGTTTTGTTCATTGTTGTTTAGTTGTACAGTTATTTTTTCCCCTCTTTTCCTCTCTTGCTGCTTTCCTGTGGGTTTTATTAATTTTTTTGGAATGACATAGTTTGATTTATTTCTCATTTTCTTTTGTGCATCTTATATAGGTATTTTCTTTGTGGTTACCTTGGGGATTATATGAAACATCTTATAGTTATAAAAATATATTTTAAACTGATAACAACTTATCTTCAGTCACATAAAAACTGTACTCATCTCCCCACCACCACTTTATATTATTAATTTCACAAATTATACCTTTTTATATCTTATATCCATTACCATAGTTTTATAGTTATATTTTTATGTTTTTATTTTTTAAATTTTATACCTGAATTTTAAATGATTTACATACGACCATTACAGTGGTACAGGATTCTGCATTTGTCTGTATTTTTACCTTTACCAGAGAGCATTATATTTTCATATATTTTTGTGTTGCTGCTTAGCCCTTTCATTTCAACTTGAAAAACTTTCTTTAACAACTCGTAAGTAGGCCTAGTGGTGATGAAGTCACCCTCTTCAAAGTTCTATGAACTCCAATCTCCTGTGTGTTGCTGGGTAGAGTCATGTACTTATGGGTTAGGTCCACCTGGCTTCTCCTAAGCTTTCATGTTTGAGGGGTCAATTGATTCCTAAAAAAAAGTCAATTTTTATCATTTTTATCTCACACAAACAATATTGGTTGCCAATTATTTGTTCAAAGTTTGTCCTCTAAAATACTTATCCTGAGTCCTCAGTATATTTCAGAGTAATATCAGGTTTGAGTCGATAAAATAATCTACTTACTGAATGAGTTTACTTAGGCATTTTGTCCATACACAAAATAATTTCTTATTTAATTTTTTAAAATAACAATAGAAAACTGTGGTTTCTTGGTGATATAATCTACTTAATATCCACAACTTTTAATACAAAACCATCATTAACTAGGATTATGAATAAGTGTTTCTCTCTTTAGAAAAAATTAAGTGTACACATTTTAGAAATCTTGGTCAATTTTGATTAAATAAAATATATAGATCAGACTATCTAAATTTTTCTGGTTTAGTTTGTGTATGCAAAGTGAGTTGAATTAATCACAAACTCAAGCTAATTCTTTTTGCATCTTTATTATTCAGGTTAGGGTTTCTGTTCTATAAATGTAAACACAGAAAGCTCAACAATTTTACTAGATGCATGGTCCAAGAAATGGGAATTAAGTAAGAAGTCATTCTTCATTCCCTTGCTAAACTAAAAACAGCCTCAATCCTCAATACTGAGTTTTAGATCATGTGGAATGTGCTGTATTAATCAAGTATGTAGTTTCTGAGCAACGACAAAAGACATTTATTACTTGTCAGCCAAGTCTGCAATGAGTCTTTCATTAGTGAAAAGTGTTTTTACATGTTATATTTCTTTGCATTTTTATTTTTTTCCCAAAATAATTTTGTGGATTGTGCTAATGCTCCATATGCTACTCTTACTATGAGATTTGCTATGTTTTGTGACAAAGGTGATGGGCAATAAAACAAATAGCTTAAATTAATTTAGAAATTTAGTTTTTCTCTAAGAGAGAAAATATATATTTCTTTAAGAGCCTTCATAAAAGACAGCAGCAAGGAATTTGCTTAGGGTAAAACTCTTCTTCACTCTTATAGTTTTATAATGTAACCAGTTTGAAAAAAAAATTGCAAGAACAAAGATGAGTTTTTGCATTTGAAACTTCTGCTACCCCAACCACAAACCCATCTTGCTCTCTCAGATACATCAAAATACCAGCTATTGCTTCTTTGTTGTGAGGAATACAAGGCTTCATAGGATCAGCCAAAAGGATTTCAAGTGAGACCACTCCTTTAGACAACTTGTTTTATTGAGTCAAATAATTAAATGTGGCATCTAAGAAATAAGGTCTGCCTTTTGAGCCAGTATGTGAATCTCTTCTAATTTCTACAACTTTACAGTTTTGTCCAATTTTCTGACATTCTGGGTATTTAGCAGATCCAACAATGGGAAACCTATACCTAAGGTCACCCAAGATATTTGAAGACTCATTTTTTCATTAATTTATTTGTTTAATCATTGAACAAATTTTCATTGGATCCTTCTTCAAACTAATCACCATATTAGATATTTGAGGTAGGGATATGTATGCAGAGTACAAGCCAGGCATTATTCCTATTCTCTTGAAGCTTATACATTAGCAAGTTCACTAATGAATTTTTTTCTAAAGGCCTTGGGATGTTCTTACCCGGGAGGTCTCAGCTCCCTCTGACACAAGCGGTTTTTTCAGTTTTGCCAAAAGCATGTTTCTCTGGCATTCTCAACACCAGTAAGCACAACCCAATAAGGACAATAGCTGCTCTCCAGTGAAAATCACTATTGATACATTGCACCAGATCGGTTCTCACAACTAAACCACAGGACATTCTCTTATCTAAAAAAAAATCTGTGAAGTCTTGTGTACATATTGTCCCCAGTTATCCTATAAAGCCAACAATCTGTCTAAAAAAATTAGATCTTCTTTCTTCTCCAGCTTCTAAAAGCCCTTTTACTAACCTTCCAGCTTAAACAATCAGCAGTACCATAAAACAATTATTGCCCTCTTGGGATGAAACTGTCATTGTTGGGATACAAAGACAGAAATCACATCTTCTGTCCCCAAGGGGCTTATAGCTTAGCTCAGATACTGCTGTGTTATCTACCACTTCCCCTACTTTATGCCCTCACACATATCTAGATGTAGAGCTTCCTGATGCTCTGACTGGCACTCTAACTCAGGTCTCAGAGTACAACTATCACTGGAATTTGAACATTTTATCCCACAGCTCTGTTTTGGGAGCAAATCTGATCTCAGATACTTTGGTACGCAGATTGGTAATACAGAGTAGATGACCTATGCGCGGTCGGCCAAGGGAGATCTCTCTAGGCCTGACTCTAAGGCATCTGGGTAGGCAGCTCACTTGTCATGGGTTCTAGGAATGGCACATGACTCTTAAGCCTTACTAGGCTGAGGGTAGTTCATCTGTATCACCTTTTTGTCTACAGTAAGTCTGGAGTACCCACTTATTCAGTACCTACCAAGAGCCAGATTCAGTGCTAAAAATTCAGCACAAATTATTAGTATTAATCTCTATTAACAAATTTTTACACTGGTAAGTACAGAGAGCATTTGTTACCCAAAGACACAAAACCAAGATTCTAACTTGTTTTAACTTTCTGGTTGTGTTTCTAATTCCCTGATGGTGTTGCCGTGCCACCCTGAAATTAGCCCATTTGACGGAGACTTGCTTAATCTGCCTGGTTTTGTCAGTTTTTTTCTTCCAAAATGAAACTGATTCTCCAATGCCCACAAGACGTTTTCAAAGACTCTGCTTTTTTTGGACAGACTCTATGTATCTTGCTGCTGCAATTTACCTAGCTGAAAATATCACCATCACCTGGAAACTACTGCTGAATTCACTCACCTGGTTTAACTCCTTGAATGATGATGATATGAGTGATATTTATGAGAGTTATCAGTTTTGAAAGTGTTAGACTCTATAATAGTATCTTTATATGTAGTAGATAATTTATTCCTCACAAAAAATTCTATGATATAGGCATTATCATCTCCAGCTTACAAATGAAGTTCAGAAAAGTTAATTTGCTCAACACCTATGACTAGAAACTGGGTTAAACTCAGTTTGGTTTACTCCAAAATCCATGTTCCGACCCTTAAGAAATATTGTATTATGGAAATCCAGGTGTCTCTTTCCATGACTATTACTCTCCATCATAAAGCATCTTCAGAGGTTTGCTTTAACATGCCTGTGACTATCTTTTGGGATGTGGCTAAGGCGAAGTTAAGCTGGAAATATGCTGTATTAAATGATACTTAGAAGGATGTTCTGAAAAGTTTCAAAAAAAAGGAAAACTATAGATAATTGATTTGGCTTTCTATTTTGTCTGTTTTAAAATTTGCAAATTAGACAAGTTTTTAAAAATTAAATTAAAATTTAATGGAGTAGAAAATAAAACAAAATGTGTGCAAGGAAATTAACAAAATGATTCTATAATGAGAAATAAATTGCAACACAACAACAAAAAAATTACATAATACCCAAATCAGTAACTTTTTGTATGAGGAGATCATTTCCAAATAGAAATAATGAATGGTACCATTTTATTTTTTTTTGAGAATCCAATTAATGAAAAGAAGTAAATCATTTAACACATCTGAAATAAGGTTTAAATTATCTGCTGATTTAACCAGTATGGACAGTGCAAAGATAATAAAGTACTCAGAATGCTAAACTACAGCAAGAATACCAACGCCAGACTGGTTAATGCCAGTTGTCGATACAGAGATCTATTGAGAGTACACATTGCACAAGAAAATTTGGAATGCCCTAAAATGGTAGGGCTAATACGTGAAATAATTTTGTATAATTTTTTTCTTCGTTAATTTATTACGGTGACATTAGTTAGTAAAATTATACAGGTTTTAAGTGTACAATTCAATAATATGTCATACGTATACTGCATTGTGTATTCACTACCTGAAGTTAAATTTCCTTTCATCTCATATACAATTTTAAAGGTAAATTTATTTTATTTGAATTTTCAGCTTAATAACATTTTCAGCATAATTATGTTTGAAATAATGATTAAACAAACTCAGATGTGAGAAAAGATAGCTTTAGAAATACCAAACAAAAGAAAATAAAAGATTTTCAGCATTCTTCAGGGAAGACATTAAAATGTAATAGTTTCACTTTGCTATGTATAGCAACATAAACTTCTATACGCACATGTAATTTTTTAATTTTTATATTTTTACTTTTTCAACTGTAGTTGACATACAATATTATGTTATTTCAGGTATACAACACAGTGAATAGACATTTTTATAACTTACGATGTGATCACCTCGATAAACCCAGTATCCATCTGATATCATACATAGTTATTACAATGCTACGGACTATATTCCCCATGCTATACTCTACTTCCCCATGACTACTTTGTAAGTACTAATCTGTACCACAAAAATGCTCTCTGTATCTATGAGATTATTTTGTTTGATTGTTTATCCTGTTTTCTAAAGTTCACATATGACATTTGTCTTTGTGTGACTTACTCCACTCAGTGCAATACCCTCTAGGTCTATCCATGTTATTGCAGATAGCAAGAATTCATTATTTTCAATAATATTCCATTGTTCCATTATTCCATTTATTCCAATTAGTAAATATTGCATTTATTCATTCATGGACACCCAGGATGCCTCCATATCTCGGCTACCATAAATAATGCTGCAATGAACATATGGATTTACATGTCCCTTAAAAGTAGTGTTTTGAGAGTGACATCAGAAACATGGTGGAGTGAGAGACATCCCCAGATATCTCCCCTTGAAACAACAATAAGCTAAACATCAAAAAATAAACAAAAAATACCTGTAGGTCCCAGGCCTGGCTGGTCCAAGTTCTGGCTATGATCCAGGCTCATGGCTAGAAATAGGACCCTGGATTTAGAATGTTACATCAGTGTAGTGTGCCTAAGATATGTAAACATACTTTAGCTTATTGTATCATGCATGTGTGGCCGAATGCCACTACGGCACTCTGATATGTATGGAGCCATGTGGTCCCCGGGGAGCAGAAGGAGAGCACAAGAAGAGCGGAGCAACAGAAGCCTGCTCCCCACAATAGACCACACTCCCCCCAATAGAACTGTGCACCCCACAATAAAGTTAGTGCCTGCCCTTTCACTCTCATGTCTTCTTCTTGTGCATTTTTCCAACTGGGCATCTCATCACCGAAACCTTCCCTTCTTGATCAACTCAGCACTAATACTTGACGTAGCCAGCAGGTCGAAGTGTGTACAGCCTCCAGCTCTCTGGACAATTCCTGGGTGGAGGAGACCCAGGTGGAGGACATGTGGCCCCCCGCCTCTCAGTGGTATCCCATGGCCACATATCTGGCTACATAGATGCCTGCAGAGGATTGGGGATGGAGTGAAACTGCATCCAGAAGATGTCCAGAAAGCCCTAGAGATGTTGGAATCGAATGTCCTGAGCACTTACCAGGAGGCAGCTGGTCGAGTGGCCTGGCTGTTTCTGGTGGTGCTGCGGCAGACCAGCCTAGAGGCTCAGGATCAGGCTCAGTGGGCACAGCAGCTACAATGCCAGGAAGAAATACAGAAAAGGTTGCTGGCGGCAGCAGAATGTATGCTGCAGGACCCTGAAGGGTCACTGCCATGGTCCTGGTCTGGGAGCAGGCATGGCATGGCCTGTTATATGGCAGCAGGTTGAAGGAGAATAGCCATTGGCCACAGGGGGCAAGCTGATGGCACACTCCAGGTTAAAAAGCAAACCACCTTGATCCAGTGCACCCCCACGGAACTCTGAGACCTGACAAAACAGGTACGGCAAAGAGCCGGGAGGACAGTTCTGGGATGGATGCTACGACTGTGTGATGATGGGGCTGAGAGACTGAATTATCTCTGGAAGAAATGGCTCAACTGGCCTTCATAACGGTGATACCATCCCTCAAGCAGCACCTCCAGAATGTGGCTCGTACAGCGCAGGGTGCAGGCAATCACTCCTTGATTAATTGGCTTATGTCCACTGCCGGACAGTGTGGGCCAACCCTGGAAGCTGTCAGAAACAGTGATCAGATGGACCACGTACTTAAATCTGGTCCAGATAATTTAGGAAATGGGCATATGACAGACGTTATTTTGCGCCCAGTATACAAGCCCTGAGGAAGAGCTATTTACAACCTGTAAATACCTTGATTTTGACTTCTGGCCTGGCAGATACTTTGGGGGCCATGGCGGCACTGCTGGCCCCTTATGTAGGTAGGCAGATCCACGAGGTGACATCTGCTATGGCTAGGTTGGGAGATATGGAAGTGAAACGCAAGAAGCGTTCCACACAAGTGCATGCCCTACTGCTCACTGCACTCCCAGACTGGTCAGTGCATGGATGGAGGCATAACCAAAAAGTGGAAGCAGAGCAGTGCCCTGCCTGTTTGGCTGTGAGAGTGAGCCGCGAGCAAATGCAATTTGATCTCCTCGCTGCAGGGGTCGCTGCGGAAAAGATTGAGCAGCAACCATATGAAGTGCTGCTGGCACTGTGGAATCAGCTGCTCCCTGACCAGTAATTCACTTTTATTCCCAGGAAAGCCACAACCTGTGAGGTGTGGCTGGCAGATTATCTCCCTGATTAGGGATTTGGTCAGGGCACCAGGTTGGCAGAGAAGCTGATTGACCTGAGTCTGGAGAGCTTAATAAGTTACATTGCCCCTGCCTGCTGCTGTGTCACATACATCATGGACTGGTTGCCACATGAACTTGGAGAATACCATATTGTGGTAGAATTGGCAAATGCCTTTTTCTCTAGCCCTACCCTGCGCCATGGTCTCGTGGCTCAAGATTTAGCCATGTGGAAACGACCACCCACAGTACACTTTGATGATATAATGATGACCTCTGATTCTCTCACAGAACTAGAAGCAGCGGTGACCAGCCTGCAAGAAGCTCTTGCAGACTAGGGTTGAGCAGTCAATGAGGACAAGGTCCAGGGACCTGGATTCTCTGTCAAATTCTTGGAAGTTGTCTGGTCGAGTAAGATAAAAGTAATGCCAGAAGCAGTGATTGATAAGTTACAGGCATATCCCTGACCTGAGACTGTGAAGCAACTCTAAACCTTTTGGGGTCTGCTGGGGTTATGGAGAGTATTCATCCCTCACTTGCCCTCCTTGATGTGACCCCTGAACCATCTAGTGTGATGGGATGCCCACTGGAATTGGACCCTCGAGATAGAAGAGGGCTTTAAAGCTACAGAGCAAGCTGTAGCACAAGCCCAACTTTCTGCATAGTAGTTCCAGCCCTCCCATTCCGGCTTATGGTGCAGGTGGATGATACAGGGTTTGGATGAGGCTTGTGGCAGATGCATGGTTCCTGGAAGGTGACAATAGGCTTCTGGTCTCAATTGTGGAAAAGCACAGAAGCGCAGTATTCTCTGATAGAGAAGCAACTGGCTGCCATATGTACAGCTCTATTGGCCAGCGAGAATATCACTAGCCATAATCCTGTAACCGTGTAGTCCAGATAACCCATGGAGGAGTGGCCGCAGTCTTAAGGAAGACTCCTTGTATGGGAATTGCAAAGACCTCCACGCTGTCTAAGCAGAGCTCCTGGTGGAGCCTGCCGAGATGGGAAACATGTGAACTCGGATGCGAGTCCCTATGTAGAGATTCAGACTCCCATGCCTGAGGATGCCTGATACACAGGTGGCTATTACCATGGAACAGGTAGTGAAATGATGGGGGCTATCATTGACACGGGAACAAGCACAAGTCACCATATCACAATGACCCTGGTGTGCTGAGCAGCACCCAGAGAGACAGTGGGTAAAGAGTACCCCGGGGGTGATGCCTCATGGGGCTAAGCCACTCAGAAATGGTAAGTGGATTGTGGGCCCAAGGTCGCGTCCTCCAGGCCAGATCCTATGCTGCGACCTTGTAGAGTGTGGGTCCCAGACCTGGCTGGTCCCAGGTCTGGTTGTGATCCAGGCTTGCAGCTAGGAATAGGACTCTGGATTAGAATGTTACATTAGTGTAGTAGGGCTCCTGTGCCTAAAATATGTAAACATCAGCTTATTGTATCATGCATGTATGGCTGAATGCCACTATTGTACTCTGATATGTGTGGAGCCATGTGGTCCCTGGGGAGCAGAAAAGGAGCAGAACAGGAGCACAAAAAGGGGAGCAGAAGAAGAGCAGAGCAACAAAAGTCTGCTTCTTACAATAGACTGCATTTCCCCCAATAGAACTGCTCTCCCCACGATAAAGTTAATGCCTACCGTTTCATTCTCATGTCAGCCTCTCATGCATTCTTCCAACTGGGCATCTCACCACCAAAACCTTCCCTTCTCAACACCCCAACTACACACCAGCATGTTTGAGCATGGGATCTGCGGATACGAGCTACACAGGGCAGAATCCCTGGAGTTTGACGGTATCTTGGAGAAAAAAAAGAAGCTGCCTCTCACAGCATAGGGCTCCCTGCAGGACAAAGGGAAGGAGAAAAGGTGCGGCAGATTCCCTGAACAACTCTGCCTGGGAAAGCTATGAGCTCCACACAGCCAGTGGCAGTGACTCAGAATCAGGGCAGAGGAGCAGGGAAAGCAGAGAAACAACAGTTGATTATTACCTACTGTGGTTGCAAAGCATGAGGCTGAGCCACAGCACCCATTCTTCCACCCAGAGGGCCCCTCCCCCCAATTCTAAGACAGAACACCGCAGAGCCCCAGGGAAATCTGAGTAAACTCTACCGAAACTGTCGCTAATACTGACTGAGACTGAGACTGAGACTGAGGGTAGCGAGCGTGATTGAATATCATAAGAAAAAAAAAAGGCATTATTGAGACTTTATAAAAAGCAGGGATCCAAGAAGCTTAGACACCACCTACTGCATTATAAAAGAAAAACACCTTCTTTGTGACAGGCTAAAAAAAGACCTTTGTATAATAAACTTTTCTAAAAAAAAAAAAAAAAAAAAGCAGAATACACTTTCATTAATGCCCAGGCAGAGAAATAGTTCATCGAACACCAACATGTGAAGGACTTGTATAATTAAAAATATAAAACCCTATTAAAAGAAATTAATGAGGATACAAAGAAATGGAAGATATTTCGTGTTCTTGGGTTGGGAGATTCAACATAGTTAAAATGACTTTATTTCCTAAAGCATTATACAGATTTAATGCAATTCCTATCAAAATCCCATCAGCATTTTTTAAAGAAATAGAACAAAAAATTATCAGATTTTTATGGAAACACAAAAGACCCCTAATTGCCAAAGCCATCCTGAGAAAAAAGAAGGAGGCTCGAGGCATTACTCTGTCTGACTTCAAATAATACTAAAAAGCGACAATAATCTGAATGACATCATATTGGCATGAAAACAAACACACAAACCAGTGGAAAAGAATCAAGAGTCCAAAAGTAAACCCATGTTTATATGGGCAAATAATTTTTGACAAAAGGTCCAAAACATACAATAGAGAAAAGAAATCCTCTTCAATAAATGGTGCTGGGAAAATTGGAAAGCCACCTGCAAAATAATGAAAGTAGACTGTCATCTATCACCACACATCCAAATTAACTCAAAATGGATTAAGGACCTGAATATAAGACCTGAAACAATAAGTTGCATAGACGAAAACTTAGGAACTAAACTCATGGACCTTAGACTTAAAGAGGATTTTATGAATTTGACCTCAAATGCATGGAGAGTAAAAGCAAAAATAAATGAATGTAACTACATTGAACTAAAAAGCCTCTGCATAGCAAAAGAAACTATCAACAAGGTAAAGAGACAAATATCCGAATGGGAAAATATATTTGCAAGCAACGCCTTTAATAAGGGCTTAATATCCAAAATATGCAAAGAACTCATATAACACAATAATAATCAAAAAACAAACGATCTAATCAAAAAATGAACAGAAGACCTGAAAAGATACTTCTCCCAAAAAGACATATAAATGGCCAACAAACATGAAAAGATGCTCATTATCTCTAGCTATTAGGGAAATGAAAATCAAAACCACAATAAGATATCATCTCAGACCTTTTAGAATAGCTATAATCAATAGGACAAGTAATAACAAATGTTGGAGAGGATGAGGAGGAAAAGGAAACCTCGCACACTGTTGGTAGGATTGCAAATTGGTACAGCCAATATGGAAAACAGTATGGAGGTTCCTCAAAAAACTAAGAATTGATCTACCATATGATCCAGCAATTCCTCTACTGGGCAGTTATCCCAAAGACATGAAAACTTATGCCAAAAAGATATTCACACACCCATGTTCATAGCAGCATAATTCATGGTGGCCAGGACATGGAAGCAACCAAAGTATCCTACAATAGATGGTGGTATAAAGAAGCTGTGGTATATAGATACAATGGATTATTACTCAGCCATAAGAAGAGATGAAATACTGCCATTTGTGACAACATGGATGGACCTTGAGATAATCATGGTAAGCGAAGTAAGCCAGACAGAAAAAGGCCCCTTATTGAAGACATCATTTGCAAATATCTTCTCTCATTCAGTTGCTTGCTGTTTCGTGTTGTTGATGATTTCTTTTGCTGTGCAGATGCTTTTTAGTTTGACATAGTCACATTCATTTACTTTTGCTTTTAATTCCTTTGCCTTTGTGGTCAAATTCATAAAATCCTCTCTAAATTTAAGGTCCATGAGTTTAGTATCTATGTTTTCTTCTATGCAATTTATTGTTTCAGGTCATATTTAAGCCTTTGATTCATTTTGAGTTAATTTTGGTATATAGTGACAGATAGCAGGCTAATTTCATTCTTTTGCATGTGGCTTTCCAATTTTCTCAGCTCCATTTATTGAAGAGACTTTCCTTTCTCCATCATATATTTTTGGCTCCTTTGTTGAAAATTATTTGTCCATATATATATGTGGGGTTTTTCTGGGCTCCTAATTCTGTGTGTCTATTTTTCTGCCAATACCATGCTGTTTTGATTAGTGTTGCTTTGTAGTATAATTTGAAATCAGGCAATGTGATATATTCGGCCTTGTTTTTTTCCTCTAAAGATTGCTTTGGATATTCAGGGTCTTTTGTGATTTCATACAAATCTGGTATTTTTTCTTATATTTCTTTTAAAAATGCCACTAGGATTTTGATGGAGATTGCATTAACTCTATGTATTATTTTGGGTAATATAACAATTTTAACCATGTTGATTCTTTCAATTCATGAACATGAACTATCTTTCCTTTTCTTTGGGTCATTTTTTTTTTTAATAATGTCATATAGTTGGTAGTGCGTAGGTATTTCACATGCTTCATTAAATTTATTCCTAGGTATTTTATTCTTTTTGTTGCAATTGCAAAAGGAATTGCTTTTTTTATTTTTTTTAAATAAAATTTTATTGGTAGTGTGTAGGAACACTATAAATTTTTGTACATTGATCTTGTATCTTGCAACTTTATTTGTTTTTTATTTCTAATACATCTTTCGTGGATTCTTTAGGGTTTTCTATATAATCATATCATTTGCAAAAAGTGACAATTTGACTTCATTCTCAATTTCGATGCCTTTTATTTCTTTCTCTTCTCTTGTTACTCTAAGACATCCAATACTATATTGAATAAGGATGATGAGAGTGAGCATCCATGCCTTGTTCCTGATCTTAGAGGAAAAGATGCCAGTTTTTCACAATTGAGCATATTAGCTAAAGGTTTGCTGTGTATGGCCTGTGGTATACTTTCCTCCTGTACTCATTTTATTAAGTGATTTAATCTAAAATAGATGCTGTGTATTGTCAGATACTTTTTCTGAATCCATTGATATGATCATATGATTTTTATTTTTTATTTTGCTAATATGGTGTATCACATTGATCATTTTGAGTATGTTGAACCATCCTTGTTCCCTGGGAAAAAAAATACCCTCTGTTTTGATTTATTATCTTTTTAAGGTACTGATGTATTTGATTTGCTAGTATTTGTTTAGAAATTTTGCATCTGTAGCCATCAGAGATATTGGTCTGTATTTTTGTGTGTGTGTCTATTTGTTATCCTTGCCAGGTTTTGGTATCTAGGTAATGTTGGTCGCACAAAATGAGTTAGAAAGTATTGCCTCTTCTTCAGTTTTTTGAAAGAATTTGGGAAGGATAGGTATTAAATGTTCTTTGAGTGTTTGGTAGAATTCACTATTGAAGCCATCTGGTCCTAGGCTTTTACTTTCTGGGAGGTTTTTGATGATTGTTTCAACTTCCTTACTGTTGATGGGTCTATTTTGATTTTCCAGTTTATGATTCAGTCTAAGAACATTACATATTTCTAAGAAATTGTCCATTTAGTCTAGGTTATTAAATTTGGTGGCATGCAATCTTTCATAATATTCTTGTATGAACTTTTGTATTTCTACGATATGTCATTACGTCTCCTCTTTCATTTCTGACTTTGTGTCTTTTCTCTTTTTTCCTTAGTGAGTCTACCCAGGGGGTTGTCTTTTTTTTTTTTTTTTATCTTTTCAAAAACCAACTCTTTGTTGCATTAATTTTTTCTATTATCTTTTTGTTCTCAATTTTATTTAATTCTCCTCTAATTTTATTATGTCTTTTCTTCTGCTGATTTTGTGCTTCATTTGTTCTTTTTTTCTAGTTCTTTAGGATGTAATGTTAAGTTGTTTATTTATGATATTTTTTTATTTCCTGTGATAGGCTTGTAATGATACGAACTTTCCTCTTATTATCACTTGCTATATCCAAAATTTTTGATATGTTTTATTTTAATTCTTATTTTTTTCTATGTATGTTTTCATCTTTCCTTTTATTTATTCTTTTGACCCAGTCATTCTTTAGTAGCATGCTGTTTATTCTCCACATATTTGTGGGTTTTCCCACTTTCTTTTTGAAGTTAATCTCCAGTTTCAAAGCATTGTAGTCAGAGAATATGCTTGGTATGATTTCAATTTTCTTGAATTTGTTAAGGCCAGCTTTGTGTTCCAACATATGGTCTATAATTGAGAATGTTCCATGTGTGCTAAAGATGTTAGGCTCTGTGAATGTCAATTGTGTTTCATTTATTTAATGCTTAATACTTGAGGCTGATAATTCCTCACTGATTTTCTGTTTGGATGCTCTATCCATAGCTGTCAAAAGGTTATTTAGGTCTCTTACTATAATTTGTTTTTGTTATTTTCTCCCTTTAGTTCTGTTCATAGTTGTTTATGTGTTTGGTACTCTCTGATTGGGAGCAGACATATTAATAAGTGTTAAGTCTTCTTGATATAGTATCTCTTTTATCATTATGTAGTGTTTTTGTTATTGTTGTTGTTGTTCTCTCATTACTGTTTTTTTCCTGAAGTATATTTCATCATACTTTTCAATGGATTCCATTTGCTTGGTGTATCATTTTCACTGTTTCACTTTGAGTCTATGTCCTTGCAGCTGAGATGTGTCTCTTGAAGGTGGCATATGGTTGAGTTTTGTTATTTTGATTCAGTGCGCCTCTGTATCTTTTATTGGTACATTCAGTCCCTTTACATTTAGGGTGCTTTATATATACATATAATATTTTCCTATAGCCATTTTATCTTCTGTTTTCTGGTAGCTGGTTATTTCTATTGTTTTTATACACTTGTGTTTCTGTTATTTTAGTTTGGTTGTATTCTATGATTTTTTCCTTCTGTTTCCTCTTTTATATGTTATGGGTGTCATATCTGGATTTTTTATGTATAGTTACCATTGAGAATATGTAAAAGAAAGTTTCCTATATACGGCAGCCCTATTTCTTCTACATATGTCTTATCTCCATTCTCCTTTGAAAATTCATACAATTTAGCCCCTCTCCTTTCCTGTTGTGTTTTGTTGTTGTTGTTGTCGTTGTTACAAATTATCCCTATTTATGCTTTAATTTTCTACCAGAGTGCATTAGCTATTTGGTCTTTTTTAAATGTTTTTACCTCCTTTAACCATAATGTAATATTAAGTGTGTAATACTCTATTTTATATAAGGGTTGCAATATCCTGCTTCTGACTGTCTGTAGGTAATCTTCCTTTAGTTTTGTATCTTTTTATCTTTTTGTGTCGGGTAGAATAACCCCATTCAGTATTTCCTGTAATGCAGACCTTGTGGTGGAAAATTCCCTCAGCTTCTGTATGTCTGAAAAGGTCTTTACTTCTCCTTCATATCTAAAGAATAACTTTGCTGGATATATTATTCCTATATGATAATTACTCTGTTTTAATAGTTTGAATATTCAGTTCATTATCTACTAGCTTATAGAGTTTCTGCTTAAAAATCCAATCATAATCTAGTGAGTTTTCCTTTATAGGTTACTATCTTCTTTTCCCTGCCTGCCTTGAGAATTCTCTTTGCCATTCGTTTTTGACAGTTTTAATACAATGTGCCTTTGAGAAGGCCTTTATTGGATTGAGATAATTAGGCATTTGGTTTGCTTCTTGGATTTGAGGATCCAGGTTTTTTTTAATAGGTTTAGAAAAATCTCATCAACATTCGTTTGAATAGGCTCCATTCCCTTCTCCCTTTCCTCTCCTTCTGGTATACCTATTATTCTTATATTGCTCTTTATGATAGTGTCAGATTGTTCTAGTATAGTTCTTTCCTTTTTTTTATTCCCACCCCCCTGCTCTTGTGTTTCTCTCTTCTTTCATCTGCATCATTTCCAGATTTCCGTCTTTGATGCCACGAATTATTTTTTTCTATCTGGTCAGTTCTATATCATAAGCTTACTATTTCATTCTTCATGTGTTTTATTGAGTTCTTCAGCTCTAGAATTATTATTTTTTTGAGTTTCAATCTTCCTAATAAATTATTTCTTTTGTTCACTGATTTTGTTTCTGAGTTCATTACACTGCCTATTTGAGTTTTCTTGCTTCCCATTGAGATTTTTCAGAGCTGCAATCTTGAATTCTCTGTCATTAAAATCACACGTTTCCATGTGTTTAAGTTTATTTTTAGGGATATTTTTTCTTTCTGAGCTACCTTGTTACATTGGTCATTCATTGTATTTGATTGATTATTCTTTCTTATAGGCATTTATGGGAATGAATTCTGCTTTTTTAAAATTGTTATTAATGGATGCCTCTTTAAAAGGTTAATAAGAAGAGGCTTGTCTTTTGTTTTCCAGTAGGTGGCAGCAGAAGCCTCTTGCACTGCTCAGGCCACTCAGGTCTCTGTTCTCAAAAATTGTACTTTATGCGGAGAAGGGTTAAAGAAGGAGAAATTAATAGTTGATAAATGGTCACGGGGATGAGGAGCATGGCATAGAGAATGCAATTAGCACTAATGTATTGACGAGGTGGAGAGCCAGAGGAGAGAAAGAGCGAACAGGGAGATCATTTTATAAACTGTACAAATGTCTAACCAATGTATTGTATACTTGAAACTAATAAAATAAAAGTAAAATGTAAAAAGAAGAAAAATTGTTCTTTATTCTTGGAGGAAGTGGGTGTCTTCTCTCTGACCAGGTTACTTTGGTCTCAGGCATCCTACCCCATCAGAGAATGTAGTTGGCAATGGGGTTTTGAGCTCCTGAAGACCCAGTATTACCCTAGTAGCCAGATGCAGTGTTGCTTGGCCTGAGGTGTCCCAGGTGCCTATGCTGGGATCAGCCTAGATGGGTGGGGCAGGGTAGGTTGGGAGAGTCCACTTGTGTATTTCCAAGAGCTGGCAAGTGCCAGACCTCAGCAGTTTGGGCTCTGTATCTCCAACCCTTTCACTGGGATTAGTATGTGTGTGCTACTCAAAAGCTGTCTCTTCTGTTCTCTGGGCTGTAGATACTCTGCTTTGTAGTTGGACACTTGCTGATAGTTTTTTTTTTTTTTCTGGGACCTGCTGCCAGCTCTGGGAGAGTGTGGGGAAAAGAGTTCTAAAAGGGTAGGGGAGGTAGCCGGACTCAGTGGTTTTGTTTTCTGCCTGGCAGTCATAGTTGCTAGAAAAATAACTTCTGTATTCTAGTCTCTGCCCAATAGAGCATTGGGTTCAGCCATGGTATTTGCTGATCACTCAGGCAGGAGTTCTTGGGTATACGGAGTGTGCATGGAGCAACCTAATTTCTCCTCTCTCCCTGAGTCTCACAGTGAGCTCCATCCAGGCTGCATCCATGAAATCGGTCTCTATTCTTCTCCCTTTCCTCCTCCTTGTCCACCCTGATTAGCCCACCTTCAGATGGTTCGATCCACAGATCTCTCAGAAGTGTTTGTGTGTTAGTCTGGGAATCCTTGTTGGATTACATGCTATTTAACTTGTAATTTCAAAAGGAAAAGTCAAGGAAATCCCTCTTATCACCATGTTTCTGATGTCACTCCATAAAATAAATTTTGATAGAAGATTTCACAACTTGGACAAATATTCTAAATGTCTACATGACATTACTTATACCAAATTATGACTCTAAAATATTTTCCAAATTAACAATACAAAGCTACAAATTTTATTCAACCATGCTAAAGGAAATATTTATTTTCTTTTCCTTATTTAAAAAATATTATGTAATTGCTGTTATATGAAATGATGATCAAAGAATATGAAGGGAAAGTGTTTTTAAAAATATGGAAGTGAGTCCAAAACTTGATAAATTAAAAATAATATATATTTTTTGAATTTGGAAATGTTTATAGTATTTGTCAATTTTGTCACATTTAAAATGTAATTTCTTTATTTTTTATTCTAAACAAATATTTATTTCATAATTAATTTTGTGATCTTTTCCTGAATTAAAGAGAGCACTTCCAGCAGTGTAAGCTCCAGATCCCACTGAGCCTAGCCCTGCTTTCTCAGTGCTTGCAATGTCTGAAAGCAATAGACTCAATGAACCAGGCTAGCCTATGCTATTCCTCTAGTCAGAGTCAAAATTCATCTTACCTAACTTGACTCCCACTTTTTTTTTTAGACATTAGCTTGAGAATTGAAATTACTCAAAACTTTTCAATTTTAAACATAGACATTAGTATTTCTCCAAAGCAAAATTTTGGAAGTATCCTTATTTGTTCAGAGGAGTCCACCACTGCCATTTCCTACAGCACATTTTGGAAGCTGTTTTTATCTTATAAAGTTTTGGCCTAAATACTACAGAGCCTCAATAGGTGTTCCTTTATGAATTAATTATTTGCATGCAGTTAGAATTTGACAATAAGTAAAGTTTTATCAATTTAATCAGACTGGCTTAGTGGATTCAGCTAGTTTGTTCTATCTACTGAACTATGTTAACGTAGTAGATCCAGCCAGCAACATTAAAACAACAACAATGATGACAAAAACATAAAATATAATATCAAATATTCCCAACAGGACTGTTCCACCCCATCCACCTCAGGCCATCTGCTTCTTTGCTTAGCCTAGATTCTACTCATTTATCTATAGTGTCAAGGAGTTTGGCAAAACTAGATTCTATGGTACAAAAAAAAAGTGAAGCAAATCAAATACACCCTGAATCAGTTTATTTAAAATAATTTCAACTTTTTGAGCTATCTAGTTTTTTACTCATATGAACAATCAAGTTTATTTGTAATATCATATCTTATTTAGTAGAAACAACCCAGATGCCATGCATGACAGTCAAGCAAGGCTCAAATTATGAGTTAAAGTCCTGATTTTATTCAAAATCTAAGACATAATTTCAGAACAACAATGCAATAGAGTGAAAAGCGTAGAAGAGCCGCACTTGGAAGTAGAGGACTATATTTCTAAAAAAGAAATGTTTTAGCATATACAATTTATATCAAGAAATAAAACTGTAAAATATTTAAAGCAGTAATTGGTTTTAAGTCAGCTTATTAGGGGTTGGAAGCACTACATGTGGAGTTAGATAGACCTGAGTTCAAAAACCATCTGACTCAAGAAAGATGTTAAACTAGCTACGCCTAACTTCCATGTTGTGTAAAAACAGCATAATGATATTAACCTTATAAGGCTATTGAAACAATAAATTAGAAATATGTTCGCCAATACACAATTTTTAAATTATTAAAATAAAAATATTTTTGGAGGATCTTTCAAAATGTATTTGTCAGGAAAGAATTGCATTTTTATAGAGGAAGTAAAGGAATAAATATGCAGCTGTTTCACAGATGCTAAATGTAGATGAGATAGTTTATTACTCACAGTACAACACACAGCAAGAGCATCAGCTAGTTGTACCAGATCCTGGTCCTCAAGTGCTACAGGTCATACTATGGGTTAGATGGATGCTCTACATGTTGTGGGTTGTACTGCAGCTGAGGAACCCAGAGCCAAGAGACCAGCAATTACTGAGCAAGAAGCAAATAAGCCAGTCACCTTCCACTAGGAAGTTAGTAGTTACTTGGAGGTCATGCTGTGGATCTGCTTGGTGACCCATGTGGCTAACTGTGAAGACTGCTCATTATCAGGAGAGAGATACATCATACAGTCTAAACATGTGGTAAGAACATGTAGAGATTCTTAGTGCCTATGGCAAACTGCTTCCACTAGTAATGTTATTTTCAAGAAACAACAATCTTCCTTTGAGAATAAACACTAACTAGAGGCGCTATTGTTTATATAAGCTAATTCTGATTCAGTGATCTTAACTGTCTTCAAAATCTAGAACATTTCACCTTTTTACAAATTAAAGTTTATGAAATGATAAGAGCCTACTTCTTCCATTCCCATCTATCCAGAATTCATAAGACTAATTAGCCTTTACAATATAGTGCAATATTTTGAACTGGTATAGAATTGTATAAAATGTTCCTGCAAACCAACCATTTTACTTTGGCTATTGTGTTACTCTTTTACATCTACAAATGTTTTTTCCAGGTCAGTTTCTATCTCAATCTTCTACTCAGCCAGAGGAGGACATGGTAACAGATGATACAAAAATATAGAAAATTCAGTAACAATCTATAAAGCATTAGTAGTTCAAAAACAAATAGGTTGATTTTAGGTTTTCTCTTTGCCCCACTTCCATACCTTTGTATATTACTGGCAACCAGAAAACATTTTTTCTGCAAAGTTACTGTGAGATTCAGCATAATTATTAGCTTCTAAAAAAAAAAGCAAAAGAAAAGAATACGTAAGATTATGGTAAACATTATTTAACACCATAGATTTTCAAAAGATCAACTGCCCGATATGATGTTAAATATATGTTCTCACATCTCCGTGCCATTTTTGTCAAGTTTCTGTCTGATGTGGTTTGCAACAAGCAACATATTCAACCCCCAGAAATAGTCATTATAATGTAAACACCGAACAATCCTTATTGTACCAGTAAAAGCAGCCTCTTCAAAATATATAAAACAGATAAGATTTTTTTTTTAATTTCATCTCAGGGCAGGAAGTGGATTTGAATTTGAAGACATGTCAAATGGTAATTTGGGGCACAAGTATTTCTAACAAAGTTCATCTATTATGAGTAATAACAGTATATGTTAGTTTATAAGTCAGTTTGCATATATCACGGGAAGCAATCTAATTCAGCAAAGTCATTAACAGTAAACCATAAGAAAGGTGTGATCAAATTATACATTCTATTTTAATACACATAAAAATATGACTCAAAAACAACTATATAGAGAAAAATAGATTCTTAAATGAGTTAAATCAGCAAATTAACTTTTTTTTTCCTTTTCTTTCCTAATAGCAGTAATAGCAATAGTATTCTTTTTACTAGTCAGTTTTTATGACTCTTGAGAGTTTTCTTTTAGCTAGCTAAGGCTCAGAGGATTAAAGAAGACATTTGGCTTTTATAGTGTCTAAAGTATAGGTCCCAAGGAGAAAAGGAGATGTGCAAGAAGTTATTAAGCACCAGTGAGTGAACACGGATGTGGATTTTCTCAGTTATGTTCATTGAAACAGATGTGTCCCAGAATTTTCTGAGCTGTCACAGGTTCTTGCTGGTGTCAACCCTGTGGTCTTAATAATTAATTTACTGTTAATTCTCTCACATTCTAACCATTAGAATCACATTAAAAGGTTAACTAAATGCCACCAAAATCTCTAAGTATAATTGGCTTTTGTTCATTTGGAAGAAGCTCTGAAGAATCCAGAATCTCAAATCATGATAGTTTGAAGAGAGTAACAGGTCTCCCTCTGGCTGGAGAAAGAAAAATGCTTTAGGAGCAGTTGTAAGATTGCTGAACCCCACTCACTAGGGCAGAGCTTCTATTTTTTTTCCAGATAATCACAATAATGATCATTGCTCCAATATAAAATATGGGGTATCAAATTGATTTAATTTTTAAATTTTTTTGTTTAGTCATTTCTCTTTTTAAAAAACTGTTTTGGTAAATGAACAAAAAACAAAAAAAAACTTTGGTTGGAGTAAATGATATAAATATATTGAAGAAACAAATATGCCAAAGGGCTGCCAACTATGTGTGGAATATCTAGAGGATAGGACAGCTTAATATTGGTATTCTGGAGGGGGGGGACAGGAAAAGTCATGGAGACAGTGATAAAAACAAAGACAGATAAAAGCATTATCAAAAGACACTCAAAATGTGATTTGCTTTTCAGGAAATAGCAAAACTGCTGGTACTGCTAAAAATAATAAACACAATAACCAATTCTGTTGGTTGAGCCCCTATTATACTTCAAACACTGTACTAAAAGTTTTTTATACATTATCTTATTTCCTCCTTATAAAAATTTCAAGGACAAAAACTGAAAGCATTTGTAAATACTTTCTTCATCTAGGCTCTGTACTCACCCCAAACCATCACTCCCAAGCCATGCTATTGTCCTATTAGCATTTTAACACTTGAGCTCTTTTCTGCTGCTGAGATTTTGTGTCTGAATTTTCCTATATTCAAGTCTTCTCTTGTCTGCTTTCCCCACCCAAATCTTGCTATTTTGGGGTCTTTTCTTCTTTATAACCTCTCAACCTTCTTGGATTGCCACACCCAAGGTAGTTTCCTAACTGACACCCAATCCTTCCTCTACCTTCCTTCTTCCTGCTGTGTTATTCTCTACCACAGTGGTGACTTCCTGTTTTTCAGGGCACTTTTTCAATTTTATGTGTTTATTTACATGTTTATTTGCCTTATTTTTTGTCTCTTCCTTAGTAGAGTATAGAATCACAAAGTCAGGCTCCATCTCCTTTTCATTTACCAATCAATATCTAACACATAGCAAAGAACCTGGTATATGCTAAGTACTCAATAAACATTTATTAGATGAAAAAGTGAACTAAATGCCTTGCATTAATTTTCTCATTTAATGAATGATCTTCCTGCAAGCTTACTGAAGACAATGCCTTTTGCCACACAATTATTAAATTCCTATGGTAAAATCTAAAAACAATTCTGTAAAACTTCAGATCATGACTTTAACCACTATATACCCATTTGACAATCTCACAGCTTCATAATATCAGTTTGACATAAACTTTTAGGATTATTTTGTGTTTTTGTGTTTGTTTTTCTTTCTTAGAATCTTTCACGATGTGGCCAATCCTTTTCAGTGTTGCTTTAGTGCTTCTGCTCTCAAGTGTCCATCAGCTACATTCAATTTAGTAGTTCTTCAACAACTTGCAGTTAAGTAGACTAAAAAGAGAAAAGGCTATATATAGCACTTGCTGTATACTAGCCCAGAGAATAAAAATCTCACCTTGTTCTAACACCTCAGAATGGGTTAAAGCCACATGAGTGATAAAGGGGCTTTGTTAGATGAAACTTTGGTTAGAATTTAAAAGGAATCATTATTCTAATTTACTGAGGCTTCTAACTTTCAGCTATTATGATGTGTGGTTTTTGTAAAAAGAGAAAAAATGATGTTTCTACTATAGATTTAATTCTGTTCTCTAAATTCATATGTTGAAGCTTTAACCTTCAATGTGATAATATTTGAAGGCAGGGCCTTTAGGAGGTCATTAAGTTTAGATGAAACCATAAGGATAGAGCTCTCATGATGGAATTGTGCCCTTATAAGAATAAACACACTCCTCTCTCTTTCTCTCCGCAGGCATGCACCAAGAACATAGAGAGAAACAAGCATCAGCAAACCAAAGAGCAAGCTCTCATCAGACATCAATTCTGTGGGCATCTGGATTCCAGACTTCCAGTCTCCAGAACTCTGAGAAATAAATTCCTGTTGTCTAAACCACACAAACTACGGTCTTTTGTTACGGCAGCTTGAGGAGAAAGTTTCCTCTGCCAAAAGAAAAACCTCATATAGTGTGATTACTAGCTATTTCCCATTATACCATTCCTTTGTGACTTTGTATTACATCCTTATGGTATGGTCTTCCTCATAGTTGTTAACCTTTGGGATATTGAGGAAATTTCAAGGAATATAGAAACCACTTTCACATTGACTTCTAAATATTTGGTGGCATAGCATTTCCCATATCACAGGAGATAAGCATATTTCTATGCTAGGGAAAAAAAAAAAA
>NW_006439568.1:26913005-26920033 GCF_000325575.1 Pteropus alecto | reverse complement strand
ATATATATAAAGTTTTCATAAAACATTGCTACAACATAATATTACAATATTATCTTCTACTTTTCTCCTAATCCCATCTTTATTTCATCACAATAGGAGAAATAGGCAGAAGTGACTCTGAATTTGTCATTATGCTTTGAAAACTAATGATTCCGAGCTCTATAATTCCATAACTTTTAGAAATTGTCCTCAGGTATAATCCAATTATAAAGAAGAGGAAAAAGCATAAACTAAAGCAAAACCGTGTATAAGCCCAATTAAATTTCCTCTTAAGATAAATAGATACACATAGAAATAAATACAGTGAAGGAAATGTGTATTTTCTTGAAATGTTCAAAGAAGAATGTTCAGAATCTTGGATGTCACTTTGGGGCATGCTATTATCCCCAGTAATATTCAAGATGATTTTTAAGAGAAGAGTGCTGCCACAAGCACTGCCTTTCTGGACCAAAAGGAACAGGAACCGAGAGTGGAAGGAAGGCCTCTGGGCCTTCAACTTTCTACAAAAAATAAGCAAGTTTAGACAGCTACTCAGCTGCAAACACCAGCTATTTCTGTTCAAAAAGAGAAGACATCTTGGCGAGCAGAACCAAACTGCCAAAGGGATAGAACCCAAAATCCAAAAATAGATTAGAGAATCACTCCCAGGCTACAGAACTGGAATATATTCAAAATACATGCCTTACCCCCAAAAGAGAGAAAACTGGTAGTACAGTGTCTATTGTGGTTATTTTGTCTCTGTCTTCCCATTGTATGTTGAGTACGGAAGGTCGCTCAAGTTCTAGTTCCCAACTTCTAGCATCAAAAGAAGCTGCACCCAGTAAACTGGACCTGAGTAGCTTTATTTATACTGAACCTGACACTGGGAATGAGATCCTGGACTTCAAGCCTGATGCTATAATTGGGGTAAGACTTTGGAATCCTTGGATGGAAGTAAGCATGTTTTGTATGTTGAAGATATGTGAATAATTTGTGTGACCAGAGGTGGACTCTGGTATATCGTTTGATGGCTACATTATGCATATCCTTTTGCAAAATGGTTTTGCTGATCTTTTCATCTGGAGATTGAGTCTATTTTTCCATTGCCTTGAAACTGAGCCAAACCTATGGTGAAAGAAATGTCATGGAAGTGACAATTTTTGTGTTCCTGAGTCTAGGCCTCAGGAGAGCTTACAGCTACTGCCTTCATTCTCTTGGAACCCTGAAACTTTCAGGCTTACAAAAAATTACAAATGAAAGACAAAGTAGTTGGAAAAACCCAGCCATCCCTGCTGTCCCAGATGAGCCCAGCCCCAGGCTAACTCACTGGCTGAACACAGAAATGTGAGTGAGCCCAGGGGTAACCAGCAAGATCCAACCACCACACAGAATCATGAGAAATGATAAATCACTATGTTTTGAAGTAGTTTGTTAAAAAGAAATGGATAATTAACACAGTACAATTGCCTGCTAAAAATATCATCTTTCTATTGATCCAAACTAACCCTAGAAGTTCCATTTACTCAGGTCAGGGTTTTGGTAGGTAATAAAATATAGTTAATTTTAATGTTGAGTTAATATCTTGATGTTCTCTTTTCATATTATAGTATTTTTATTGAAGACATGTAGAATTAATACTTTACTAGAAAAGAGAGTTTTATCAGTAGAAATTTTGAGAGCTGTCACAAATTTTTTAAGATAGTTGGAGAATTAAACTTCTGATTTTTCCTCACATGGTATCTTAGAGATACATGCTTACTCTACCCGAAAGTAGAGATAAGTTTTCTAGGAGTCAAGGTTACAAAAATGATTAATTGGAAGGTCTGAGTAAAACTCAGACTGCAAAGGCCAGAGATGAACAAATCAAGACAGCAAATTTTGACTGTGTTTTAAAAAGTTGGAATAAAAATATTTAGGAGAGATTAAAGATAATCATAGAGAAGAGGCAGAAAAGAAAGCATGGGCAGATGAGGGATTTCTTCTTTTTTTTTTTTTTTTTTTTTGAGCAAAGGGAATAATATGACAAAGAATTTTTATGGACTATGGTTTCATCCAGTCAGGTAAAAGAGGTTGAAGACACTGGAAAGAATTAATTGATAGAGCAGTGCCTGGAAAAGGAAGCTGAAAATTTTATTTTGTTTTACCTTTTCAATAATTAATTTTTTTCAATTACAGTTCACATACAATGCTTTATTAGTTTAAGGTACACGTCACAGTGATTAGACATTTATATAACTCCTGAGTGAAACCCCTGATAAATCTAGTACCAATCGGACACCATATCTAGTTATTACAACACTACTGACTATATTCCCCATACTATACTGTATATCCCCATGACTATTTTATAACTACCAATTTGTACCTCTAATCCCTTCTCTCCTTTACTCATTCCCCAGCAATACTTTCCCATCTGACAACCATCAAAATGTTCTCTGTATCTATGAGACTGTTTATGTTTTCTTTCTTCATTTATTATGCTCTCGGATTCCACATATAAGTGAAATCATTTGACATTTGTCTTTGTCTGACTTATTCTACTCAACATAACACCCTCTAGATCTATTCATGTTGTTGCAGATGGCAAGAATTTATTTTATATTTTTATCACTGAGTAATATTCCATTGCATCTATGTACCATCTCTTCTTTGACCTTTCATTCACTGAAGGATACCTAAGTTGTCTCCATATTTTGGCTATTGTAAATAATGCTGCAATGAAATATGAATGCACATGTCCCTCTGATGTAGTATTTTGAGTGTCTTCAGGTACATGCCCAAAAGTGAGATTACTGTGTCTTTCTTTAATTTAAAGTCTATTTTGACTGGTATATGTATTGCTATTCCAGCTTTGTTTGCTTGTTTTGATTGTTTATGAAATATCTCTTTCTTTCCCTTTATTTTCAGTCTGTGTGTATCTTTTGATCTGAAGTGAGTCTTGTAGGCAGCATATGTAAGGGTCTTCTTTTATTATCCATTTAGTCACCCTATCCTTTTAATTGGAACATTTAATCCATTTACATTTAAAATAATTATTGATAGATATATATTTATTGCATTTTATTATTCATATTTTTCTTTTTTTTCTTCTTATAAAAGTCCCTTTAACATTTCTTGTAATATTGAATTGGTGGTAAACTCCTTTATCTTTTTCTTATCTGAGAAGCTCGTTATCTGTCCTTTGATTCTAAATAATAGCCTTATGGGTAGAGTAATCTTGGTTGTAAGTTCTTGCTTTTCATCATTTTGTATATTTCATGCCAATTTCTTCTGGCCTGCAAAGTTTCTGTTGAGAAATCAGCTGACAGTCTTATAGGGACTCCCTTGTAGGTAATTAACTGCTTCTCTTGCTGCTTTTAAGAGTCTCCCTTTGTCTTTAAATTTGACATTTTAATGACGATGTGTCTTGGTATGGATCTCTTTGGGTACATCTTGCTTGGAACTCTGTGCTACCTGGGTATGTATGTCTATTTCCTTTGCTAGATTAAGAAAATGTTTCATCATTATTTCTTCAAACAGGTTTTCAATTCCTTGTTCTCTCTCTTCTTCTTCTGCTACCCCTGTGAAGTCCCTCAAGCTATCCTTATTTTCTTCCATTTTCTTGTTGCAATTCTGATTGGGTGCTTTCTGCTACCTTATCTTCCACATTGCTGATTCAAGACTCTGCTTTCTCTAACCTAAGGTTGATTTCCTCTAATATATTCTTTATTTCAGTTATTGTATTTTTTTTTATTTCTGACTTTTTTTTATCTTGTCTTTCTGCATTTTAATGTTTCCTATCTCTTTGTTGAAGTTCTCACTGAAATCATTGAGCATCCTTATAACCAGTGTTTTGAACTCTGTATCTGGTAGATTGCTTGTGTCCCTTTTGTTTAGTTCTTTTTCTGGAGCTTTGCTCTGTTCTTTTATTCGAGACACATTTATTTGTCTCCTCGTTTTGGCTGTCTCCCTGTATTTGTTTCTATTATGTAGAGGTGCTGTGTCTCTTGTTCTTCATAGAGTGACCTTATATAGTAGGCAACGTCAGAGGTCCAGTGCACAGTCTCCTCGGTCCCCTGAGCTGAGTGCTCCAGGAGTGTCTTTTGTGTGGATTGTGTGTGGTCTTCTTTTGTAGTTGAGCCTTGATTGCTGTTGGCACATCAATTGGAGAGATTAACCCTCAGGCTGATTGGTTGTGAGGACTAGTCATGAGGAGCTATTGTGTAGAGGCTGACCCTATAGAGCAGGATTTAATTTAACACAGCTCTGATGTCTGCCAAGGCTGCTCTTTGCATTTGTCATTTGTGAATGTGGTTGGTTGGTGCTTTGGTGTGGTATGAAGCTGGCCACCAGGTATGTTGGTTCTGGGGCCTCTTGGGAAGGGCTCTTGTGCAGGCCAAGGTCAGCTACTGCCTATGCCCTGCTTGGGGCCACTTAGTATGAGCTACAAAGTGACATCCAGATGATTTCCACTTGTATTGGGCTTGGAGGTGCCTGGGAGAGGCTGAACTGTGAACTGAGGGCAGGCTGCCTAGCAAAAGGTACAGGGCATGTTGAGGCCAAATGCTGCATGTTCAGGGTTTGTGAACTTTTGAGAGATTTTAGGAACCTTGACAGCATGAGCCAAGACAGGCCATTTGAAGGTAAAAGTCACTGGAATCAGCTTGGATGGGCCTGTAAGTTGGATGGGGTGGGGTCTCAGAGGATCATCAGGCCTGGGCCAACAGTGTTATCTAGGTTGAGGGACACTAAGATTTGACACCTAACTGTGCATGTAGGCTGGGTGGAGGGGGTGATTAAGAAAGGAACAGTGGCTTTTGCTAGCACTTGTATCTGGGAAAAAGTTATACCTCCAGCCTTTGCCCTGAAGATAGATAATTCAGTTCCTCTCTGATGCCTTTCAAGCTACTGCTCCAGTGCTTGAGCTCAGAGCCAGTTAGTCCAACTGTGATTAAGTCTATGCATGGGCCCTTTAAGATGGGCACCTGGGACTGCAGTAGCCCTCTCCCTCACTCAGCCACAGTCTTTGATCTTTTTCATAGCCAGAAGTTACAGGGACTTCTCTCTCCAGCACCAAAACCCTAGGCTGTGGAACCCTGTGTAGGACTGGGACCACTCATTCCTCAGGGGAGACCTATGCAGCCAAGATATCTCTTTCAATTTTTAACTGCTACACATGGGTATGGGACCAGCCTGTCTCATACCTCTGCCCCTCTTACCTGTCTTGAAATAGCCTATTATGTATTTCCCCAGTTGTAGGGCTTCTGTTAAGCTAGACTTCAGGCAATTCTCAATGACGGTTGTTCTGTAGTTTAGTTGTAATTTTGATGTGGTCATGGGAGAAGGCAAGCATAACATTTCCTTACTCTACCATATGGACTGGAACTCCTTGGAAAGTTTGATTTAAAAAAAGAAAGAAAGATGAAAGAAAAAAGTAGCAAATCAAAGTGGGGAGGAGAAAAACTCCATATGGCAGATTTGATCTTGATTAGAAGAAAGGTCAACTCAACCAATGATGCTCAAACAATACAAGTATATATGGATTTGTATGTGTATGTTTGTAGTTGGCTAGGTCAGTAGAAAATTGAAGAAAAAAATCTGTAATTGCTTCCTGAGGATGGAGGCAAGGTTATCTGTAGGAGATCCTTAGAAATAGGATTTATAAGGGGAGCTAAGGATGTGGTGATGGTTTAGAATGCTGAAAAACAAGAATGGCAAAATCACTGAGCACAGAGAAGTGAAAACATTGACTGACAGCACTAAAGACCTACCTCAGGCTATTGACTAAAAATTTTCAGGGACCCCAATTTGTAGAAATGTGACCATCTTCCAGTCACTTCATTTGTTTCCCAAACAATCTGTGGGTCTCTGTATACCACCAGAGCTGTGATACAGGATCTCAAGACCACACATATTAGATAATCTACCATTTCAACTCAGACTACAAGTAGCTATTCTAACAATTACCATGTTCTATTTTATTCCACCCTCTTTCTCCCTTACATTGGTGTTAACCTGCATGGTTTGCTCTGGGGAAATAAAGTATGGAAAGATGCACAATAAGGTGCCTCTCACAGATCCTCTGGAACTGGGGTTGCAGAACATGGTTACTTAATGTTCACTTTAGAACAAATTCTGATTTTCTTTTTTTGGATTGCGAGATGGAGTCCAGATACATATTTTCTTAATTTTTGGATCTTCTGAACATTTAATGAAAATAAATTTATTACTTATAGAAAGAGAATCACTTAAAAAGTGGATAAGAAATATACTATAGTAAGCACATTTCAGAAAGATAAAACTTGAAGACATACATTTACACATCTGGCAGTGATTCAAAATTGATTATTTTTTCTTTAGTTATGATTGTTGACATTAGCTTCAATCTCCAAACTGAAAATAGCTGAATTATATTGCTGACACTATCTTTTTATCCCAATTCCATATTTACAGAATAAAAGGTTTAACTACAATTTACTCTGGTTGCATTACAGGAAATTTCAGTGAAGGTACTGAAAGAAAATAATTACTCATGAGCTGTAGGCTGAAAGGGAACTATCTCTCTTTTATGATGTGTTTGTAATTGATATGTATGAGGAGCAACATGAATGATGGGACCATTTCTGTACATGACTGCATTCGTATTTGTCAGAAACAGTATAAATTTGTAAAATAAGGAGGCAACTAAAATTTTCCATGATGAAAAATATTGGATACAAACTTCCAGTATTAGAAAATTCACCCAGGAATATAGGAATAAGGATAATATGTTTCAGATAATTTCTGATTTTGACAAACTCGTATTAATCAAAAGCTATGGTATTAGGCATGGTCCTTTGCCTCGTGAATAAACATACACTCAATTCCGGTTACTTAAGAATATCATCATATATCCATTATATATCCACAATATATTGTGGCTGATGTTCAAGTTCAAAAAAAAGCCAACAATGAACACAAATATGCCTAAGAATAAGAGCACAGGGGCTTCTTTCATATACCAGACCACGCACACACACACAAAGAAAGAAAGAAGGAAGGAAGGAAGGAAGGAAGGAAGGAAGGAAGGA
>NW_006439568.1:26851051-26912795 GCF_000325575.1 Pteropus alecto | reverse complement strand
AGACGACAACAACAACAAAACTTTGTGACTGATTCCAAACTTTAGGGTATAAAACTAAAGTGGATGGTTGTTTTAAAATCTTTATTCCCCAGACCACCCTAAAGAAATTCTGATACACTAGGTCTTGGGTGAAGTATTTACCCATAGTGATTCTGGTACAGATGTTATAAGGATCACATTTTGACTAAGATTTATGAAAAAGCTCGCATCACAATTTGATTAGTTTTAATTTATTAAATGTCTATTATGTTAAGCGAGACCCTCACTACTTCAATATTTTCACTGGCAAGTGTGGAGAGAAGCAAGTGAAAAATAAGTTTTACACAAGACAAAAATTATATGGCAGTCACACTGCTATGCTCAGATTTTAATTTAAGAGCCAAAGCAAAAGTTATGGGTCCAAGCCCCAGGCAAAGTTGCTATGTAGGAAGACTTGTGTTTGGATTCATGAACCCCAGTTCTACCACGTCTGTTCTTTCAGGATAGGGGTCAAGGAAGACCCTGGTCATCCAAGAATGCCTGAAGCATATCTCTCAGCCTCCTTCTCCAAATCATCTCTTAAGCCCCCTCACCATACCAGCCTGTCTCCCAACACCACAACACAACTCCCACCCCTAACCTCAGTAGCACTCTAGCCTCCAAAAGACATCTAACCAGGCTTCCTCAACAAAATTTATTCTGTGCTTTGTTTTCTCGAGCCTTTGAGACAATGTTTTATAAGCTAACCGGATGAAATTCCTAACCATGACCAGAATATATCTCAGCTTCTCAATAGCCATTGGTATATTGCAAACCCATTCCTGACCACTTCTCTCTGATTTGAGGCAAGAATCTCATCTGAGTAGGTATGGCTAATATGTCTATGATGGCTTACTGCCTCTAGCGTCAGAATGCTTTAACCAAATAGTTCATATTATTTACCATGTTTTTGATGCAAAAAAAAAAAAATCACATTATATTAAACATAAACAAAGTTCTAGTAAGCCTGTTTTTCATACATAAAAATGGAACATTTTTAAGTGTATAGGAAATTTATAATTGCCTGCAATGAACTGAATTATGTCCCCCAAAATTCATAAGTTAATACCCCCTAACCCCCAATGAGACTATACTTGGAGACAGAGCATATAAGAAAGTGATTAAGGTTAAATAAGGACATAAGAATGAGGTCCTCAGCCTATATAATTAGTGACCTTATAGAAGAGACACCAGACAGCACACTCTTCCTCTCCAGCATGTGAGGACACACAAAAAGGTGGCTGTCTGCAAGCCAGGAAGAGAGTTCTCACCATAAACTGAATCTTGGGCTGGCACCTTATCTTTGACTTCTCAGCATAAAGAACTTTGAGAAATGAATGTCTATTATTTAAGCCCTCCAGTCTGTGATATTTTATTATAGTAGCCTGAGCTGACTAAGACATTCCCATTAGTAATCGCCCTAACTAAAGACACCATACACTTTGTGTCATAGTTCCTATCTTTTTGTTCTTAATTTCTTCATATTCTTTGCACATATAATCATTTAACTTATAATAAATATGTTTAAAATTTATTCAGGTCAGAAATGTGGCAGAGTGAGAGATGGCCCCAGATCTCTCTCCTTAAAATAAAAATAAGCTGAACATCTAAAACTCGACAACAACAAAAAATCCAACCTATATATAAGCAGGTCTGAGCAAGGAATCATGTACGTAAGAGCTACCACAGAAATGAACTAGAGATTGTAATTCAAGAAGTAAACAGAACATCCAATTATCACAACCAAAAAGGGCCTTCAGCAAGACACATTGTATTAAAATTACCAAAAATCAATGACAAAGAAAGAATTCTCAGGGTATCCAGGGAAAAGAAGATGGTAACCTATTAAAAAAAAAAAAAAAACCATTAGATTATCGTTAGACTTCTAAGCACAAACCTTACAAGCCAAAAGGAATGGAATCAAACATTCAAATTATTAAATAAAAGGAACTGCCAGCTAAGAATAATGTATCCAGCAAAGCTCTCCTTTAGATATGAAGGAGAAAAAAAGACCTATCCAGATATACAAAAATTGAGAGAATTCTCCACTGAAAGGGGTCAGCTCACCTAAAACAAAATGACAAAATGATACATAACTGTGGGTAAGGTGATTAACAGGAAAACAGAAGCAGAGGAGTGCCAACCTTATTAAAAACAAGGCATTATAAGCTTAAACAAGAAGAGATTTGCTATATAGCAAGATAGTAATGAACATTCAGCATACATACAGACAAACCGAGAAAACAATGATGGAAAAGAGGAGTATTCAAAGATCCATTTTCACAACGGGAAATGGAAATAAGGTACACAAAGAAAAAAATATATATATATATACATATATATACACATATATATGTATATATATATGTGTGTGTGTGTGTGTGTGTGTGTGTATACCATTCCTTTTTTTGTCATATATATACACATATATATGTATATATATATGTGTGTGTGTGTGTGTGTGTGTGTGTATACCATTCTCTACTTTTTTGTAATGATAACTACACTCCAAAGAATCAGAACTGAAGTATATAACAAAACAAGAAGGTCCAAAGGAAAATGCACAAAACCCAACCAAAATTAAAAAAAAAGAAAAAGGAAAAGAAACACAAGGACAAGGAAGCAATGGAAACACCAACTTGCCAAAAAGCAAGAGATAAAATGGTTATAGGAAAACCTCATATTTCAGTAATTAACTGAGATGTAAATGGGATGAATTCACCAATGAAAAGGTATAAGGTTGCAGATTACACTAAAAAACAAAATTTAACCACATGCTGCCTCCAGGAGACGCATCTCAGTTACAAAGACAAATATAGACTCAAAGTGAAAGGGTGGAAAATGATATTATAAGCAAATGACATTCAGAAAAAAGCGAGAGTAGCGGTACTACTATCAGATGAAATAGACTTCAAAATAAAAAACTTAAAGAAAGATAATGAGGGGTACTTCATAATGATAAAGGGAATCATACCAGGAAGACATAACACTTATTAATATCTATGCTCCAAATCAGGGAGCCCCAAAAATATATATAAAGCAATTATTAACAGAACCAAAGGGAGAAACAGACCCAAACACTATCATAGTAGGGGACCTAAATACCCTACTTTCGAATATGGACAGATCATCCAAACAGAAAATCAATAAGGAAGTAACATTCTTAAATGACACATTTGACCAAATAGACATAACTAACATTTACAGAGCCTTTCGTCCCCAAACAGCTGCTTATATATTTTTCTCTAGTGAATATGAAACATTCTCAAGGATTGACCACATACTGGGACACAGAGATAGCCTCAACAAATATAAGAAGGCTGAAATCATACCAACCATATTCTCTGATCATAATGCTTTGAAGCTGGAGATCAACTGTAAAAAGAAAGCAGGAAGAACCACAAACACATGGAGATTAAACAACATGCTACCGAAGCATGATTGGGTCAGAAAAGGGGAAAAAAATTTCTAATTGTGAAATTAGAAATGAATAAAAATGATAGTACAACCTAATGCTTTATCTTATAAAACTAGAAAAGGAAGAGCAAATGAAGTCTAAAATCAGCAGAAGGAAAGAAATAATTAAAATTAGAGCAGAATTAAATGAAACTGAAAAAGAGAAAAAGAAAGAAAAAAGAAATGCAGCAAAGAGCTGGTTTTTTGAGAAGTTTAATAAAATTGACAAACCTCTGGCTAGACTCTCTAAAGTAAAAAGAGAAAGGACACAAATAAAATCAGGGATGAAAGAGGAGAAGTTATGACAAACGCCACAAATATAAAAAGGATCACACAAAAATACTAAGAAAAAGTATATAAAACCAAATTTAGTAACCTAGAAGAAATAGACAAGTACTTAGAAAGATGCAACCTTCCTAGACTGAATCAAAAAGAACTGGAAAATCTAAATAAACCAATCAGCAGTATGGAAATTGAAATAATCATCAAAAGCCTACCAAAGAGTAAAAGTCCAAGACCAGATGGCTTTACCAGTGAATTCTACCAAACATGCAAAGAAGATTTAACACTTATTCTCCTCAAACTCTTCAAAAATTCAAAGAGGAAGCAATACTTCCTAACTCATTTTATAGGCCAATACCAAAATCTGGTAAAGTTAACATACACAAAAAGATAACTACAGACCAATATCTCTCATTAACTTAGATGCAAAAACCATAAGTAAGATACTAGCAAACCGAATACAGCAACATATTAAAAAGATTTTACATCATGATCAGGTGGGCTTCATCCCAGAGGCATAGGGATGATTCAACATATGCAAATCTATTAATGTGATATAAACAAATTAAAAAATAAGAATCATATGATCATATCAATAGATGAAAAAAAACAAACAAACAAAAACCTCTGACAAGATACAGCATCTCTTTATGATCAAAACACTTAACAAAATCGATATGGAAGGAAAGTAACTTAATATAATAAAGGCCATATATAACAAACCTTCAGCCAACATTATACTTAATGGTGAAAACTAAAAACTTTTCCTTTAAGATCAGGAACAAGACAAGGCTGTCCACTATTGCCACAGTTATTCAATATAACATTAGAGGTCCTAGAGAGTGCAATCAGGCAAGAGAAGGATATAAAATGCATCCAAATAGGAAACAAAGAAGTCAAACTGACATTATTCGTAGATGACATGATTCTCAATATAGAAACCCCTAAAGAATTCACAAGAACACTATTAGAAATAATAAATATAGTAAACTCTCTGGGTACAAAATCAATGTTCAAAAATCCATAGTGTCCCTATACTTTAATAATGAAGTATCAGAAAAAGAAGTTGAAAAAATTAATTCCTTTTGCAATTGCAATAAAAAGAATTAACTCAAAATGGATTAAGGACCTGAATATAAGACCTGAAACAATAAGTTGCAAAGACAAAAATTTAGGAACTAAACTCAGGGACTTTGAACTAAAAGAGGACTTTATGAATATAACCTCAAAGGCAGGAGAAGTAAAAGCAAAAATAAATGAATGGGACTACATCAAACTAAAAATCTTCTGTATAGCAAAAGAAACTGTCAACAAGATAAAGAGACAACCATCCAAATGGGAAAAGATATTTGCCAGTAACACCTTTAATAAGAGCCTAATATCCAAAATATACAAAGAACTCATACAACTCAATAACAACAAAAAACAAATAATCCAATAAAAAAATGGACAGAGTACCTGAACAGACTCTTCTTCCAAAAATACATAGAAATGGCCAACAAATATATGAAAAGATGTTTAACATCACTAGCTATTAGGGAACTACAAATCAAAACCACAATGAGATACTATCTCAGACCTGTTAGAATAGCTATAATCAACAAAACAAGTAATAACAAATGTTGGAGAAAATGTGGAGAAAAAGGAACCCTCATACACTGCTGGAGGGACTGCAAATTGGTATAGCCACTTTGGAAAACAGTATGGAGTTTCCTCAAAAAAACTAAGAATTGATCTACCACATGTTTAAGCAATTCCTCTATTGGGTATTTACCCCAAAGGTTTGAAAACCCATATCTGAAAATATATTTTCTCACTGATATTCATAGCAGCATTATTCACGGTGGCCAAGACATGGAAGCAATCAAAATGTCCTATAATAGATGATGGTATAAAGAAGCTGTGATAGATATATACAAGGGAATATTATTCAGCCATAAGAAGAGATGAAATACTGCCATTTGAAACAACATGGATAGATCTTGAGATTATCATGCTAAGCAAAATAAGTGAGACAGAAAAAGTTTAGAACAATATGATTTCACTCATATGCAGGATATAAAACTGTAGCAACAAATGAACAAAAAACAAACAAATATTTATAGACACAGACAACAGATTAGTGGTTTACCATTAGAAAAGGGGGAAGAGAGAGGTAGAGAAGGGTAAAAGGGATCAAATATGTGATGATAAAAGAAATTTGACCTGGGGTATTTAACATGCAATGCAATACACATATGACCTTTTATCGAATTGTACACTTTAATTTTATTAACCAATGTCACCCCAATATATTTAATATAAACAAACAAACAAACAAATAAATAAATAAATTCAATTTATTTTTTGTTTTCCTTTGTTAGAATGTAAGCTTCATGAGGGCAGGGATTGTTTTTTGTTTGTTTGTTTGTTTTTCTGTTTTATTCACTACCGTATCTTCAACACCTAGGAGAGCGCCTTATCTTCTTGTTCTTGGAGCAGTAACCTTTAAAATGCTGAAGAATAATGAATGAGGCCTAGAAACACAGGAAAGACAATAGCATGTAAATGAAGCACCCAAACAAAAATTAAAATGTGCACATTAATTCAAATTAGAACAAAAAGGATGTAATCCTGGTGAAAAAGAATTACGTAAATGTTGTCTTGCAGCCAAAAGTGTCCTTATCAGATTTTCACAAGTTAAAGCGCTTACCTCACGATCTTAGGATGAAATTCTGTAAGAACAAAAAAACAAGAATGGATACTTCTAGAATTTTTCAACACATAATATTCTGTGCTCAGTCTAAGAAATCTATGTATATTATTTGCTTTACTGGCAAGTAAATACTTTGAAATAATGCACACAAATTCACTTAAGCACAATAGTTGTCAAATTTCAATTTATTTCCATGTGAATTAGATATTACATGCTAAGTTAGTAGAAAGAATTATAAAAAAGATAATTAAATGCATTGAAAAATAGAAAATAGTAAATGTAGCATATTAGACTGCATGGTTTTTACTAAAAATCTCTGTATTGTGAAAGCACCTCTTCACTCCCTATTTGAAAACTAGCAACAAACTCATTGCCAAAAATCATATTCTGTAGTGAATTAGACCATCGTCCCAGAGAATACAGAATGTGCATCTCTAAGGCATATGTATGTTAAATATACTAATATATTTTAGTAATAATTAAATGTTAAACATTAGCCATACAAGGTATTAACACATTAATGTTTTCATTAAAGAAAGATCTCTTTTCTCATTATATTATGTTATAGAATAAAGATCTGTCAAATAAATTACTGAAAGTAGTTCAAGCTTGACCTCATGACACTTGGATTATATAATCAGAGGCAAATAACCTTTAAAATAAAAGACAAATGGTAAAATTTAAAAGGTATTTAATTTGCATAAATGTAATATTAACAGTCTTTTCCTGGTTACACATTTAATGTTTAACTTATAAATGTCAGTCTATTAGGTCTTCAATATTATTATATGTTAGTTCTAATTTTTTCAATTTTATTTTACCATAAGTATTATGGAGGTATTCTATCATATATGAAAATAAGGTGATCTTATAAAAGTAATTCAGTGTGACTGGAAACATTCTAGCATCAGGAATTTACTGTATTGTTAATACCTCCTTTGAAATAAACATTTGTGTTTTAGAATCTTAAAAGTTATATTCAGCTGTTGAGCTCTCAGAACTCAATTCCAGGGAGTTTCTCTAAGTCAACAGTCATTGTTACCTTGGTATACAGGATAAGCCTTAAAACAAAGGGCTATATATGGTATATGTTTTGGTCTTCCTTTACTTTGAAAATAACATTAACATTTGACACCAAAGTTATTGGTTATTAAGTTTCACCCATAAAACTTCTACTACAAACATTGAAATGTAATCAATATATCTGCTCCGACAATATTGTGTTAGCTTTAACAATAAAATAAAACAATCTATCCATTGATTAACTATAATGATTTTAATGTCATCTATGGTCCAAATCCCTAACAAATTAGAAAATTACTGCTGTGTGTGAATTTAATTATAGGCCAAATTTGCATAGAAAAATATCAATTTATACATAGCAAAATATATTTTATTTTCTTAACTTTTTTTGACTCATGTTTGTGCCAATACCAATAGATTACAGATAATGAATGTAGCCACCATCCATCATTGTAATAATTTAATAGGACAGAGTGAAATTCTTTTCTCTAAGGATATTTTATTTTCAGATATTACCTCCACCTTTGCTTGAAACAGTATTTGATACGAATAAAAGTTAGCCTCACTCATTTCAATTCAAATTAGTGATAAAGGGATTGAGGCTTCCTGTGGGGCAAAGATTATTTTTTTGTATTTATGTCAATCAAAATTAAAATGGATAAGTTAATGAGAATTTGAAATGTTTATTATTCCTCTGTCATTTTATTACATTGTCCTACCTAGGACTTAATGTTAAAATTAAGAGCCCTGTGAATGTTAACAATGTGTTTTCTAGGGACTGTTATATCACTTGGCAGGCACTAGAATTTACTTTTACAGATGTCCACAAAAATACCTAAATTACCAGTCTTTTAATTTTGTTTTCAACCAATTTATCAAACTCACTTTAAAGTACTTGGCTTTTTGCTACACTGGTCATTTCTAGAATGGTTAAAATGCCTTAAGACTTAGGATAATTATGTAGATATACCTATCTTTGAGAGTGAATTTCTTAATAGGTAAATCAAGTTGCTAGATAAAAAGTATTAACCAATGTAATTGTATATGATTTAAAATATATGTACAAGCATGAAAAGAATAATTTATACAGGTCAGCCTTGTCTATGGTGTTTGTCAATTACACTGTTGGTGGGTTTATAGATAATTACATATCCAAACTCTCTTGTAATAAAAGAAAAACAAACATATATAAACATAGAGAGATAAATATATTGTATTGACTATCTCTCTGAAATAGAAAAGTCTCAAACTACTGTAGTTAATCTTATATCAGAATAGTATAAAGCTATTCTAATGGTGGTATTTTCTTATCGAAAAATCATGTTTGTGAAAAAATATAAAATGTATAACTTCCTCATCCTCTAGCTCCAAAAAATTAAGCTGAAAACAGAGACTTTCATGGGGTGGGGATGTGGAGATTAGGGCTATCAGTTCTGAATGTTCTAAGCATTTCCAATATTCACAGTAAAACAGACTAATGTCAAGAACTTGGTTTCATTGGGATACCAGATATCTTGAAAACATTTCTGAAAACTTCCATGCATGGAAATATATGGAGAGCAATGACTCCTAGTTTGTCATGTATTTTTGTTTGAATTATTTTTTGTGACTTTCATATCATATTATATAAAATAACATTTAACTTATTGATGTTTAATGGCTTTGTTATTTGGTAAGGGAAAATGTCACATTTGCCCTTGTATTAGTTACAGATGATTCTGAATTTTTACAAATGGCTTGCAAATGTTCTAAATCCCTTCTGACAAAGTGTTTCTCAGTCTTACAAATTAACTTACTACAAAACTGAAATAAAACAACACAAAATACTCTGGTAAAAGCAAATAAATTTATGTTTAAGCTTTCAGTATGCTAAAACTAATGCATATCAATTTTTGTGAAATGACTATACAATAACCTACTATGAATCTGTTTACTAACAAAAATTAGAAAAAAAATTGTTAGCAAATCTTGACCAGAGGCTCTATGATTAGGTCACATCATATTTGTTGTAGTAGAAGTCATCAATAGATTTAAGCAAAAAAAATAATAATAATAATAAAAGGTTGTTCAAAATGCTAGAGTATGTCCTCTTCAGGGCAGTTGCTAAAGACAAGAGCCGCACCATGGCAAAACGGTCTCAGACTTCACTCTGGTCATTGAGTTTGCTCAAATTCTGAAATAGAAGAGGACAAAATAAACACATGCTATTGACTCAACTCTTAAGTCAGTACCACAGTTGAAGAAAAGAAGTAACTGAAGCAAGCTTACAGCCAAGCTAAGAAAACATATTCCAAGAGACCTCAGAATATAGCAGTTTAAAGCTCCAAGTCCAAAATCAGAGTGCTGACTTTGAAACCAGCTCTACCACTTACAAATGGTATAACTTCTCTGGGCCTCAATTTCCTCATTTCTGAAAATGGATTAAATAATAGTATCTATCTCCTAAGGTTGTGGGAAATTTAGTGAATTAATATGGGTAAAGCTCTTAGTGTATTGCTAGAACATTATGGGCATTCAAAAAATGTTATGTCATAATGGTAATAATGATAGTAATAGTAGTGTTATTATTTTATAAATACATACAGTTCTGATGGAATGTAATAGGGATGACTCTGGGAAGCACCAAATGCTGTTCTAGGGATGAGGAAAGGCAAAATGATTTAAAATCAAAGAAAAATTACAGGAAATCAAAGTTCTAGGAACAATGCTAAAGCTAATCACAAAGCCCAGTATGTGGAAGATAACTGACACTTCGGATCATGTGAGTGCTGGGCTTTGCAAATAGTATTCCTAAAGATGGCAATATGAGTTTAGAGTCAAAGGTATCAGAACAGAAAAAAGCTAGAGGGCTATATTTAGAGTTTTTGCATTTGACAGAAGTAGATTCAAATTCCCAGGATAGTGAATCCTGAAAGAAGCATTAATTTTATAAGCAAGCAGTTTATACTTAATAGGTGATCACCAAATCCTCTAAACTGTAATATTGTTGGCAGATCCAAATTATTAATAATTTTACAATGTTTGTAACTGATTCAAAAAAAATGGAAACATTATTTGTAGCAGAAGGCTCTAAGGGTGGAAATTTTAATAGTTTTTAGATGCCACTGGGGTAATAGGCTAATATATTTAATATGCAAATCCCTTGATTTTACATTCTAATTTTTCTTATAACTCTTGCAGCTAGCATAATCGTCTTACCTTATTTGAATGGATGTTACCTATTGCAGCAGATACCGATTCAAAAAAAATTGGTTTCTCTGAGTCTAGGTTTCCACAGTACTTCATTGCTTTTATCAAGGAAGCTACGAAAAAGCACATGTGGTGTGAGATGCATAGCAGCAGAAAGATTATGTTGAATTGCCTAAGATTAATGTTAGCCGAGGACATGTTCTTCCTCACCTGTGCAATGGGTTAATGATACATCCACACTCCTGCTGATACAGTCTATGTAAGCCTGGAAGGATTAAAATAGCATATCCACAATTAATGCATGATATAAGGTGAGCTTCAGAAGAATTTCTTGTAAAAAGAGCCAACGTTTATGATATCAGACCACTAGAGGGAGGCATTGCTATACAGTCAGGCATATTCTTCAACCTTCTAAGAGACCATTTTAACACAGATGAATGCAGCCGGGCATTCACCTTTTACGCAAATAAGTTTGGCTGCTTACATTTTCCATTTCATTCAATAAAATTAAAAACATCACCTTTTCTTCCCTATGAGAATTACATAAAATCGTTCTCAATCACCTTTTATTGTAAGTCAAAGACCCATTTGTGGAAGTGATAAAAACTGCTGACTGTCAATTTTACAATTTGGGTATATTCATAGACTCTCTAAATTCCATCCATGAATGGTGAGTGGAGAGCCTCACTATAATCAAAGCCAAGTTTGACTGCCCAATTTCCATTTTTAAAGGTTCTTCAAGATAAGACACCCTAAATAATTTGCTTGCCATACTGTAGAGTCTTACCTCATTTATGTCTAAGAAAATCTTGAGTAAGAACAAGGCCTTGATCTTAAATTCACCCAGACCAAAGTCAGCCCAGAAAACACATTGCAAGTAATTCTGGAAGTTTTAGTAACTGGAGGATGGATTTTTTTTATATAATAGTGATACATCTTACATATAAAATGTAAAAAGCTGCATTTCTAAGAATATGCATGGTGCATCCAAAACTTTCTCTTATATTCTTCCAGCAGTAAGCAGTTATTTGTATGTTAAAAGAATTGTAGAATAAGAGATGAGCAAGAATAAACAAGCAAACAAATAAACAAATAAATGATACATGAACTGAGCCTTGGCCATTGAATAAACGATTCTTGTTTTTGTAAGTTAAAATGATTAATTCAAGGTGACCTGTCAGTGTTTGACTTTTTCTTAGGCTCAGTGAAGTACAAACACATTGCTATGGGTGGTTTGTGTTTACTGATAAATAATCTGCAGTTCACTGACCTTGCTAGTGTTCTAAGTACAAGAATAAATAGAAGTCACTCCATTTCCTTCAACCTATAACTCCTAGGAGAATGTTCTATGTACTAAAGTAACTAAGAAAATAATCCAGGAAGTGTTATTAAGAAGCAGGAAGACATGCAAGGCTAAAGAGACTCTGTGGCTCTTTACTCTGGACTCTCTTTCAGGATGGCTGCAACTAAGACATAGTATTAGTTGCAATGATATTATTTGAATTTTAAGAAATACTTTGTGCAAAATAAAAAAAAAAGAAAATGTTTACTTCTACAAACTTTATGTGTTTTTATGTAATACATTATTTCTAAGCTTCACAACAATTTGATAAAGTGGGTATTTCTACTTCCAGTTTACAGAAAAGCAAACAAATACTCAAGTCCAGGTCATAGAACTAGTTGTATAGCTAATATTTGGGCCCTAATATTTGACTGTCTTTAAATTAAGCCTATGTTCTTAGCATACATCATAATTTACTATAATCATGATAAAATCAAATAGTAATACAATAATTAAAAAGGGTAAACTAATACAAAACTGCTGGTTTTGTGTATACAGATGAAAGACATCAGGCCAAGGGCAAATGGCCAACATAAAAATAAAAGGCATCAGTTGATTTATTCCACCATTCCATTGTGTATTTGAAAAACATTAAGATGAACTTTAAAAAGCCCTTTTACATCAGACCCAGTACCTGGATTATTTGGATTCCTCTGAATTTTCAACCTTAGGTTCTAAATTCAGTGGAAATAGGTAATTATTTTGTCCTCTTTACAAACTGTAAGTTTTAGAATTGCAATATCTAGAGAGGACAGTTAATAAATATTAGAGTATATTCAGAAACACATTTAAAATACAATTTAAAATAAGTACATACTGGCATTTCCCAGTGAAAGAACATCCTGGTCTACCGTTTCTCAAAATATGATCCTTGAATCATATGCCTCAGAATCGCCTATGGTTGTCTAAAATTAAGATTTCTGGGCCAGAACCAGGATTCAGAAGATTGCATTTTAAATGAACACCCCACATTATACTTATGTACAGAAATTTAACAGCACTCCCCTAGACCTTGACAACACAGAGTAAATAGAAATGCCGAGCACAAGAAGCCCTCCGATAAAGAGGGACTGCCTATCTACAGTCCAGGTAGAGATGCGAGAAAAGTGTTCAAGTTGAACCCTATGCTAAATTGTGTAGTTTTTATAGTGAACAATAAGAAAATAAAGGCATATAACATGGGGAAAAGAGTGATTTACAAAAAAATAGCAACTAGATTTAAGGCCTAAGATATTTAAATTCAATTGTTTTGCATAATTTATTTGTTTTTTGAATATCTACTAATACTGAAACAAAATCACCTCTCATTTTTACAAAATGGATAAACTGAGATCCAGACTGGCTAGCTGATTTCGCCAGCACCTCACAGCTAGTATGGTATTGCTGAGACTACATTCTCAGGTTGTCACATTTTAAGCAGCTTCCCCACCACCTATCCCACCTGTCTTCATAGGAAAGCCATGTTAAAGTTCATCTTTGTCCTCTCTTGAGTTTGAAAGGTTGGATATTTTAATTTTAAAATATAAATATATAGAGACACAGTTATGCAACACCACAAGTAAATCAAAATCTACAGTGTGAAACCTTTTAAAGACTACTGGTCTTAACTGTTTAAAAGTCAATACCCTATCTCTACTTCTGGCCCTGATAAGTAAATAATACAAGACTATCCCACCCTCCATAAATAAATAGACAACTAAACAAAAATATACAAACAACTGTTTTCAGACAATGGGAACAGGCAACACATGACTCAGTTCCCTGAGAGAACGAAAACAAAGGAGGTGAGTTCTCCAATCATCCCAGCTTTCTGTGGCAAAGCAGGTTCTTGGCCACTGCAGCATGATGAGGAGGCATCCATGCAAAATGCAGCTGCTTCACTGAGCTGAGCAGAAAGAACCGGAGTTCAGCAAGGATTGGGTGGGTGAAATTTGTGGGAGTAATGGAAAAGAGGGAGATATGCAGAAAAAGATCTTCCGAAATGTTCATAGGTTTTGATTAAGTTTATGGCTCAATACAAAGCCACACACAGGGGAGACTGAATGATGCCAGGATAAGAGAAACCCTTGAGAGCAAACACCAGAAGATAAGGTGAGCTGAGCTCCATGCAACAGAAGCTGGTAGAGGATTGATGACAGCTGAGGAATAGATGTCCGCAAGATCTTCCCCGAAATTTAGGGTATTGAAGTAGAGGACAAATGGAAATAAGAAAGGGGTACATTCTTTGTTGATTTAGTACTTACTCAAAAAAAAAAAAAAGAGGAAAAATTTCAGAAGTATCTGAGTTTTCCTTGAATTGGCAAAATTAGGAGTTCTTCCATCTGTGGAAATGAGGCCTTGCAAGCTATGTCAGTTTTAAAGAAAGAAAACTTTATCTTTTTCATACCAGGATTGTGGAGATCCCATGGAGATCACGGGGAAGAGAAGTAAGTACCATCATCCAACAGAATGGAGAAAAGCTCATTCAGTGGGCACTGTTTTCAGAAACCAGAAATGGTATTGGGTCAAACTATACCCAGGAATTATGTGAGAGAGAACATCCTGCCACCACCAAGGCCACTTGCTCATGAAGGGGACTTTTCTTTTTCTTTCTATAAGCCTTAAGTTGATTGCCCAGTATATGCTATGCTCACTATAGTCTATATTCCATTCTCTGATTATCTCATGTGAATACCCTCACCTCTGGCCCCCACACAGACACATATCTAGAAGCCTGATGGAATCTCCTGAAAAGAATTCTACAGTAGTGGAAGGCATAAAGTTCTATGTCTTTTGGAGAGAATGAGTGAGATGAATATTGAAACAAGCAGGGTCAAGGCTTTGGAGCTGAGAGAGTAGCTGGTGAAAAATATATTACTGAAGAGAAGGGAAGGAATCAGTCCAAACACAACCTGTTTAAATACCTCGACAAGCATGGAGACTCCAGAATAGTCAAAAAAGGTCAATCCACTGCAATCCAGGATTATATTACACTTCTCATTTGAGCAGGGCTGTGAAATGTCTTCTGTAGGAGGAACATAGACTTAAGTTATGGAGAATGCTTACGAATTTCTGCTGCAGACTTCGTTGAACAATAGTGGCCTCATGTTCAAAACACTAATGTCAAATACTTTTTAATATTTACACTTTCAGTTAATTATTAATTATTTTTAAACTCTTCAGTTTTTTATTATTCAAATATTATTTCAGGGAACTATTACATAACTCAGAGAAGAAGATGAGATAGGTTAATTACTGGTATCATTTCACGGGTAGACAAACTAAAGCTCAGCAAGTTTAGATAATTTTAAAAGGATAATTGGCAAGTTAGTGCCAAACAAACTGGAATCACCCTCTAGACATTCTGCATAGTGCTCTTTCTTTTACAATATCACATTGTTTCCTTCACAGATATGTCTTGAGGTAGAGTCCTGTTTTGTGGTGCCTGGAGCTTATATGATTTTGGAGTCATGCTTTATCATTGCTAGAGCTTGTCTCTTGGTCTTGGAAAGGATCTGTGTGAGGGGCCTTGAATATTAAGCTTCACTTGGTACATGGTAAATCTGCTTCTGAAAGTACCTGATGGGAAAAATTATTATTTTTTTACTTAAGAGTTCATGATCTCTTTTTTAATGATGTCCTCAGTACCAGTCTTTCCTTGCATGAAATGACATATTTCTAAACAGTAACAGACCATGTCTGAGGTCTCTGAGTGATGAGGCTCTCACAGCTGATATAGTAGTTTAAGTTTTCCCCACTGTTAGTAGGTAAAGTCAATTAAATAAACTCCAATTGATTAATTATTTACAAAATTATCTGAAAAAAGTTCTTAATTAGAAAATTTTTTCCACTTAAAATGCCCATGGTTTTCTTCTATAGAGGCTATAGCAAAGTGGGAATATGGTTGTTTCTCAATTAGCATTGAAGGGAAGTATAAGCAAAATTGCATATTTTTTTAAAATTGCTGCTTACAGGGAGGAAAAAAAACAGTTTGGGATAGTTTTGATTAAATAAAGACTTAAACCACTGACTTAAACCACTGACATATGCAATTTTGCTTAAAATAGACCTTAAAATGACAATGATGACACAATTTGATATCAAAATTAGTCAAGTCCTTTTTATCCATCTCCTTCAACAGTTCTGTTAATAAAAGATGTATCTTTTATAACATAGTGCATATTTCAAAATAAACAACAATCTAAAATTCATAGTCCAAAAATTAGGAGAAAACGTTTATATTTGATCCCCATAAAATAAAAATTAAAAAAATTACAGGAAGAAAAACAATGGCATAGATGATAGAGGCTTTGTTCATTCCTCTTGCAACCAAATCAAATTTGGGACAGAAACAGAGTGAACGGTAAGGAAAGTTGCCTGGAATCTAGATGAACAGAAGCACTACAACTAGAGAGAGAATTAATCAACCTACAAATGTAGAAGATGAGGCGGGGGCGAAGACATGAGGCTGCTCAGTCCTGAGCAGCTGAGGGGGACAAAGGCTGTGGCGGCAGCAGCTGCAGATGCCTTTTAAAGAGTCTGTGTCCGCAACCAGGCTCTTGCGGTGATGGACCTGTTTGCTCTGGGTCGGTGGCTCGGGGAACACCATGGACTTACAGGAGTATAATGAGTTGTTGGAGAAAGGGCCAGAATGAGGATCTCTCTGGGAGAGAAGTGCCAACAGTATCCATTTTCCCTCCCTTGAGCCCTCCCCACTCCCAGCGTGCAGACACAATACCGACATAGCTGAGACATCATCAAACTGGATGACAGAGGTCGTTTTGCCCAGAGGAGTCCCTGAAACTCGACCTTCACCAACTCGCGGCCCCACCCAAGCCACATCCAGATGTGTCCTCGGAGATTCTGGTGCTCCTTAATAAGCAGTGCCAAGACTCACAATGGTAGCTGCTGGTCTTGGTTTCTGGCATGACTTCTTGAAGCAACTATAAGCACAGCATCTGTGGGTTACTTGTTGAATCTTAACAGGTGGTCCCAGAGAGGCATGGGGCTAAACTTGGTCTGCAGCTGGCCCCCTCTCAGGATTGTGCCTCTGGACACCTAATACACAAAGCTGTACTAATAAGACAGGGAGACTTAGGAGCTTTGCTCCCTACATGGAAACAGACACAAAAAGACAGTCAAAATGGGAAGACAAAGAAGAAACCATTCGAGAGAATAGAACAGAGACCCAGGAATAATGGAGTTAAGCAATCTAAGAGATGCAGAGTTCAAAACACTGGCTCTAAAGATTCTCAATGAACTAAGGGAGAGTGTAGATGCATTCAGTGAGAACTTTAACAAAGTTAAAAAAGATAAAAATGAAAATGGAAATTATAAGAGGGAACCAGTAAGAAATAAAGAACACATTATCTGGGATGAAGAGTATATTAGACAAAATCAACAGAGTGGATAAAAAAAGAGGCTCGAACCACCGATATAGAGAATTGGGAAGCCAAGGACACTCAATTAGAATGGCAAGTAAAAAGAAGACAAGACTATAATAATAATTTAAGGAGCCTATGGGAACCATTAAATGTAAAAACATCCATGTCATAGGGGTACCTGAAGGAAAATAAGAAGTCAAAGAGCTATTTAAAGAAATAATGGTGGAAAACTTCTCTCATCTGGTGAAGGAAATAGACATACAAGCCCAAAAAGCACAGAGTCCCAAAAAAGATGAACCTAAAGAGAATCACACAAAGACACATTATAATTAAAATGCCAAAGGCTAAATACAAAGAGAGAATCTTAAAAGCAGCAAGACAAAAGCACTTAGTTACCTACAAAAGATCACCCATAAGACTGGCATCTGATTTTCTAACGGAAACCATGCAGGACAGAAGGGCTTGGCACAAAATATTTGACGTGATGAAAACCCAGAATCTACAACCAAGAATTCTTTATTCAGCAAAGCTATCATTCAGAGGAGAAGGACAGATAAAGAGCTTCCCAGACAAAAATAAGCTAAAGGAACTCATCACCACCAAGCTAGTATTACAGGGAATGTTGTAGGGACATTTTTAAGAAGAAAAAAATGTATCAAAAACAAGAATAAAGAATGGTAATAACTACATTTCTATCAACAAGTACCTCAAGTGGAAAAGAATTAATTGCTCCAACCAAAAGACAGAGTGGCTGAATGGATAAGAAAACAAGATTCCTACATAAGCTGCCCAAAAGAGACACTTCACATGAAAAGATACATGCAGACTAACGCGAAGGGGATGGAAAAAAATATTGCCTTGATGGACCTAAAAGATATTGTGCTTAATTATAATTAAATGTATTTAATTATATTAATATATTTAATTATCTTTTTTATAATTCTTTCTACTAACTTAGCATGTAACATCTAATTAACATGGAAATAAATTGAAATTTGACAACTATTGTGCTTAAGTGAATTTGTGTGCATTATTTCAAAGTATTTACTTGCCAGTAAAGCAAATAATATACATAGATTTCTTAGACTGAGCACAGAATATTATGTGTTGAAAAATTCTAGAAGTATCCATTCTTGTTTTTTTGTTCTTACAGAATTTCATCCTAAGATCGTGAGGTAAGCGCTTTAACTTGTGAAAATCTGATAAGGACACTTTTGGCTGCAAGACAACATTTACATAATTCTTTTTCACCAGGATTACATCCTTTTTGTTCTAATTTGAATTAATGTGCACATTTTAATTTTTGTTTGGGTGCTTCATTTACATGCTATTGTCTTTCCTGTGTTTCTAGGCCTCATTCATTATTCTTCAGCATTTTAAAGGTTACTGCTCCAAGAACAAGAAGATAAGGCGCTCTCCTAGGTGTTGAAGATAGGGTAGTGAATAAAACAGAAAAAACAAACAAACAAACAAACAATCTCTGCCCTCATGAAGCTTACATTCTAACAAAGGAAAACAAAAAATAAATGGAATTTTTATCTATCTATCTATCTATTTATTTATATTTTTAATTAAAATATGTGCATGTTTTTAGATGATCAAAAAAACAAAAGAATTGTGCTGAGTAGTTGTAAGCTATAAATAGCTTAATAATTTAAGTAAGCTATTTTAACAGAAGCAATTCATGATGTCTTTTTAGAATAAAAAAGACATCCTTAAATGGAAAGTTACAATTATCAAATGAAACTTAAATACAATTGACATTTCTGAAATCTTATCAAAAATAAGTTATTTTCTTTTACACAGTATCCTATCAGTTCTGCCGTTGTACTGATTTTATGACTATAACCTTGTGCCCTAAGCTTCTAAGTAAATCAACCGTTGCAATAAAAATCACATTGTCCTAGAAAAGAGTAAAGTAAATACACAGCTAATATCCTGTCTTAAGCAAAATTAGGTAACCTTGGAGCATGTGCAAAGGAGACAACTAATATCTACCATGCAGGATGTGGTAAAATACGGGCTTTATCTACAAAAAAAAAAAAAAAATTCAGAAAAAACTAATCATCAGATGTGGCTGGGCAATTAACTCTAGACTGTGAAAACTAACTCTTTCCTGTGGAATATTGATTAAGTCCTTTAATTAAAAAGCATTTGTAGTTACATAGTTTAGGAGTGCTTTTTATATGCTTCAAAAGGTTCTTGACAGTCTGTGAGTCATTCATAATTGTTTAAAAGAAGGCATTTTCTATTAATATCAATTAATTATTGAGAAGTAGATTTACATCTCTAATTTCCCAAGGAAACAAGAAATATTTAAGACAAACCACAATACTATTTTTGGAAAACAAATACACATTTTATTGAGCATCTCATTCATTAATTCATTCATTTACTCAAGCAGTTAGTCAATATAACTATATTGGGTGCTTACAATATACACTGTCTTAAGAAATCCCAGTCTAATGGTAAAGAAGAGAGGTGATGTGCCCTCCTCTCAATAAACTCACAACCAAGCCAGTAAACCAACCAATTGAATTAGTAATATGAAATATAAGAAGTCTGGAAAAATTATGCAGAAGTTGCTAAGGACATATAAGAGTGACCTGGTGTGGTAGACAAAATAATAGTCCCCAAAGATGTCCATATCTTAATCCCCAGAACTTGTAAATGTTGCCGTACATGGCAAAAAGAACTTTGTAATTTCATCAAATTAAAAGAGACTGCAATTTGGCCTTGACATGGGGAGTTCATCCTGGATTACCCATCGAGCGGGTCCAATGTAATCACAAGTATCTTTATGAAAGAGAGGCAAGAGGATCAGTCAGAGACGGGGACATGGTGGTGGAAGAAGTCAGAGAGTGATTTGAAATATTACACTGCTGGTTTGAAGACGAAGGAAGGGAACATGAGGAATGCAGGGGGCCTCTAGGAATTGTAAAGGCAAGAAAATAAATGAATTCATCTCCAGAAAAAATTCTTCAGAAAAAAATCAGCCCTCCCAAAACCTTGATTTTTCTCCTGTAAGATTCACTTCAGGTTCTGTTCTCTAAAATTAAGGTAATAAACTTGTGTTGTTTTAAACCACCAAGTTTGTGGCAATTTGTTATAGCAGTAATAAGAAACCACAACATTTGTATTGCTGATTTGGGGAGTGGAAGGTGGTGGTGATGGCAGAGAGTTTATTTTAAACTTCAGGATCCATTATGGCAGAAACCATGCCCATCTTTTTCGTCCCTGAATATGCAGCACCTATCATTGTGCTCAGGTCTCAGTAGATGTTCAACAAATAAAAAAATATTTGCTAAGTGAACCAGGGCATTCACAAATGAATTCAGGAATGAAAGGAAAAATGAGATGTGTGAGCTGAGACCTGGAGGAGAATTTGAAGTTAAATAGGTAAGAAGGTGGTGGAGATGAATCTGGAAAATTATAATACTAAGAGAGACGTTGACAGAGTGCCTCTTGGTAATAGTGTAACGTGATTAAAGTATTTTGGGACACAACTCACTAAACATGGTAGTGGAAAATTTCTCCTCATTTGAGCAACTTTTGTTTTCATTCAGAGAAATATGATGACTTCCATCTTATTATTTACATAGTTTGTTTTATATATTTTAATTATTCAATTATGTGCTCAACTATAAATCTTCCTCTTCTGTAAAGATTGTTGGAAAAGGGGTATTTTTTTGTCCTCTTCCCTTTTTCTCACTCCCTTGCTTAGCCAATATCTTCCTTTGCTTTAGTTACTTCCAGATCTGTTCGGTACTCCCCAAAACCCACTGGATGTCTCCTGGATGACCTCCCAGTATCAAATTCACTGTCCTCCAAATTAAACGTGTCTTCCCTTTTAGCTACCCTCCTGGATTCCTGATTATCCCAGTTTGAGAGTTTCAAAGCTTCAAAATTATCACTTATATTTCCCTTTCCCTTCCCCCAACACCCAAAGAGTGCTCAATAAATGATGAAATCTTTTTGAAGTCCATTCTCTTTCTCCATTTTTATAGCCCTGTGACCAAAGCAGAGGAAGATGGCACTATCACCTCCTTTTATCTGGATTAAAACCACCCAACCTTTCTTGCTTGTGTTCCTGTGGACTGCATTTAGATCAATACTCTTGAATTGCCAGCTTTAAGCACCCTTTCCTATATGCATGCTTGCCTTCAACAAGGACTCTAATTCTGCCACTGGCCCTAACTGCATTATCCAGAGTAGGTTAGTTATCCCCTATAGGCCTCAACTTCTTCAACAGTAAAATGAAGAGTATATTATTATCTATTGGAAAACAAAAGTATAGTATTTACCTATTTTAGAATTGCCAAAAAGAACATCTGTTGAAAACTATAAAGTGCTACATAAATATCATCATTGTAATTTTTATTCACTGATCAAGTGTTCATTGGTCAATAAAAGATAATGTAGTGGAAATTAAAAATTCATTCTTTGTCTTAAAAATATAATTAGGAAAAAATATGCATAAATAAAAGAATTCTATAACCACACAAAATGATAAGTGATTGAGTGAAGCATGAGGCAGACTGTTTTACTATTACTATGATCTCCATTTTATACTGAAGATACTGAAATTAAGGCTGCTCTTGACTGTATATATACATGAATAGGTCTCATTGACTAATATTTGTACTTAAAAGGATTGCCAAGAATTGTGGCCCTTCAATTTACTTTACTCTGTTAAATCTCAAAGAAAGTGTAAGATTTGGAATGGCAAAGAAGAGAGATAGTGCTATTCAGGAAAATCCAAATAAAGAGTCAGAGATAGAAATGATTATATTAGATAATATAATTAACTGATTTATCTAACATGATGAAGAACTTGTGTAATGTGTAGTAAAAGGAAAAGCATTTTGAGAAGATAAAGAAGGGTTTTAGGTGCCATGCCGAAGAGTGGGCAGTTGATCCCCAGAAAAATAACTTTATCAATTTTTAATCATAAGATAAATTTTAAAGTAAAGGTGGTTTAAAACTAATCTGTCATTATATCACAAAATAGAATAAAGCTGGAATTACATTTCAGCTTATGTATCAATGCCAATCACTTGCAGTGGCTTCTCACAGCCTCTTGTTTAGAAGATTCTCAGGCTACTTTGCTTCATAGGAGGAAGTGCCTTGATCTATTAGTTCTGTCTGATGCAAGCTCAGGAAACTAGATATTTTTTAACCATGAAATAAAACCAAGAATATCTCCTAGCAGGAAAATCTTTTTTTTTTTTTGAAAATCATACTAATTCACTTTGAAAATGGTTAAGGACAGACTCAAAGTCACATCAGTGAAAAAGTAAAAGTAATAAAACCAAGAATTATAGGTAATTAAATTGTAATTGTAATTAAGTTGAGAAAGGAAATCAAGAACAAGAACAGTAAATGTAACCTTAGCATTTAAAGCACGGAGAGGTGAGAGCAGAATGGTGTTCCTGAACAAGAGAGATGTGGGAGAACCCAGGATATTTCAGAGTGTCAGCAGAGGGGAGAAAAGAAGAATGACAGAAGAAATATTCTGGTCAACCAATCTGACTACTATAAAAAGGCCACTGGGTGCCAAAGGTTTCACAAGAATACTGCAAAGGTGACCATGCCCATCAGCAAACAGTTCTTGTGTAAAGTGGGCTTGGTCTACTGATGCAGAAGTGAAAACACCTTTTAAAAAAGTTTTAAGTTCAGCAGTATAACACGACACTCAAGAAAAGATCATTAAATTAGTACTATACCAGTATTATGTAAGCATTCTTTGAGAGCACAAGGCAAGAGAAAGTAAATTTTCTACAAGAAGTCAGAAAAGACTAGAGAAGGTAACGTCTGAGCTGCACTTGTGTTGATGGGGGTTGTGTAATCGATTCATATATTTATACAATACTTATTTTATTCCTTTATTTTATATGTTATATATTTATTTAGATTATATTACATGCAGTAATCATATATATCATCATATATATTTCATCCTCTTATATAAACATTCCACATAATCTTGTATTGTTAATAGATATTTTAGTTCCTTTCAGATTTGGGGAAATTATAAACAAAGCTGCTATGAGCAGTTCTATATATGTTTCCAGGTATAAATAATAAGAGATTCATTTTATTATTGGTTTTAGAAGTCCAAAAATTAATATAGCTCAGCCTTTCCTGTTAAGTTTATATAAATAGAATTGGAATTTTATAATATACTTTCTTTTGTCTTCCTTTTTTCCCCCAATTATGTTTATAAGACATCCAACTTTCATTGTTGTATAACTATACCATGCAATAAATATACCAAATAAAAACTCGTGCATAAATATACCACAGTTTGTTTTTTGTTGTTGTTGTTGTTGTTTTTTACCTGTTACTCTTTTTGGACCTGTGAACTGTTTTCAGGTTTGGATAGTTGCACACAATACTGTATGAACATTCTTGTTTGAGCAACTTGCTATACATAAGCTCTTGTTATTTAAGATGTATAACTAGGAGTGGAATTGCTGGCCATAAGATATGTGTGTCTTCAATTTTCTACCATAGTGTCAAACTATTTTCCAAGATGGTTGCAACAATTTACACTCCCACCCGCCTTGTAAGAATGTGCCCTATATTCTCATCAACCCTTGATATTGTCAGACTTTTATTTTTTACCAAGGGTATGTGTGTGTGTGTGTGTGTGTGTGTGTGTAAGTTCACAGTATTATTGTGAATTTATTTTACATTTCCTCAATAATTATTATGAATAATAATAGTGAAGTTAAGCATATTCTACTATATTTATTGGTTAGTTTGAAAAAAAATTTTTTTTTTGAGAAATGCCTATTCATGTGTTTTGCCTACTTTTCTATTGGGTCATCTGCCTTTCTACTCACCAATTTGTTGGGGAGTGCAATTCTTTTCCCATTTTATATGTTACATCTATCTTCATTCACTTGGATTTATCTTTCATGCTTTATTTGGTGCTTTTTGGTAAACAAAAGGTCTTAATGATAATCTAGTGAAGTTTAATAATCATTCTTTATGTTTAATGCCTTACATTTATTATATATATTATTTTATATTCTCTTCTAAATTTATATTTTGTCTACCACTCTTAGGCCTTTGATTCATTTGGTACTGATTTGGAGGTATGGTATGGGACAAAAGTCTAATTTTATTGATTATGGATACATGATTGTCTCATTACGTATATTAGCATGACTATCTTTTTCCCATTGCTCTGCAGTGTCACTTTTGTCACAAATCAAACACCAATGTATGTGAAATTTTTCCTCCTCTGTGCTTTACTCTGTCCTATTGATCTATTCATTTATCTGTGAACAAATATCACCCTTCACTGATTATTAGAGCTTCATAAGACATCTTGATCACTAAGAAAATATATTGTCTCCTTTGTTCATATATTTCAAGAGTCTCGTCTATTCTTGGCCATTTGAGTTTCTATGCAAAATTTAGAATGAGCTTGTCAATTGCCATTAAATTGTCCTATTAATATTTTAATTGTGGTTAAATTCATATCTATAAATAAATTTAAGAACTGACATATTTTTGATATTGAGTATTCTATCAGTGAACATTGTATTACCCTCCATTTATAAATAACATATACTTAAGTGTTTCAGGTATTTTTAATGTCTGTAATAAAGTTCTAGTTTACATCTTTATCCTATGTAGGATTATACATCTTTACTTAAATTTACTTCTAAAAGAGAGTAGGAGGCAAGAGTAGGAGGATAAAGAAGAAGAAGAAAAAGAGAAGAAGGAGAGGAGAAAAGGAAGAAAAGGAGGACGAGGGTGAGGAGAAAGTAGAAGGAGAGAAAAGAGAGACTAGGTAAGAGGAGATTAGTGCAGAAGAGGAAAGGGAGAAGAACAGGAGGAGAAAATAGGAGGTGGGAGGAGTAGAAGTTAAAGAGTGGAGGGAGGAGGAAAATGAGGAGGAGAGGAGTAGGAGGAGGACAGAGGAGGGAGTCAGAGAGGGAGGAGAAGGGGAAAAAGATTTTATTCTCTGGTCTATATTCAAGTCAAAACATTTCAAATATTTTTAACAAGCTAACTTACCATTGCAATTGCCATTGGATAGAGAATTGAGCAATATGTTTTGTTCAGTCTGAAATGACAACAAATATAAAATAAAAATAATATTGTAAAAATTCACCTCTGTCTGTGAAAAAGATATCTCATTCTTTTATCTATAAATAACAAAAACTAGTATCCAATAATTATTTTTCCTAGCCTTTTTTTTAGAACAGTAACTACAACAAACTGAAATAATAAAATGATAGCTCTAAGGATAAATTCTCTTAGTAGATAATTTATGTTATCAAGTCAGACTATCTTCTTTAGAAAATTTTGTGCAAGACTAACTTTGTTTTTATTTTTGAACAGAAATTAAGCATTTGCATGTGTTTGTCATGTAACGTATACAATCAGAAAGTAACCTCATTAACACAGCATTCTCCAAGAGAGAGTCATTAATCATGTATTTTATATTATACAAAAGTTAACTGTTCCTCTGAAGCTCCATGAAAATACCTGAGAAACGTTCCTGATTTAGGCAAATGCTGAAGAATAAAAATGACTCTGTATTCTACAATTAAACTTCTTTAAAATTGATAATAATTGAGGCCCTAAAGATATGTTATGCCATTTATCTCTCAAAAATGTGTTATTATTATTAATGATGATGATGATGATAACAATTGGTATTTCTTGAATACTTACTGTATTTCAAGGACTTTACATTAATTATTTAATCCTCAGAGCAATCCTATGAAGTTACTAATCTCATTTTCTATACAAAAATTGGAAAGTTTCTATCTTCTAAAATCGAAAAGGTTAAATAACTTGCTAAGTCACAAAATCTCATGCCTTTACATTTTGAACTTCATGCTCCAAACCACTAAATTATATTGCTTCTCCCAAGGAATCAGTTTTCATCTCAGAGGCTGACTACAGAATATCTAACTATTTTCCCTTCTTGAAACCCAAGGGTACAGCTTATATATTTTAAGTCTAGTTCTAATAGTTATCAAATAATTCTCTCCAGGTTATTTTATATTCCTAAGTCTCAACCTTCCTTTTTTGTAACATTCAGGTAATGACTAAGTTAGATAGCCCAGTCAAAGAAACGAGCTCTTGAAAAAAATCCAACAAATGTGAGTTTTTCCCCCCTCTTCTTAACAGTACTCTGTCTGAAATATTTCACGCTGAAAAATTTCAAATAATATATTTAGATACCCCACCCACAAGGAAGTAGAAACTCTTTAAGTATGAGCTGCACTTAGAAACTTGATTCCAAAGAGTACAGTGGAGAAGCCTGACAAACACTATCTCATCCAGGTGATCAAGGTCAATATCAACAGTGATAAATCATGTTGATAGTATGTGCCCTTGATATAACGTAATGAAATGGCACTTTACCTCTATATTTTTCTTCTAAAGCCCAGTATCCCTCATCTTACAGTGAGAAGAACACTAGATAAATTCAATAGAGGAGAATTCTACAAAATATCACACCAGTACATTGACCAAAAATTGTCAATGTCATCAACAAAGGAAAGTCTGAGAAACTGTCATAGCCAAGAGGAACCTAAGAAGACAGGACAACTAGACATAATGTGATATCCTAGATGGAATTTTAGAACAGAAAAAGGACACTAGGTAAAACTAAAGAAATTTAAATAAACATGGACTTTAATGATAATGTATCCATATTGGTTCATTGTTTGTAACAAATATACTAATGCAAGATGTTAATAATGGGTGAAACTCTGTGTGGTGTGGGGTATATTGGAATTCTCTATACTAACTTCTCATTTTTTTTTCCTGTAAATCTAACATTGTTTTAAAAAATAAAGTCTATTGAAAAATATATCTTGTCTGAGGAGAAGAAAATTTGAATAAACAGCAGGTTGAAACTTCACTTACAAAGCAAGTCCACAAAATGGTAATTAATATTATTATTACCTGCAATCTATATAATAATAAGCACAAAGCCATTCAAACACCGGCAGCCTTAAATCCTCCTAAGCATTCGGGGGAAAAAACGTAATGGTGATATCACCACAATATAACAAAATAGAGGATCTTTTGTTGGTTGGTGTTTTCTTCCTGCCCTGGAGTATTTTAAATGCGCTTCTATTGTTACCATCTATTGAAAATGCAGCTGTCAAAGAAAAGGTTGAGGTCCCAGCAGGGCACTCCAGTTCAAAGCAAAACTGTAGACCACCAGGTATAGCCCGATAAAAGGAAGAAACATTGCAGTAGAGATTAATTGATTGCAGACTCATTACTCTAAAACTGAACCTAGAATAAGTGCATAGGCCTAAAACAAGCAGATATTCTAGACAAACAATATGTAACAGGAATAACATGAAATGCCCAAAAGAGCATCCATGCTACTCAAAACCATCCAATCCATACAACTATTTTTAATAAAAGTTTATCCCAGTTTTCCCCATGAGTGAGGTTTCCAGATTGCCATCTGAATTCTTGGTATGCCCTTTAAAATTCACAGTATGCAGATACATACTATATTTGCATTATTCTCATTATAATGGAACTCAGTTTCAACAAATTATTTATCGCCATTTTAAAGTTTGAGTTAAAGAATCCCTTTGGGTGCCATTACCTACCAATAACCTAGATTCAATGAACTCTATTTGATTACAAGACTCAAATTTTTGAAATCTCAAGCAGGTAAAATCATATTTGTAGAACTTCCCCACAAAAGGCTGTGTTAATGAAGTTTATTTCTGATTTGACATGTTACAAAATAAACCCAAGCTAATTTTCAATTTCTGAAAACAAGTTGGAGCAACCTTAGTGTTACAGGAATATATTTTAAGAAAAAACATTATCGACTTTTAGGAAAGAATTAGTTATAAAAATCTTCATGTCAGGTATGCTACTAGATATGATAAGGCCCAAAAAGTAGTATATCATTTTAAGAAGTAAATTTACATTTTGGTAAAATAAGATCACAAACTTCTTGTGGGTTAATTAGTTTATTTAAACTCTAAATAAAATTTCCCACAATATTGTTATGCATGGTGGTCGTGAGCTTAATGTCAACCAAGAGAACCTCTCACATAACAAAATTTAACAGTGTCAGGAGGTACGGCATAGCTTTGTAGGGGAAAAAATATAGGCCTAGTATCCAACTTAAACAAGTAGGAAGATATCTCCTCCTTTGACATGAGAGCAAGTTCTTCTTAATACAAAATCATGGGTAATGGTTTCTAATATTCTGATGAAAATAACATCCTAAAGAGCACAGTGAGGGATAAAGACAGGTCTGGGGATATATAGGCAGGGCCATCTTTATAGACTTGTGACCTACGAAGTCACACAGGCTCCCTATTTAGAAGGGCCTCATAATTGGTTTAATATTCTGTTGTCACCATCTTGAAATTCTTTTTTTTTAATCTTAAAATTCTTAATTGTTGAACAAGGAATGTCACATTTTTGTTTTGCCTTTGCCCAGCAAATTTCAGATCTGATATTGTATCTAGAACCTCTGTGGTATGAGGTAGAAACATTAAACTGTAAGAGAAAGGAATGTAGTATTAGACAGCTACTGAGATACCAGAAATGGGAAGGCCAAAGTTCCCTATGTAACTGAATGATTAAAAGATAGCGTGTGGTCAAGGGTTCAAGAGAAAGGAAAGAGCTTTGTGATCTAAAGCAGTCAAGGAAAGCTTCAAAGAGAGGGTATTACTTACACTAAATCAAACTAAAAATGCTAGTTGGAATTTTATAACATTGAATAGGCCAGGCACTATTATAATTGTTTTGAATATATTAATTCATTACATCATTTCAATTACCAATGAGGAAACTGAAGTAAAAAAGATTCAATAACTTGGTTAATGTCCCACAACTAACCCAGGCAGCTTAACTCCAAAGTCCATGCTCTTAACAAAGCAGAGGGCTTAAGTATTTGAATGATTACAGATAGCTCATTTACCTGAAATCATTTTGATGTACATTTAATTCACTACCCTGTTAATTGAGATAATTTATGGAAATAAAGAATGCTGGTATCGTATAATAATGTTATCATAACGATGGCAACAGTTTATGTTTCTCTGAGTCATTTATCATACTCTATCTCTTTCAGAGTTAGATCTAACTCTTCTTTGATTTAAGTGATTTTTCTTATTTATTTTTCTCAAGGCTATAATACCTAGTACACATGTCCATTAGTATATGCTGAATTAATTAATTAACGAATTAATTAACTAACAAGTGAATGAACAAATAAACAAGTAAGAGTGATTATCTAAGAACTAACTGTAAGAACCAAATAAAAATTATAATACTGTATAAGATTTTGCTGAGGGGAGAGGTCTCTAAACACTTTTATAATGTATTATATTTATGTGATACCCTTTTTAGTATCATCTTATAAGGTTACCTGTAGTATGACATAATCATGAAACAGTTGTCCTACCTTGCTGATATCATCAAGTGGCTGGTTGCTGGAATTTTCTTTTTGGATTATGTTCATTAGATCAGTATAAAACTTCTTTGCGTTCAGAAAAACAAGTGGGTTGTTTATTGAGATAATTGTCACCTGCTGCAGATTCTCCTTTTGGAGGAGAAAGGAATAGATTCAGAGCTCTGAATAAAATAAAAAAGGATAACTCTACCCAAAGAATCTAAATCTTATAAGTCCAAATGTCACTCAATTGTATAAGTAACTTCTTAGTTGATGTTTTAATTATTAAAATTAATTTGGATAACTTAATATACTGCCATGTTTCTTAGGAAAAATATGTACTTCCTCTTTACTGAGAAACATTAATAACCATGATATGAGTCAAGCTTTCAGAATATGGCTCTTATTCCTACATACTGAGTTTTGGCAAGGTAACATTCTAGAATATCCAAAGAATACTGGGTAAGTTTATTCTTCCAAAATTATCCCTTTCATTCAATCTAAAAATTATAAATTTATTTATTTAACCATCAATATTTTTAAAAATGAAAATATGTCCTAAAAGGTCAAACTGTCAGACATTTACTTCATAACAATATAATTTTCTTTTGGAATATAACCTTACAAGTAACTGATAATCTTGACTGGGAGAAATAAAAAACATAGAGGTGGTATTAGAAATGTAATTTTGCTTTGGACAGGACCCTAGGTTATGCTAGATTGCCAGGATGTAGGTAAAGCATGCAGAAAAAGAGAAGGAAAAGTTTTAATAAAACAGGTATGTTTTGGCTACTTGCCCAGGTTTTCCTGGCAGCAATTGGTGGTATGGAACTAAAACTATCTTCTCCATGACTTTTGGTGAAGAGGTAAGACCTAGAAATTGAGAGGATGGTATGTTCTATGAAATGATATCTCCTTACTAACTAAATAAAGCAGTACTCCTTCAGGCTTTAGTACTCACATAGAAAAAGAAATGCAGAAAATAAAGAAGCATACAGGCAGAGAAACAAAGATAAAAGAAAATATTAAGTATGTGAATTTGGACAATTCATTTAACCCCAGTTTCCTCATATTTAAAATTAAGTAAATATTTAAACTAGATAATCTCATAAAATTCCTATAGCTAGAAAACAGATTATATTCTGGAAAGTGAGGAGATTTTCTACAAATAACTCGAGAAAACAGAAAACTGTAAGTTACCAAACCAACTTAAGAGGAAATCTCTTACAAACCAAAAATAAAACAATATCTGGGTCTGAAATATTTAATTATTACAAAACCTCAACCCACTAATAACATCACAAGATTATGCCAATATATTGTTTTAAGTTAAGATAGTAATTTTTTTAAAACATAGGTATTTGTTAAAGAATAAAAATTAAAATTGCACCAGAAAAGAAACTCTCAATGGGGTTAGATTCGGTGGGTGGAAAGAGATGTCCCAAACTGAGAATGAGAGTTTCATGTGAAAAAAAGAGTGGAAGAATGTATGAATAAAAGAGAGGAATGACAGATCACCACCATAATTTAAGTTAGCTAAAAACACCACCTAAGAGTTCATATTCAAATCATGCTCTCTTATTCTTATTCCCTCCTTTTTTTATACAAACAAATAACTAGTGAGATGTAGTATTCTAATAAAATTAAGATTTTCATGTGATAGAGTTATTGTTCAAGTGGGTGACTAGACTATAACCAATCAAAGTTTAAAGATATAAAGTTTTCAGCATTTTCATCTTCCTATAAATCTTCTAATCTACTTCCCCAAGTGTTTAGCCTAACAAGAGGGTAAGGATTCAATAGATTTTTTTTAACCAATAATCTCAAAGCCGAAAAATAATCAAACTCAAATTTTATTTCAATGTATACAGCTATATGTGTGGGAAGTATACACAGAGGACTTTAGGGGTCCAAGAGTCAGTCTAAGACTTTGTATGAGCACTAAATTTCCACTGAAAAGTTGAAGAAAGGAAAAACAATACAAGAAAAAAAAGAAAGGCAGCACAGATGGAAAACTTGAGCCTGGACACTCCCAATGGCTCTGAACTTAAATAGCTATCTATGAAGCAATTTTTTTTATATTTATTAAAAATATAAGTCATTCTTCAGAATGTCATGGAAGGACTCCTGGTGCTACTTGCTACTTTCAGTCTACTCGGAAATACACTGACAATGTTACTGCTGGTGGAAGGTCAGCTTTCTGTTCTGAGAGTAATCATTAGATACTATAACAAGAAAATGTAAAAAATAGAGGGGAAAAAGATGGTTAGCCAAACATTTCAGAAAAGCTCAAAGAGGGGCCAATTTTTTTAAAAAATTGACAAAAAAAAAAATTGGGGCAACTTTTTTTTTCTCACTTTAAAGTGAGAAAGTTCAAAATTGTTTTAACCATCTCTCAGAGTAAGAAACTAGAACTCAAATACAATTGGCCTGATAATCATGAAGAAATCAAGACAAATAAGCTGTTTTCTTAAAAAGGTGCCCACTGTGCAAGAAACCAATTTTATTGGCATTCCGTAACCATTGGACTCAGTAACCATCAGCTAATAATAGTCTCATTGTCCATGTTTAAAAAAAAAAAAAGGAAAAAGAAACCTCCAGTCAAGATGACATAGTAGAAAATGCTAATCTCGCCTCTTCCCATGACGACATCAAAATTACAACCAAACTACAAAACAACCATCATTGAGAACTACCTGAAGACTAGCTGAACAGTCCTACAACTAAGATATGCAAAGGAAGCCACGTGAGACTGGTAAGAGGGGCAGAGATGTTGAAGAGGTTGTCCCATACCCACATGTTGCAGTTAAAAATCCAGGGGGAGATCTCAGTTGCGGATGTCCCCTCTGAAGAGCCAAGGATCCCAGCCCCACACCAGGCTCCTCAGCCCAGAGTTCCAGTGCCAGAAAGAGAAGTCCCCATAACTTCTGGCTATGAAAACCAGTGAGATTGTGGTTTGAGGGGATTGCGGCTCAGTGAGACAAGGGTTTGCTGGAGACCCAGGAATTCCTTTTAAAGGGCCCATACGCAAACTTACTCACTTATAAACTCACTCACTCTGAGCTCCAACACAGAGTCAGCAGCTTAAAAAGTGCCAGGAACATATGGGGAGAAACTGAATTCTCTGGCTTCAGGGCAAGGGTTGGAGAGGCAGCTTTCTTCCAAGAGAAGCACTGAAAGACAGCCCTGTATCTTTTTTGAGCCCTCCTCCACCCAGCTTGCACATGCAGATGGGTTCCAGATCTCAGTCTCCATCAACCTGGCTAATATCCCTCATCTCTCCATGGTGCTTCTCTGAGATCCTACCCCACTCAACATGCAGTCCTACCCAAGCTGCTTCCAGGGGCTTTTCTAAACAAATGGCCTGTCTTAGCTCATGCTTTGGACTTTCCAAAAATCTCTCAAATGTTCAAAAATCCCAAACAAGCAGTACATGTCCTAAGTGTACCCTAAATCTCTTGATAAGCAACCCCAAATCTGGAACTAGTGGCAGCTAGGGTTGGTTCACAATTTAGACTCTCCCAGGTATCTCCAAACCTAGCACAAACAGAAGCCATCAGCATATCACTTTGTAGCTCTTAACACGTGGCCCTGGGCAGGGCACAAGCAGAGGCCCTCACCAGAACCCCTCTCAAGGGGCCCCAGAACCAATATACCTGGGGGCCACTTTCAGACCACACCAGAGCACTAGGCACCACTCAAACATGGCCACAAACACACACCTAAAGGGTGTGCAAAGAAAGTACCAGAGTCCCACTAAAACAAACGTACTCTGTGGGGTCAGGCCCTGCACAACAACTCCTCCACTGTAGTCATGGCTAGTCTTCATAGCCAATCAACCTGAGGGTCAATACTTCCTACTAATGTTCCAACAACAATCAAAACCCAACTATAACAGGCATGCACACACAACTCACATAAGGTACAAACCAAGAGCACCAGCTGAGGTGACCAGGGAAACTGTGCCACTGGGCCCCACAGAATACTTACTATGTAAGGTCACTCTACCAAAACCAGGAAAGGTAACAGCTCTACATAAAACATAGAAACAAATCCAGGAAGGTGGCCAAAAGGAAGAGACAAACAAACATGTCCCAAATGAAAGAACAGAACAAATCTCCAGGCGGGGAGGGGAACTAAACTAAATTAAGACAAGTGATTTACCAGATAAAGAGTTTAAAACACTAGTTATAAAGATGCTCAATGAAATTAGGAGAAGAGTATATAAACTCAGTGAGAATTTTAACAAAAAGACAAAAAACATAAAATTGAAGTTAGAAAACATCGAAAAAAAAACCAGGTAGAAATAAAGAATATAATAACTGCATTGAAAGATGTATTAGAGGAAATCAACAGGATTGAATTAGCAATTTGGAAGACAAGGTGATGGAAAACATACAATCAGAACAACAACAGCAAAAGGAACCAAAAAATGAAGATAATTTAAGGGTCCTCTGGGATGATATACAGTGTGCCAACATATGCATCATAGGGGTACCAAGAGAAGAGAGAGAATAAGTGATGGTGAACCTACTTGAAGAAATAATGATGAAAAACTTTCCTACCTAGTAAAAAAATAGACATGCAAGTCCAGAAATCACAGAGTCCCAAATAAGATGAACCTAAAGAGGCCCACACCAAAAAGCATCATAATTAAAATGCCAAATTTAAAAACAAAGAGATACTCTTAAAAGTAGCAAGTGAAAAGCAGTTACCTACAAGGAAACTCTCAGAAGACTGTCAGCTGATTTCTCAACAAAAAAATATTGCAGGCCAGAAGGGATTGGTATGGAATATTCAGAGTGATGAAAAACAAGGACCTACAACCAAGAATACTCTACTTGGCAAAGGTATAATTTAAAAATAAAGGAGAGATAAAGAGCTTCCCACACAAGAAAAACTAAAGTTCATCATCACCACCAAACTAGTATTAGAAGAAATGTTAAAGAAACTTCTTGAAGAAGAAAAAATAGGTCAATATGAATAATAAAATGGCAGTAACTACATGACTATCAATAATTACTTTAATGTAAATGAATTAAATGCTCCAATCAAAAATATCATGTGGCTGAATAGATAAGAAAACACTACCCTTGCATATGCTGCCTACAAAAGACCCACTTCAGATGGAAAACCTCATACAGACTGAAAGTAAATTGATGGAAAGAAATATTTTATGAAAATAAAAATGAAACAGAAAAGGCTTGAGTAGTAATACTTATGCCAAAATAGACTTTAAAACAAGAGAAAAGGACAGCACTTCTACTTATGCACCTATATGTTTACTGCAGCATTATTTACAATAGCTAAAATATGCAAGCAACTTAAGTGTCCACCGATAAATTAGTACAAAAGCAGTGGTATATATATACAATGGAATGTTACTCAGCCATAAAAAAGAAATAACATCTTGTTGTTTGTGACAATGTGGATGAACCTAGAGAATGTTATAATGAGCGAAATAAGTCAGAGAATGATAAACATTATATGATTTCACTTATATGTGAAATCTAAAAAACAAAATAAATGAACAAATGAAATAGGAAAAAGAACTCATAGATCCAGAGAACATTTCGGTTGTTGCCAGATGAGAGTGGGTTTTGGGGGATGAGTGAAAAGGAGGAAGAGATTAAGATGTGCAAAATGCCAGTTATAAAAGCAATCATGGGGATTTAAAGTACAACATAAGGAATATAGTCAATAGTATTGTAATAACTATACATGGTGTCGGATGTGTACAAGACTTATTGGGGTGATCACTTTCTAAGTTTCATAAATACTTAATCATATGCTATAACTTGAAAATAATATAATATTGTATGTCAAATATTTTTTTTCAATTACAGTTGACATAGAATGTTATATTAGTTTCAGGTGTACAACATAGTGATGATTCATTTATATAATTTCTGAGTGATAAACCTGATAAATCTAGTACCCATCTGGCTCCATACATAGTTATTGCAACACTACTGACTATATTTCTCATGCTATACTGTACATCCCCATGACTATTTTGTAACTACCAATTTGTACCTCTTAATTCCCATCGCCACTTCACAATCCTCCCAATGTCCCATCTAGTAATTATCAAAATGCTCTCTGAATCTCTGAGCTTATTTCTGTTTTCTTTGTTCACTCATCATGTTCTCTAGATTCCAAATATAAAAAAAATTATATGACATTTGTCTTTCTTGTCTGACTTACTCCACTTATCACAATACCCTCTAAGTCCGTTCATATAGTTATAGATGTCAAGATTTCATTCTTTTTTATGTTTGAGCAATATTTCTTTGTATGTATGTCCCAACTCTTCTTTACCCATTTATTCTTTGATGGGTGCCAAGTTGCCTCCATATTTGGCTATTGCAAATACTGCAATAAAAATATGGATGCACATATCCTTTCAAAGAAGTGTTTTGGATTTATTCAGATAAATACCTAGAAGTGGAAGTGCTAGGTCTTTCCTTCTCTTTTGTTATATAGTCTGTTTAGTTTATTTTGTCAGGATTGGTACCTCAGATTATTTTTTCATTTCCATTTTCATGAAATATCTTTTTCCATCACTTGAATTTCAGTCTGTGTGTGTTTTTTGATCTGAAGTGAGTCTCCTATAGGCAGCATATGTAAGAACCTTGTTTTCTAGTCAATTCATCCACCTTATGTTTTGATTGAAGAATTTAATTCATTTATATTAAAGTGATTACTGATAGGCATGTAGTTATTGCCATTTCAATATTCATATTTTGTTCTGATTTTTTTTCCTTCTTCTTCAAGAATTTCCTTTAATATTTCTTTTAATACTGATTTGGTGGTGATGAACTTCTTTAGCTTCTTCTTGTCTAGGAAGCTTTTTATCTCTCCTTTGATTCTAAATGATAGCCTTGTCAGGTAGAGCAGTCTTAGTTGTAGGTACTTGCTTTTCATCGCTTTGAATATTTCATGCCAATTTCTTCTGGCCTGCAAAGATTTTGTTGAGAAATAAGCTGACAGTCTTAAGGGAGCTCCCTTATAAGTAACTAACTGCTTTTCACTTGCTGCTTTTAAGATTCTCTCTTTTTCTTTAAGCTTTGGCATTTTAATTATGATGTGTCTTGGTTGTGGTCCTTTTTGGGTTCATTTTGTTTGGGACTTTCTGTGCTTCCTGGGCTTGTATGTCTATTTTCTTCACCAGGTTAGAAAAGTTTTCTTTAAATCGGATTTCAATTCCTTGTTCTCTCTCCTCTTCTGGTACACCTATGATGCAAATGTTGGTACACTTGATGTTATCTCTGCTTTATCTAATCTACTGTTAATTCCCTCTAATGTTCTTCACTTCAGTTATTGTATTCTTCATTTCTACCTGGTTCTTTTTAATGTTTTCTCTTTCCATTTTTATGTTTCTAATTTCTTTGTTGAAGTTCTCACTGAAATCATTGAGCATCCTTATAATCAGTGTTTTGAACTCTGCATCTGAATAATTGCTTGCCTTCATTTTGTTTGTTTGTTTTTTACTGGAGCTTTGTTCTATTCTTTCATTTGGGGCATTTTTCTTTGTCTTCTCATTTTGGTTGTCTCCATGTGTTTTTATCCTATGTTTTAAGTGGAGCTTCTGTGTCTCCTGGTCTTAGTAGAGTGCCCTTATATAGTAGGTATGCTATGGGTCCCAGTGGCATAGTCTTTTCTGATCACCTGAGCCAGATGCTCCAGGTGTGTCCCTTATGTGGGTTGTATGTGTTCTATTATTGTAATTGAAGCTTGGTTTCTATTTGCACTTCAATTGGAGGGACTGACCCTTGAGCTGATTGGTTGTGAGGTCTAGCTAGTGTGGGGATGACCATACAGGGAAGGATTTACTTTAGCAGGTGTCTGTTCAGTCTGCCCTCTGTGTGTGTCATTCTTGGATGCAGCCGCGGGTGATGCTGAGTCCAAAGCTGGCCACTGGGCTTGCCAGCCCTGGGATCTCCTAGGAGGGGCCCCACTGCAGGCCAAGATCAGCTTCAGCCTGTGCCCTGCCCAAAAGTCACCAAGCAATACAAAAGTGGCCACCACCTGTGCTGGTCTTGGATGTGCCTTGAGAGGCCAAGCCTTGAACCAAAGCTAGCTGTCACTAGTACCAGGCTTGGTGCTGCTCAGCAAGAGGTATAGGACATATGAAGGTCAGATGCTGCTTGTTTCTGTTTTGCGAACCTTTGAGAGATCTAGACAAGTCTGCAGCATGGGCCAATACAGGTTGTTTGTATGGAAAAACCACTGGAAGCAGCTTGGGTAGGCCCACAGTTTGGTAGGACGAAGTCTTAGGGAATTTCCAGGGTAGGGCAACCAGTGTTGGCCAGGTTAATGGAAACTCAGATATGGTGCCCACCTGTGTCCATGTGCTTGGTGAGGGAGGGCTCAGGAAAGGAGCAATGGCTTCTGCCAACACTTCTATCTGGGAGAGAGCTGCCCCACCAACCCTCACTCTTAAGCCAGATAATTTGGTTCCTCCACGTACACCCCTAGGGCCTTTCAGGTTGCCCCAACACTATAACTCAGAGCAAGTGAGTCTGTCAGTAAGTAGGTCCATGTGTGGACCATTTAAGAAGAAACCCTGGGTCTCTAGCCGACCTCCATCACACTCAGCCACAATCTCTATTTTTTTTCACATTCGGAAGATGTGGGGACTTCTCTGTCTTGCACTGGATTTCTGGGCTGGGGAGCTTGGTGTGGGGCTCAACCCCTTTGCCCCTCAGAGGGAACCTCCAAAGCTAAGACATCCATCCAGATTTTTAAATGCCACACCTGATTGTGAGACTAGCCTATTCTGCTTCTCTGCCCCTCCTACCAGTCTCAAAGTGGCTTCTTCTGTATATCTTTATAGGACTTCTGTTCAGCCTGACTTCAGGAAATTCTCAATTATGGTTGTTTTATAGTTTAGTCGTAATTTTGATGTGGTCATGAGAGCTGGCAAGTACAGCATTTTCCTACTCCACCATCTTGACTGGAACTCAAAAACTAAAAATATACACATTTAAAAAGTACTGTTATCTAACTTCGCCTTATTCCCTTTCCTATATCATATTTTCTTCTATCATTTATTTTGGAATACCTTATTAGTTTAGTTTGACTGTTTTATGTAACTTAGTAATGAAAAAGAGGTTGCCAAATGCCTGAGTTAATTTGGACTATGATTCTACCATGGACTGTAGTTCTAGGATCCATGGTATCATCTTATCTGAATGCTAATACAAGATTTTTGTTGCTGTTGTTCTATTGATTTTTTTTTGTATATCGAATGCCATATGTATGGTAGTCACATTAACACCATTTAAAGTTCACATTAATTAAAAAGACAAGTATTGTGTTTTCAAATGTCATAGTTTATTTGCTTCTAGTGATATCTCAAAACTTCTGACCCACAAAAATTGTTAACAATTGCATAAAGTAAAAGGAAACTAAACTTACGCTATTCATTTCTGTCTTCACTTTAAATTCCATTTCTTTCATGTTTTTTATACTCAGAGTCTTTGCTCTAGAATTAAAGCAGATAGAAAATAAATGTCATTTCCTACTCACTACATTAACTATGAAGAAGTAAAAAGGATAAAGCAATTTATCTTAACAATGGGAACATATCTAAAATGGTTAAGATCCTATATCCTATTTGTTTATGAAACATTGGTAAATCTATATTTCTCTGGGATTTTCAGGAATAGAGGGTAACAACAGAAACACCCAAGTAGAGATTTTAAAATGCAATTTACCTCATCTAGGCTCCTAGCTACAATATATCCAAGCCACAAGAGGTGAACTGACAAAAGAAAAGTTATAAGAGAGGGAGCTATATGGTATATAGTATTTGAGAAAATCTTATTTTAGAAAGTAAAGAGGGAATCAGTGACAAGATAGAACAAGATGCTAAATCTATATAGATGTATTCTGTAAAAACTCTCTAAAGGTAAAACTTAAAAAATTTTTAAAGACTATATTGTTTAACAAAAAATGTCAGTGGAAGGATGAGAAGTGAGTAAAACCATTATCAGATAATTAACAATGGGAAAACAGAGAAAGAATTGGTCAAAATAGTGGAATGGTTCAGAGATGGTCAGTAAAATGACAAAAAATGTGTTCTTCAGCAAATTATCTATCAACAAAGTATATAGTTAGATTAATATGACTTCTGAAAAATTAAATTTGCTGAATTTAATTTTCCAAATGATTATATTGTTTTATGTTTTGTGTCTCATTGCATATTACATCTCTTCAGTTAATTAAAAATACCTCTGTGGACTCATGGGCATGAACTATAGGCTAGTTACCAGAGTACTGTAGACTAGTGGTTACTAGTGGGGTGGGGAAAGAGGAGGGAGGTAGACAGGGTAAAGGGAGTCAAATATAGGGTTTAAAGGGAGAGTGTAGTGGATAAAAGGGATCAAATATATGGTAGCTGAAGGAAACTGGACACTGGGTGGTAAACACATAATAGAATATACAGATGCCAAATGATTATGTACACCTGAAAATTATATAATTGTATTAACCAATGTTACCCCAATAAACAATAAAAAAATTTAAAAAATACCTCTGTGATGCAGTGTATGAAAATGGGGTTAATTTATTTACTTCAATAGATTTTGTGTATTCTATTTTATAGTGCTGACAAAATATTTTTCTTCATTAAGACCAACATTATATATATATATAATGTTTTATCTACATTATATATATAATGTAGATAAAAATCTTTTCTTTTTGTCTCCAATTTTCTGATGCCAAATAAAAAATAAAATTGTAGTACTATACATTCCACAAAAATAAAAGTAACTGACAACACTATATGCTTTGCCGCTGTGTCAGAATAAACAAAGTATCTTACTTTGGGAAGCGACCAATCACAATAGCTGTGGTACAGACAACACCAAACAGCAGTCCCACATTGGCAGCAAAACATATTGTAAATACATATGTACTGACCCATATGCCCTGAAAGAGAAACAACAACAACAAACAAAACAAAATAGAAAATGTGAGTCCTTTGGTATTTTTGTCTTTCTCATGATTCCTAAATTCATCACAATTTTATTCTATACATTTCTGTGACCAAATCTCTCAAAAATATATTATTAATGAAATAATTAACAGAAGTCCAGGAACACAGAAACAAATCCTGGCCTCCTCAGATTCTCAGTAGTGGATGCGGAGAAAAGTAACATTTTATTTCTAGACACTGCCAACACTTAGTTCAATCCCAAACTATCACCTTATTTAAGATGTGTAAATAGCTGGTTCACTTGTATTGTTCAAAATATGCCATAATTTCCCACTGTTTTCTCATTTAATGTAATAATATTATAAGCAATTGTTTGCAAATTTTTGTTTATTCCTGATAATATTCTATTTTCTAGGATTGCTATAAAAAGAACTAACATAGTTTATAACACATAAGACTCAAAGCCTAATGTTCAAACAACTGAATCTAACAACATGATCAAAGCCACTTTTAGATAAGTCATTATAAAGATGATGATGGTAATGACGATGATGATAATTTTGGTAAGGGGCCACTTCTCGTGAAATTGTGAAAGCTAAAAAATCAGGGCTAACTTAGTTCTTGGGAACATTTCAAAATATTGCAATAAAATTCTATTTTCATTAAGTGGGAATTCCAAAATTATTATAGTTTTGCTGACCACTTGAAATTGCAATTTGCAACAAGATATTGCATTAACAGTGGCATTTCTGTTTATTGTTGGCAAAAAAATATTTTAAAAGTAAAATAATTTCTGAAATCCAAAAGGATATATTTTCTAAACACAAAATTCTGCATTTATCAAATAGTAAACCAACAAAATCTTTAAATTCTCTCTTTCCTCAAAATTATCTTCATCACTTTACTTAGGCATACAATTTTAAGTCAATATCTTTCTGTCCGGATAGGTATATTATCACTTAAAGATATTTTCAACAACATAATTCAATCCCTACACAAATGAAAGAATTAGAAACTTCTATATAATCTGAAAATAGCACAGATTCGTGTGTGTGTGTGTGTGTGTGTGTGTGTGTGTTGGGGCATGGGTTATAACAAATGTTTCCAAAGGGTCTTTTGTATTATTTATCTACACTGAGCTTAACGATGGGCTTTTTTTTTTTTTCCAAAAAACTAAGCCCTTGGAAGCAAATGGAGGGCTTTTTATCCATAAAATTCCTTTTGATATAGAAGAAACAAACATTCTAGAGTAAAAGGGAAAATATAGTTAGTTTAAGTGTTCTCATGTTAAGATCCATCACCTACAAATATAATGCTAGGTTGGCACTTACTACATCATCGTCAATCTGTCATGCGGTTGTCTATTCAAGTGCATAGACAGTCATTTGAATCTTCTATTTGTATACAGTATGTTTTTCCTTCCTAATGTATTACTTACATTACTTAATTATACACAAAACAAGCTTGCAAGTTTTTGATCATTGCTTCAACTTGCCATAATTGCTCTGCTTCTCACTGAATATTTATTGCTGACTTAACCTGCCTCAGTGTGACAGAATAAACCTCACCAAAAGCTTTCTAAGTCCAATTTCATCTAACCAACATGCATAATTTAATACAGCATAGGAAACTGAGGTTCCTGGTCCCTGTCATTCTAAAAACCACAGAGCCTGGAGGCCATTATTTTTCAGAGTAACTCAAAATTTTTATAACATTTGGTTCTATTTTTAAAGCATATTTACTCTCCTACAACATCATCTATTGTAAACCAGAGTTATAATGTTTAATTATTTCCTGGGGCTACATTTATAGCTTTGGAAAAATATCAAATGGGAATTAATAACATAGACCAGTGTTGGGTTAGAACAAATCTCAACACTATTCTGTAACAATTTCTATTAGAGATCCAAATGCTGGTTGTCACAGTTATAAGAAATTGGTTAGCTCCTTGGCCCCTAATTTTTTTATTATGTGTTCCCACTTGATCCTTTCCTTATTTTTTACTCACAGCTCCTAAAAACAGGCTAACTCCAAAGTTGATCTCGAGTAGGGAACACATAAACTCTTGTTCATTACAGAAAATGTATCAATGTAAAGAACAATTTAGCAGTTACTCAATTACTTTGCCTCTGCTAGCCTATCTGTTTTGGTGATTGATCCATATTATTAAATTTCTGTAGGTCTGAATTCCATCCCACTGTTTAGTTGCTCAAATTCAGGCCCATGAGTCAGGCCTCTATTTTGGATCCTTATTTTTTCGTGATCTCAACAGGGTTTTGATCTACAGCTCAAACTAAAATTGTTATCAAACTATAGAAATTTTAAAGAAATAGACCACATCAAAATTACAACTAAACTACAGAATTACCATCATCTTTGGGGGGGGTGGTTATCCCTCAAAAAGAGCCAGGGACATATGGGGGAAAACTGAATTGTTTGGCTTCAGGGCGAGGGCTGGAGGAGCAGCTTCCTTACAGAAAGAAGTTCTGGCAAAGGGCATTGTTCCTTTGTTAAGTCCTCCCCTGCTCAACTTGTAGACCCAGGAGGGTGCCATATCTGGATGCCACAGCTGAACAGAAGTCTTACAACTGAAGTCACACAGAACAGGCCACCTTGAGGCTGGTAGGAAGAGCAAGACGCAAAATGCATGTGACAGTTGAGAATCAGAAGAAATATTTTGGCTGTGGAGGTCCTTCTTGAAGAGCAAGGGGTTTCAGCCCCAAACCAGGCTCCCCAACCAAGAGTTCCACGCTGGGAAGAGAAGTCCCATTTCTGGCTGTGAAAACTGGCAGAATTTGTGGCAGAGTGAGACAGAAGGCTGAGGGAGTCACAGACACTCCTCTTAAAAGGCCCACATGTGGATTTACTCAGTGACAAACTCATTAGCTCTGAGCTCCAGTTCTGGGGTAGCCACTCAGAAAGAGCCAGAGACATATGGGGAAAAACTGAATTGTTTTGCTTCAGGGCAAGGGATGGAGGGACAGTTTTCTCCCAGAAAGAAGTTCTGGCAAAGGACATTTTTCCTGTGTTAAGCTCTCCCCTGCTCGACTTGCAGACCCAGGAGGGTGTCATATCTGATTCTCTATCAACCTGGCTAACACTGGTCACCCTGCCCTGGTGATTCCTTGAGACTCCACCCCTCCCAACATGTGGGCCTACCTAAACTGCTTCCAGTGGATTTTCCATATACATGGCCTGTCTAGGCTCATGCTGTGGACTTTCTTAGAATCTCTCAAAGGTTCACGAAACCTAAATAAGCAAGATCTGGTCTCAGTATGCCCTGTACCTCTTGCCGAGCAGCTCCAAGCCTGGGACTAGTGGCAGTTAGTCTCTGTTTGTGGCTTGGCCTCTCCAGGTGTATCCAAGCACAGTGTGGATGGCAGCCATCTGTGGATTGCTTGGTGGCTCTTGCCAGGAGGCATTAGGCAGGGCAAAGTCTGCAGCTAAACGTGGCCTATGGCAAGGCCCTTCCCAGGAAGCTCTGGCCTGCACACCCAATAGCTGGCTTTGGTCTGAGTTGGAGTACCAAACTTGGGATCACATCTGAGGACAACACAGCTAAAACGTAGAAAGGGCAGGCACCAGAACCCTGTTAAAGCAAATCCAGCTCTGTAGGGTCAGCCCTTGCAAAACAGCTCCTCTATTGATCATGGCCAGTCATCACAACCAATCAGCTTGAGGGTCAATCCCTCCCACTGATGGGCAAACAGCAGCCAAGGCTCAACTACAAAGGAGGACACACACTACTCACAAAAAGGACACACCTGGAAAACCCAGCTCAGGTGACCAGGAAAGACTGTGCCACTGGGACCCATAATATACTTACTATATAAGGCCACTCTACCAAGACTGAAGACATAGCAGCCCTACTTAATACATAGAACATTATATATATATATATATATATGAGTACTATATATATATAGTACTCGGACATTAGAAAAATGAATCTTGCCATCTGTAGCAACATGGATGGACAGAGAGGGTATTGTGCTGAGTGGAGTAAGTCAGATGGAGAAAGACAAATGCCATATGTGGAATCTAAAAAGCAGGATAAACAAACAAACAACAAAAACAAGCTCATAGTTAGAGAGAACATTTTAATAGTTGTCCAACTGGAAGTGGGAGGATGGGTGAAGGGGGAAGGGGAATAGAGATACCAATGAGTAGTTACAAAATAGCCATGGGGATATAGAATATAGCAGGGGGTCCCTCCCACCCTGGGCCGCAGACCAGTACTGGTCTGTAGCCTGTTAGGAACCCAGCTACACAGCAGGAGATGAGCAGAGGTGAGCAAAGCTTTATCTGTATTTGTAGTTGTTCCCCAGTGATAGCATCACCACCTCAGCTCCACCTCAGATCAACAGGCATTAGATTCTCACAGGAGCACTGGTCTCTCATGCCAAAAAAATTGGGGACTGTTGGAGTATAGCATGGTGAATACAGTCATAATAACTAATATGGTGTCAGATCGGAACTGGGTTTATCAGGATGATCACTTTATAAGTTATATACATGTGTAATCACTGTGTTGTACACCTGAAACTAATATAATATTTTATGTTAGTTATAATTGAAAAAATAAATATATAAAAATTTTTAAAGAAGTATAAATTTCTGATTTTTCATGTGATGACTGCTTCCATGATTTTTTAAACTTTATATTTTCATATTTTTACACACACCCATATTTGGTAACTTTACTTACAGATTTAGGTTTATTCTATTTAATGAGTAATCTGAACTTATTCTACCTACTGAGTAATACAGCTTTCATCCACAAAAGTCTACATAATATTTTCACTATAAATTCTATGCCTAAATCAGTTTCTTAGCAACAAAGAAATAACTGGCCACTTCAACCATAGGAGGCCATTGTTTAGCTAAACTCAGTCACATTTAACCATAATATATCTGTTATATCCATGTCATCTTTCTCAATCCTATTTTTTGCCCACACTGTATTGCCTACTAACTCCAACTTTTCAACTACTACCTCTATGTAGAAGCCTAGCAATTCTGAGCTATTAAACCATTTTTCAAACTGTCTACCAAATATCTTCAAAGTTTATATATTTAAATGCAAACTCATTATCTTCAGACCAAAATCTGCCCTTCCTCCAATGTTCCCTTTCAGTTATAACACTAATATTTTTTTAAGACACTACTATCAGAAACCTTGGAATCATATTTTACTATTTCTCTTTTTTCAGTTACTTGTCCAAACTTTTTCCAAATTCTATGTTATTAATAAAAATATCTCAAACCATAGCCTCATCTCAATTCACTGATAATACTCTAGTTCATACTTTACTGTTGTTCCCCTATACTATGCTGAGAGTCTCCTACTTAACTACCTGCATTTGCTATCAGTATTGTAAATCATTTGCCATACTACTGCCAGAATTACCTTTCTGTGGTAAAGATTCAAATATCAGATTTAGGTAGTATATTAAGGGCCTTTTTACTCCACTTTCCTCTATTAAAAACCCACCAAAAACTATTTTTAAAAAATAAATATATAAAGAGGAAAATTCAGTTGCAGTGAAACAAGAACATGGTCACAACCCATAATACAAAATATGGTGCAGACTTGCCAAATACTGTAAAATTTGGAAGATATCAAGGAGGACACTGGAAGTTAGCAAATTTATCCTTAAAGTTCAATTAATTCTAAATTTCTCCATAATGTCATGATTTAGAAAAATCTATACAATAATCTTCTGATAAGATCTTTAAGTTCCAGGGGCAATGGCGAGCCACCAGAGAAAAAGGAAATGTATCCATATGTTATTTATTTGATATCATAGAAAGATAAGCAGTGAAGTGAATCACTTGCAACCTAACTTCCTAACCAAAGGAGACTGACGGAGGTGAAGTAAGGTGAAGAGTGGAGAGGAGACAGCAAGTGTCAGATCACCAGAGAGCCCGTGATTTGTGAAGCCTTGTTTGAACCAGAAACAAATCATCAGATTATCTACCTAAAAATCAGAGCTATAGGCTGTTATACCTCACTTGCTACCTATTGTCCTCTCCCCATTATTTTCAGCAAATAGCTTCGTTCATTTAAAATTCATTATAATCATACAGAAATCAGCAAGGAATATATTCATAGAAATGGAGAAAGAAAGAAAAAAATAATGAAACAGAAGATAGACCTAGACATGTAATAGGCAATATAATCTTGGGAAGAAAAACCCCTCAAAAATAGATATGAAGCTTCAAAGAAAAAAAAAATTTATTTAAAAAAAAATGACTATGGCCATGCGACCCTAAACAAGTCTGATCCTGTCTGATCTTGGAAGCTAAGCAGAGTCAAGCCTAGTTAGTACCTGGAGGGGAGACCATCTAGGAAGAGCAGGTGCTGTAGGTGTAAAAAAAATAAAAAATAAGGGATTGTAAACTGATAAGTTCCTTGCAATCTGTGAGGTCAACCAAGGGTTGCCTCACATAAACAAACAAACAAACAAACAAACAGATGAATGAATAAATAAAAGAGGTAAAAAGCAAGCTAGAAAATTTTAGGAAAGGAATTTGATAGAAATAAAAACATTACAGAGATAGAAGATTGGGAAGAAAAATGGTGGACTATTTAAAGCAGGATTTGTCTCCTCCCAGGTCTACATTGAAATTGCAACTAAATTATAAAATAATCAACATGGAGAATCACCTGATGTCCAGCTGATTGTAACATCTACATCTGATAACATAAAGGAATCACACCAAAGCCTGTAGGAGAAGCAAAGTCCAGAATTGGGACTCAGACTCATACCTGCGGGAGGAAGAGAATCACAGAGAGGGAGAGTGAGGCTGCAGGGGCTCTACTGAAGGAGAGGGGTTGTCCTGGTCTCATCTGAGAGCTCCTCAGCCCAGGGTCCTAGCCCATGGAAGAGGAGATTCCAATAACTATTGCTGCAAAAACCAGAGGAAATTCTGGCCATCTGGGTGAGACAGAAGGAGACTGAAACCCTAGGTACCCCTTTGAAAGGTCTGCAGACAGGCTTTCTAAACTTCAAACACTGACCCGGGACACTGGCAGTGGGTCAGAGGCTCACATGGGATTCATACCGAGAAAGTCTGCATTACCTGGCACCAGAATAAGGGCTGGAAGGGCAGCCACCATTGTGCCTATTCCAACCCCCCTACCAGGCAATCTGCAGGCCACTGCAGCTTGACTATGCAAACCTGTCTCACAGGGCAATTAGGAAGCACTGGCCTGAGGAGATCAGACTGCCCCACCTAACCTTCAGATTACCTGGGACTTTTGTTGCTGGATGGCTGCCATGCCCTGCACTGATTCAGGGCCAAGCATTTACAGTTGGCAGTCAGAACTGTGAGCAATATTTCCAAGATAGGTTAAGGCAGATCACTGCTGCCAACACGAACTTGGGCAGATCTTGGGGATCTGTGGGCTGGTACCAGACAGCAGCTGGTCATTCTGTGATCTGGGACGTCAGCGGGAACTGGAACTGTTACAAAAGCTGCCTAAAGACTGAGGCTGTATTGATCTGACTGCCATTGTCTCTCTGAGACCCAGCCCCATCCTACAATTTGCCCCAGGCAGCTCATTGAGAGTGAACTGCCAGAGCCCTGCCCCTCATCCTTGGCTCTCCCAATCCACACAGGCAACAAACATTGGCTAGCACAGGGTGAGCACTGCAAGGAAATCTGTGGCAGGCAGACCTCTGCTGCCTGCAAGAGTTGCAATATTGCATATGGGGAGTGCAGGGATCTGTGGAACAGCCCCAGAAGGTAATTGATCTCACTGTGATCTGTGAGTACAGCAGAACAGGCACAAAAGTTTCAGCAAAACTGAGGCTGTATTGGTCTGACAGTTCTTGTCTCCCTGAGATCCCGCCTCATCAAAGCCACAAAATGCCTGTAGCCCATTGACAGGCAGCCTCCTATGCCCTGCATGAGAGCTGTATGAGAGCTGGGGTTGTGCAGTCTGCATAAGCAACAGACTTTGGCTAGTGCAGTGAGCACATTTCAGGAAGAATAGTTGTGGGCAGACCACTGCTGCTTGTACGAGCTGCAATATCTCTTGAGGGGATTACAAGGATCTGTACTGGCCTGACAGCCCTTGACTTCCTGAGTTTCTGTCCTATCCAATACACAAAGTGCCCACTGCACATTGATAGGTAGCTGCCCCTGCCCTCCAGTGGTGCATTCAGGCCCACGATGGGCAGCAGATGACCCTGCTACCATTGGAAATTTGTACAAGGAGCCACAGAGACAGCATTGGCATGTAAACTGAACTGCAGTGGCAGGGGGAAATTTACTCAATAGACCCAGGAGACTTCCTGGGTCCCTGCACCACACAACATGCATATCACCCAGAGGCTCATCCAATTTCAGAGACTTTCAGGCAACTGACAGGCTGTATCAGGCTTTGAGAAACACTGGTCCCTCTCCTAAACTGCCATTAGTCAGGGATGGGAGATGACTGGACTGCTATCTACAACATTGTCTCTTCCACTTACCTATAGATCAAGCATAGGCTACAACCATTTACGGATCACTTTATAGTTCCCATGGGGTAACCTTAAGCAGTCAAAAGCAGTGGCTGACCATGGCCTACTGGGGAGCCTCTCCCAAAGGGCCACAAAACCAACACATCTGGAGGCTGGCACCAGATCAAAACAAAGCAACTTCTGACTAGCCCCATTAGCAGTACACACAAAGGGTGGTTGCAACAAGTACACAAACCTGCTAGGGCAAATCTCACTCAGTGAGGTCAGCTCTCACACAGCAACTCTTACCCTGTGGGTGCAGCCAATTCTCAGAATTAGTCAGCCTTAGCATTAAACTCCTCCACTGATGTATTAACAACAGTAAAGGTTTGGTGACAACAGAAGATCACACACAACTCACACAAAGATCTCATCCAGTACCCCTGGCATAGGGGGTCAGAGAAAGTGTGACACTAGGCCACATAGGACACCTTCCACATTAGGCCATCTGGCTAAGGCTGAGAGACAAAATAAATATTCCTGACAAATAGAGAGGCTAATAAAGTGAGAAAACAAAGAAACATGCTACAAATAAAACAATAGGGAAAACTCCAGAAAATAAGCTAAATGAAATGGAAGCAAACAACCTAACAGAGACAGAGTTCATAGTAATGGTTATAAGGATGCTCAACAAACTTATGGAGAGAATGGATGAGCACAATGAGAACTTCAACAGAGAGATAGTAATCATAAAAAAGGACATAGAAACTATAAAGAAGGACCAGACAGAAATGAAGAATACAATAACTGAAATGAAGAATACGCTAGAAGGATTCAACAGTAGATTGGACAAAGTGGAAGATCTAATCAGTAAACTGAAAAACAAGGTAGCAGAATACACCTAATCAGAAAAACAAAAAGAAAAACATTTTTTTAAATGAGAATAGTTTAAGAGACCTCGGAACAACATTAAGCGTAACAATATCTGGGTCATAGGAATAACTGAAGCGGAAGAGAGAGAGTAAGAGATTGAGAATCTATTTGAAGAAATTATGACAGAAAACTTCAGTAAACTGGCAAAGAAATTAGATATGCAAGTTCAAGAATCACAGAGTCCCAAACAAGAGAAATTCAAACAGATCCACATCAAGACACATCATAATTAAAACACCAAAGTTCAAAGAAAAAGAGAGAATCCTAAAAGCAGCAAGAGAAAGGCAGCTAGTTACTTACAAGGGTATCCCCACAAGAATGTCTGCTGATTTTTCAATGGAAACTTTGCAGACTAGAAGGCACTGGCAAGAAATATTCAAAGTTATGAAAAACAGGAATCTGCAACCACACATACTCCACCCAGCAAGGCTTTCGATTAAAATGGAAGGTGAAATAAAGAGCTTCCAAGACAGAAAAAAAGCTTAAGAAACTCATCATCAACAAGCCAGTATTACAAGAAAGGTTAAAGGGACTTCTATAAAAAGAGAAGGGTAAAAAAGAAAATATTTATAACGTATACAAATAATAAAATGGCAGTAACTATATACACATCAGTAATTACTTTAAATGTAAACAGATTAAATGCCGCAATCAAAAGATATAGGGTAGCCAAATGGATAAGAAAATAAGATCCACGCGTATGCTGTCTACAAAAGACTCACTTCAAATCAAATGACACTCACAGACTGAAAGTAAAGAGATGGAAAAAAATATTTCACGTAAATGGAAATTAAAAAAAAAAAAAGCCAGAGGGGTGAACATTATATCAGATAAAATAGACTTTAAAATAAGAGACAAAGAAGAGCATTACGTAATGATAAAGTGATCAATAAATCAAGTGATCAATAAATCAAGAGGACATAACCTAACATATTTGCACCCAACATAGGAGCACTTACATACATAAAGCAATTATTGACTGACATAAAAGGAGAGATCAACAGTCATACACTCATAGTAGGAGACTTTAACACCTCATTGACATTAATGGACAAATCTTCCAGGCAAAGAATCAACAAGAAAACAATGGGCCTAAAAGACACACTAGACCAAATGGATTTAATGGTATTTTCAAAGCATTTTTACCCCAAAGCAGCAAAATATATATTCTTCTCAACTGCACATGGAACATTTTCTAGGATAGACCACATATTAGGACACAAAACAAGTTTCAATAAATTTAAGAAGATCGAAATCATATCAACCATCTTCTTTGATCAAAATGGTATGAAACTAGAAATCAACTACAAGAAAAAAAACTGAAAAATACACAAACACATGGAGGCTAAATAGCATGTTATTAAACAATGAATGAGTTATTAATGAGATCAAGGAGGAAATCAAAAGATACTAGAAACAAATGAAAATGAAAAGACAATGATTCAAAATCTATGGGACACAGTGAAAGCAGTCCTAGGAGGGAAATTCATAGCAATATAGGTCTACCTACAGAAACAAGAAAAAGCTCAAATAAACAATCTAACCTTACACTAAAAAGAACTAGAAAAAGAACAGCAAACAAAACCCAAAGTGAATAGAAGGAAAGAAATAATAAAGATCGGAGTGGAAATAAATAAAATAGAGTCTATAAAAATAATACAAAAGATCAATGAAACCAAGAGCTAGTATTTTGAAAGGATAAACAAAATTGACAGACCCTTAACTAGACTCATCAAAGAAAAAAGAGAGAGGACTCAAGTAAATAAAATCAGAAATAAAAGAGACATAACTATGGACTCTACAGAAATACAAAGAATCCTAAGACAATAAGAAAAAAGAGAGAATGCCAACAAATTGGACAATCTGGAAGAAATGGACAGATTCCTAGAAATATACAATCTCCCAAGATTGAGTCAAGAAGAAACAGAAAATCTGAACTGACCAATTACCACAAATGAAATAGAATCAGTAATCAAAAACTTCAACAAAAAAAAAAAGTCCTGGACCAGGTAGCTTCATAGGCAAATTTTACCAAACATTCAAAGAAGAATTTGCACTTATTCTTCTGAAACTTATCCAAAAAATTAAAGAAGAGGGAAAGCTTCCTAACTCCTTTTACAAGGTCACCATTACCTTGATTCCAAAACTAGACAAAGACATTACAAAAAGAGAAAACTGTAAGTCAATATCTCTTACGAATATTGATGCAAAAGTCCTCAACAGAATATAAGCAATCTGAATTCAGCAATACATTAAAAATATCATACATCATGATCAAGTTGGATTTATTCCTGGGAAGCAAGGTTGGTACAACATCCACAAATTAATTCATGAGATACACCACATTAACAAATCAAAAAATAAAAACCATATGATCATATCAATAGATGCAGAAAAAGCATTCAACAAAATCCAGAATACATTTATGATAAAAACTCTCAGCAAAGTGGGAATAGAGGGGATATACCTCAAAATAATAAAGGCCATATACGACAAACCTACAGCTAACATCATATTCAATGGAGAAAAACTAAAGGCATTTTCTTTAAGATCAGGAACAAGATAAGGATGCCCACTTTCACCACTCCTTTTTAACATTGTATTGGAAGTCTTAGCCACAGCTATCAGACAAGACAGAGAAATAAAAGATATCCGAATTAGAAAGAAATAAAGGTTTCGTTATCTGCTGATGACATGATACTATATAGAGAGAACCCTAAAGATTCCACCAAAAAACTGTTAGAACTGATCAATGAATTCAGTAACGTAGCAATAAATATTCAGAAGTCAGTAGCATTTTTATACATCAGTGATGAACTTTTGGGAATAGAAATTAAGAAAACAATCCCATTTACAATTGCATAGAAAAACTATAAAACACCAGGAAATCAAATTCACCAAGGAGGTAAAAGACCTGTTCTGAGAAAATTATAAGTCATTGAAAAAGAAATTGAGAAAGATACAAATAAATGGAAGCATAAACTGTTCTCATGGTAGGAGGAATCAACATCATTAAAATGGCCATACTACTCAAAGCAATCTATGATTCATTGCAATCCCTATCAAAATACCAATGGCATTTTTCAGAGAGCTAGAACAAATAATCCTAAAATTTACATGGAACTATAGATGATCCTGAATAGCACAGCAATCTCGATAAATAAGAACAAAGTTGGAGGTATCACACTACCTTATATCAAACTATACTATAAGGCTACAATAATCAAAACTGATGGTTCTGGCATAAAAAGAGATACATTGATCAATGGAATAGATTAGAGAGCTCAGAAATCAATCTTCGTCTATACACTCACTTAATATATGACAAAAGAGGAAAGAATATACAATGGGGTAAAGACAGTCTCTTCGATAAATGATGTTGGGAAAATTGGACAGATACATGCAAAAAAAAGAAACTGGACCACCTTCTTACACAGTATACGGGAATAGACTCAAAATAAATTAAAGACTTAAGTGTAAGACTACAAACCATAAAACTTCTAGAAGAAAATATAAACAGTAAACTCTCTGATATTACTAACAGTAATTTTTTGGGGGGGGGAGGGGATTTATCTTCCTGGGCAAGAGAAACAAAAGAATAAATAAACAAATGGGACTGCATCAAACTAAAAAGTTTTCGTACAGCAAAGGAAACCATCAACAAAACTAAAAGATAGCTTACTAATTGGAAGAAAATATTTGCTTATGATACATCTGGTAAGAGGTTAATATCCAAAATATATAAAGAACTCATACAACTCAAGAACAAAAAAATCAAACAATCCAATTTAAAAAATGGTCAGAAGACCTGAACGGATACTTCTTCAAAGAGAAAATACAGATGGCTAATAGACATATGAAAAGATGCTCAAGGTCACTAATCATCAGAGAAATGCAAATTAAAATCACAATGAGGTATCACCTCACACCTGTCAGAACGGCTATCATCAATAAATAAAAAAACAAAATGCATTGGAGAAGATGCGGAGAAAAGGGAACCCTCATACATTGTTTGTGGAATTCCAAATTAGTGCAGCTGCTATGGAAAACAATATGGAGTTTCTCAACAAATTAAAAATGGATATACCTTTTGACCCAGCAATTGCCCTTCTGGGTATTTATCCAAGAAAAACCAAAAGAATAATTTGTAACAATCTATGCACCCCAATATTCATGGCAGTACAATTTACAAATAGCCAAGATATGGAAGCAACCTAAATGCTCATCAGCAGATGATTATATAAAGAAGTTATAGTTTATATATACAATGGAATAGTACTCAGCCGTTAAAAAAATTAAATCTTACCATTCACAATGACATGGATGGACCTAGAGGTTATTATGCTCAGTGAAATAAGTCAGACAGAGAAAGATAAATGCCATATAGTTTCACTTATATGCGGAATCTAAGGAACAAAAAGAACAAACTAATCATAAATGAACACAAATATAGTGGACTATTTGGTGATGGACAGAGAGGAGAGGGTTGGGGGCTGGGAGAATGCGGCGAAGGGTTAAAGAAGTACAAATTAGAGGTTGAGAGATGGTCACGGGGATGGGGAGCATGGCATAGGGAATGTAGTTAGCATTAATATATTGGCTAGGTGGAAAACCAGAGGAAAGAAGGAGCAATTAGGGGGATAGTTTTATAAACTATATAAATTTGAAACTAATTAAAATAAATAAATAAATTTAAAAAACATGTACTGTATATTTGAAACTAATTAAAATTAATTAATTTAAAAAAACGTTACAGAGATAAAACCCAAATTTAAAGCTAAAAATGGGATTTTCATAGCCAGAAATACATAATCAGAAATACAGTGAAAAGTCCAGAGAAACCACACACACACACACACACACACACACACACACACACACACTAATCATGGGAAAATTATATATATGAAGAAAAATAATAAAATTGACAAATACATAATTCATTAACAGGACAGAACAAGTAGATTTGAAAAATATTTAAAGATTTATTTGGAAAAAAATTTTCTATGTAATTATTGATTCTGAGATCAAGATGATATGTCACTTTCATAGAAATTTGATACTGGGTATTCAACTAAAAGAAATATTCTTATTAATACCAAACTTCATAGGTAAGAAAGAACTTCTTGAACATCTCTTTAGAAAAACAAACTCACATAAAGTAAAAAGATATCATGTTGATATGTGATTTCTCTGCCTTATCTTTCAATGCCTAAATGTAATATCAAGTCTAAAAAGTCCTGAGGGAAACATTTTAGACTCAGTCAGAGACTTTCTTCTAGTATAAGAAGAAAACAGGTGGCTGTTTTCACCATGCTCAGGGAGTATAAACTACATAAGCCTCTTTGGTGATGACATACAGAAAACAAAGTGATGAATGGAAATAACTCGGGAATGAGAACCTATGTAAAAAAAAAAAAAAAAAGACTAAAGGTAACCACTAAATGCATTTAAACAGTATTCCATGTTCTATAACTCAGTGAATGATGTCATCTTCCTCCAGCGATGCTCCTAACTAAAAACTTAGAAGTCATTCTAGACTGCTGCACTTTATATGATGAATTGGTGGTGAGGGCTAAATAATGGAACATTTTTAATGTTTTTCAAATCTACTTCCTCCTCTTGAATCTCACGATTTCAGTTTTGGTTCAGGTCTTCCTCATTTGTTTGCCCGAATTACTAAAGCAGTGCTCCAACTGCTGCATACTTTATCAGTTTGATCCATCTTCCTCAAATTACTTAAGTAATCTTCCCAATACATAAATCATATCTCTATTTCCCCTTTCAGTGATACCTCGCTGCCTTCAAGATGAAGTCTAGTCTTCTCTGTAGGACATAGCAACCTTTTCTAGTCCAACCCATTCTTAACTTTTTCAACCCTGTCTGTTTTTACTACCACCCTCATACTATATGTTCTACCCATAATTTCCTGGAAGAAACCTCTGGTGACACCTCTCCACTTCATATATGGTAATGTGCTCTCTCTTAGGTGATTACTGAGTTTCTTAGAAACACCTTTATTATAGGATTATCAAATAGCTTATTGATTAAATGTGCATCTATTTCCATGTGCTACCTCACATACATCACCTTTAAAAAGTCACAATCCTCTAGTAGCCTGGCTAATTTTGGCCTCTTGGCCTGTCTAAAAAATATTGTTCCTTCAAGTCACATTTCAGCTCTGTTGTGAGAGTCTTTCACATTAACCCAGTCCAAATTAAATGTCCCAGTCTCTAATTCCCCCCATCACTAAGCTTATACTTCTGCTTCTAGTTCATGTTGTAGTATGCTTTGCATAAGTGTCTGCTTCCTGCACAAACATAAATATCAAGAGTGGGTAAGTAGTTCTTTATTCATCTTTGTATTACCCATGGCACCCCACATTATACTTTGGTAGGAGCTAAGTAATTTTAAGCCTTAGAAGGAATATGAAAGTAGGCACCAGCATAAAGAATCCTCCAAAGTCTCAGAGCAAAAAAATCTGAAGGAGAAGAAATACATAGAAAATTTTATTTCCATAATGGTGAGCTTCATAGTAGAGCCAAACAGAGGGTACTCATGAAATACTTCACTCATAGTGAAGAGGTAAAGAATTCTGGATGTTCGTGCATAGAGGCTTTTCTCTAGGATAAGTAGGTTAAGCATTTCTGTTAGTAGAAGCCACACTTTATCATTCTTCAGTATAATTTAATCTGTTGCTGGCAATATCCTATTAACATAACGATCCTCTCAATGTAACCCATTTAAAACACAGTTCATGAGACTTTTTATATTTAGAATGAATATGATCACTATTAATATGTTCACCCCATATCAATGTAGTACATATATCTTAGCAATTAATGCTGGTTTTTCATACATGTTATAAATGGTAACATTTCTATTAGTCTACATTTCTTTGATTAGCTTCACTGTTAAAATCAATTCATAGAAAAAATTAGGAACCCCCAATCCACTCATGTTAGTTAGCATTTCTTTAAAAGTTCTCAAACAACACGTCAATCAAAATTTGACAAAATTCCATGCCATATAAGAAAAAAGACATTTTATATTTTAATGTTTTTATTAGGATTTTGAAAAAGTAAATGGTAGTTCATAAAGTATACAAGTCTCAAATGATTAAAACTTATTTTCTTAAAACTGAAGTATTAAAAGTTATTTTATAACATGTGTTTAAGCCAAAGAGGAAAATTTTAGGTCAAATTTCTACTTACCCAATCGATTTTATCCACATTCCAATATTTTTTTAAATCCCGAAACTGTATTAACATTCCCTTCAGTCCCACGACAATAATACTTGCAAGAACACACTACAAATAAGAAATAAGTTGATGAACAAACAATATAAAGATTTTAATCTAAATTTAAAAGACTAAAGTTATTTTTATTCATTTGTTTTTAAAATACTTACTAGAGAAAAGCAATCACCATTTAGAAGAATAAAATAATATTTATTTTGTTTAGGACTAACCTATTTCAGGAATATAATGACAATTCTAGAAAATCACAGGGTAGAATTTGTGTCATTCTAAAAAATTAGGAAGAAGGAAAAAGAAATAAATGATAAGGATGAATGTCATAATGATTGCTATATGTCCTCTTAACTTTATAATAATTATTTATAACCATTTGTTTGAAGTTTGTTGGTTGCAGAAATTAAATATATCATGTATTTCTTTACAATTGTCTTAAGTATCAATTATATGGTTTCACCTGAAGGTATTTATAACTCTCTTGAAAAGTAAACTTAATTATTGAAAGATCCTCTAGTGGAAATGATTTAATCTCACTATATAAATGAAGAATTAGAACAAGAAGGGCTGAAACTGTCTCTGGCTCTATGAAGACCAGGATCTTACTTGTGTAACTTTCATGCCTCAGACTTATTAAAGGCAAGGTGAACCACTGGTACTAGTGTTCTGAGTCACTTTTTATAAAGATATGCTAAAGGTGGCAAGATGCATTCTGTTCCCTACTCTCTTGCCCACTACACATTTTTTAACAGCTCAAGTTCTGATAAAATTTTTCTCTTTAAATGACCACAGAATAAATTGAATTCCACTATGCTATTTTTATACAAGAGCCTAATAATTAGAAAATAGTCATGGTACCCTCGCATTCTTCGCCTATCAAATGCCATCTTTTTCCATTTCTCCTTCATTAACTCATTAATTTTGTCACATGAATGACACATGAATCATTAATGGGTGACACATTAGGATCATTGAAGTTACTCTTTTAAGAAATGTTAATACACAATAATTCTCATTTAAAGTAAATTTAAAAAGTAGATCATGAAAATGGATTACTGTACCATGGGCAGCCAGTAAAGCAAAGGTCCTATTGCATAAATGACCATCAGGACGAAAATGCAAGATATTAGACAAGCCACCTGTAAAATACAAGACGTACAAAAAAACCTTGAACTTTCTTATTATTCCAAAGTTATAGGGGGAAAATATAATTCTTAGTTTATCTTGTTTAGAAGAGATAAGCTGTAGGCATGTGATTGTTAAATTGCATAGGATCATTATCTATATTTTGCAACTGACAGAACCCAAACATAAGAGCTGACAAACTAGTACAATCAAATTAAGTTAATGACAAGAGAAAAGTAATTCCACACTAAGAAATAGGACATCATCAACTTTTACCAAATGTTACATTGATGGCTTTTTGTAGTTGTTTTATGGTGAAGGTGGCACTTTAATTAAAAGCCTTTTAACCTGCTGTTCAGCTTGACTCCTCTGCTCGCTTCCTAGGGAGTTGTTTGGGTAATAACTGAGCACTCAGTTTAGGGTTTTTCTTTGCCGATGATAAATTTTCTTTCTTTTTTTTTTTTTTTTTTTGAGAGAGTTATTTGTTAGGAAGCACTCTCATATGAAACAGTTTTATGGAATATGGGAGAAGTCTCTGCAGTGAAACAGACTTAATTTTATTAATCCTGAAAAGTCACTAGTATCTTGTTCTAACCAACTCAATCTGCCGACAAAAGACAATTCAAATCACATGACTCCTAGCTGTGCTCCACTTGATGGAGAACCTGATTTCACATAAGCAAATATTCATGACTAAATAAAAACACTGGGCCAAACTATCAGTCTAACAGGAGAAAAATAGACCAAAAAGCTGACTAGAATATCATTATAAAGAAATAAGAGTGAATCGGGACCTATTCGAATGGCTAACATTAAAAATAAGTATATAAACAAATAAATAATCAATTAACATTAAGGGCTGGCAAGGGTTTAGAGCAACTAAAGTTCCCAGACATTGCTGGTAGGAATGGAATATGGTGTAGCCACTTTGAAAACAGTTTAGCAGTTTTTTATGAAGTTATGCATATACTAACTATATATCCCAGAACTATTTAAGAAAAATAAAAACATATGTCTATGCAAATATGTATATGTGAATACTTATAAAAGCTTAATTAATAAACACTAAAATTTGTAAAAAGCTGAAATGTCCATTAATTGGTAAATAGAAAAACAAATTGTGGTATATTATTACAGTAGAATACTATTCAGCAATACAAAAGAACAGGCTATCAATGTATGCAACAGCAGGTATGAAACTCAAAACTATTAACTAAGTGAAAGAAGCTAGACACAAGTTTCTTCCATATTTAGTGGAACTTATTGCCAGCACTCCCTAGCATATAAAGGAGAAAAATCTCTTTGTGAGAATTAAGTCATTAGAAAACTAAAGATTGCCTATAAAAAAAAAGTTACAGTGCATATCAAACTGACACTAAACTGATAATTTAGTAATAACTGATGATTTTATATGATAAGAACTTTTAAACAAAATATTATGCCTACAAGAGACTCACTTTAGACTGAAAGATACTTACAGACTGGAAGTCAAGGGATAAAAAAGATATTCATGAAAATGGAAATGAAAAAAAGATCTGGGATAACAATACTTATACCAGACAAAATAGACTTTAAAAGAAAAGCTTTAAAAAGAGACACAGAAGGACCCAGTAATTCCACTTCTGGGTATTTAACTGAAGAAACCCAAAATACTACCTTGAAGAGACATGTAAATCATGTGTTCATGGCAGCATTATTTACAATAGCCAAGATATGGAGGCAACCTGAGTGTCCATTAATGGATGAATGGATAAACAAGTGATACATGTGGGTACGTATATACATACACATATTGGAATACTACTCAGTCATAAAAATAAATAAAAATCAATCAATTAATTAATTAATTAATTAATAAGTGAAAAATGAATGAAACCTTGCCATCTGCAATATGTGGATGAACCTAGAGGGTATTGTGCTGCATAGAGTAAGAGAAAGACAAATACTATATGATTTCACTTACATGTAGAATCAGAAAACAAAATAAACAAAACAGAAACAAACTCGTAGAAACAGAGAACATTTTGAGGGTTGCCAGACAGGAGGGGGCTTGAGGAAGTGAAAGAGGGGTAGTGATTAAGAAATACATATTGGTAGTTACAAAATAGTCATGAGTGTGTAAATTATAGCATAAAGAATATAGTCAATAATATTGTAATAACTGTGTACATCTTCAGCTGGGTATTTTCAAGGTGATCACTTTGTAAGTTATATAAATGTCTAATCACTATGTTGTATACCCAAAACTAATATAATATTGTATGACAACCATAAAAATAAAAAATATTTTGAAAAAAGATAAGTTTCTACAGAAATATTGATAATATTTAATGAGTCGATTAGTGAAATAATCAACAAATATAAGGTTCTTTAGTTAGTTGTCCTTAGCCTAAGAATTGAAGAGTTTTTAATTCTTCTAGATTGATTTACTGGGTATAAGTCTAGTCCTTTAAAGATATAGAGCTATCTAAGGAATTGTTTTATGAAGTCTTCACACACAGAAAACTGGTTTCATAAAGAGCCTATTTATAACAAAACTTTCAAGACTTGGTTTATCCAGTGCCGTCAGCAAACCATTTCAGTTCAGTTATCAGTTATACCCACATAAACTTAACAGTTGCCATGCTAAAAGTCTAAAATGATTACTATGGGAAAACATCCTTTATTTGGATATGCACATAACAGATTCCTTCTCTGTGGAATTTTTTTCATCTTTATTGAAATTTAATAGACAATTAGTTGCTTGTATTTACATTTTACAATTGAATGAGTTTTTTCAATTATAGTTGGCATACAATAACATACGTTTCAGTTGTAAGCATAGTGATTAGAGATCCACATAACACACAAAGTGATCACCCCACTAAATCTAGTATCCCTTTTTCCCCTTACATATTTATTACATTATTTTCCTTATGCTACACTTTATATCTCCATGTCTATTTTGTAACTATCCATTTGTACTTCTTAATCCCTTTGCCCTTTTTTCCTCTGTGCAATTTAATGGGAATTGTTGAACAGATTAGTGACCATCTCAACAAGCAGAACAGTATAAAATACTCTGTTGCCAAGCCTTATTCCCCTGAACTAGTGTTTTATTACATTTCTTTTATTTCTTCAGAAATCCGATGAATAGAAAACCATGCCGAAAATAACTCTTAAATGGAAAATCCTTAGAAAAGTTCTGTTGTTCTAATCATTCAAATGTATGGCCTTTGGAACAGAGAAGACCTCTTCTCCATTCTT